>NC_067201.1:8977500-9350000 GCF_000699445.3 Schistosoma haematobium
TATCGATCTAGTGAATCGGCATTATTCATTGTGATTAGTGATAAATGTCTCATGTCAAACATGGTTGAACTTCATTGATCAACATCTCTCTAGAATTCTGGGAGTGATTTCTCAAAGTTAATCATTAGATAATAGCTATTACAAGATATTATTGAAATTGATGACTTTGAAGTTTTACATCATCAACTGATTTTAGCTAGTTACTTAGTTCTTTGAGTTATTTTTTCACCACTACTGAAGTTGATTGGTTTCTTAACATACTCATATATCATATCATATAATTGAACATTATTCCAAAACAGTTAGTTAACTTTAAAAGTAAGTAGTATGTTTAATCAGCTACTTCAAGTAACAGATAAACGACAACTGAAAAGTTGTTCCAACGAAAACTGTTTTAAAATATTTAAGGAAGATTTTAGTGAATGTACATTATATCTGTTATATCTAGAGCTTAGATTCTTAATATACCGCGTATAACTTGAGCACTCGAACGCTAGAACCCTCCAAGTAGCAAATGAGAAGACAGAAGACAAGTGAATGCTATTCCAAAACAATTTCATTTATAGTACAAAACTGTCAGGCATTTGTAATTTTTAGTAAAAAAGAAATCATCATTATAGTCATCCAATCCGCATAGAGTAGGTTATTAGCATTTGTCTAATAGGGAAGCTACACATAGGGATTCTGTAATATTCTTCTAAAAGACGATTTGATGGAATATCTTCAGCTTTTTCTGAGCTTCTTTGAGCTTCTTCGAGTTCATACGTGAACCGTTCTCATAATATCATATGAGAGTCACTGTCTTTATTATTCGTAACCTTTAATTTCTACTATTAATGTTTTCTTAATTTTAATTCCTAATAAATGTCAGTTTATTATACATGTTATATACTACTGAATGATATATAGTCGAAGATCATTAAATAAACACAATACGATTCGTCTCATCATCAATAATATGGTTGTTGAAATCGACAGTAATTAGTTAGCTATTCCTTAAAGATGAAGAAGAAACACATGTGTAAATGAAGCCATATTGTGAGACTTGAATCCGACTGATGATATAAGAGAATAAGCTTTTTGTTAACAATCTGATAGTACTAAGTATTATAAAAAAAGTAGGTTTTATTTTAAAGCTTGACATAAATAGTTGGCTCAGTTATTGGCTAATACTTATTTGACTCTGTTTATGAATGAACTTTACAAAGTCCGAAATCAACTAAATGAAAACATCTTTGACTAATCTCAGTTTAATTCATTGATGTAGCAGCTATCTGATCATAATTACATGTTACTTATAGACGGACACTAGTAGTTGGTCTTTTTCAGGAAGGACTGGTTAGTATCTTAAGAAACTGTAGGATTCAGATAGGTGTCACTCAATCTTACATTATGAGATGTTACCACTAAGTTATTCAGTATACAACTGACCCTCTGAAAGGCTAAGACAAGTTATTTAGACTAATGGTCACATTGCAACTTGAACGATATAATTCAATCAATAATATAAAACTGGCAAACAAAATATTGATGTAAATATCTCAGGTCCACAGAAGATAAATCTCTGATTGAAAAGATCAGGGCTAATATCTCGGAGCATGGAGCTGAGTGACATGATATGGGAGGGGTCGGTTTCCTCAAAATCGTAAAAACTCCACGTTGACGAGTACTAACTCGTAAAAAACCGCCTATCATCAAACTTAGGTTTTCCAAGACATAATTATTCAATGGTGACAACTTAGTAGAAGAACTATTCAAACAATAGTTACATCACTTGGTACTGTTTACTTGAATCTTCCCGTTGATGATTAGGACTGCAATTGATCAGTCTCTTATTGGCGTATGTGCATCCTGTGCGGATTGCCTCGATGTTGCCTTAATTCACAAGCATTATAAGCATTATCAAGTGAATTTAAATCTCACCCCATTGCACAAACAAGTGGCTATCAGGACTCAGTAGTTAAGTGGATAACGCGATGGCGTTTGAAGTAAACATTACTGGATTCGAGTCCTAGAGTGAGTATCAACTCTGAGATGCAGGTACATTCAGCTGATGATTCCCAAGTAGGACGAAACGCGATTCCACTAGATTCCACTACTAGCCACTACCCATCTTTGCTTATAACAGTTACATCATTTTTGTTTCTGAATGTATTTTTTTAATTGAAATTGATCACATTTAAATAAATAAATAAATAAATATAAATAAACATTCATTCAGTTGTATTTTCTATTCAACTTTATTTTAGATTTAAATAAACGTTTTATAAAACATCCAGAGTCAACAAGAATACCACTTGGTTGGACTGTGGAATTCACATGTGAACCACCAGATGGGAGACCAATACCAAAGGTATTTTATCTTGTTAAACGTAAATAAATTGTAATTAGTATGTTATGTAATTAAAAAAGATTACATGATATTATATTGGGATTTCTACCCTCCGTGTATAACCGTTAAATTGAATACTTAAGTAAATTAACTGTTAAGGAGAATAACAGAAAGTTATTAATCATCCTCACTAAAAGTTTATATTGATAATACAATCTTTGAGAAGTAGAAAATGATTAGTAAATAATGGAACTATGCACTTAATATTTCATGTTACTTAGTGTCGTATCATCGATAATAACGGTGGACCGGATGCAGATGTGAAGGCGCGGATCGGCAAAGCAAGAACAGCATATCTACAATTGAAGAACATCTGGAACTCAAAACAACTGGCAACCAACACCAAAGTCATAATTTTCAATACAAATGACAAGACAGCTCTACTGTATGGAGGGGAGAGAAGAAACAAACAGTTGTCCAAGCAAAATACTTCGTATCCTTTGGCCGGACATTATCAGTAACAACCTACTGTGGAAGCGAACAAACCAGATTCCAGCGGAGTAAGAAGTGGATACGATACACATTGAGGAAAGCACCCAACTGCGTCACAAGTCAAGCCCTCACCTGTAACCCTAAAGGACAAAGGAGAAGAGGAAGACTAAAGAATACATTACGTCGAGAACTGAAGACAGACATGGGTATAATGAACAAGAATTGGATAGAACTAGAAAGAAGGCCTAGGACAAAGTGAGTTGTAGAATGCCGGTCGGCGGCCTATGCTCCATTGGGAGTAACAGACGTAAGTAAGTAAGTAGTGTAAAATATTAATTGTCTTCAACAACAAACAAAATATTTTAGGCAGAGATAGTGTTGTGTTGGAGAGCGCTGGTGGGCGGCATATCCTCCTACAAGAGGAGTAATATGATTAAGTGAGTAAGTGTTGTGTCTTGTTATTGAGGTTCGTATTAGAGATGTTCAACCGTTTTCGTTCCTAAATCCGTAAGATCCTAGACCGTACTGAACACCAATAACGAGACACAACAGATAGATGGCGGCTAGCAGTGGAACCCAGGACGCATGTTTTAATCCATCCGGAACTCGTCAGTTGGATGTGCCAACCATATACCAGAGTTGATGTCCACTTTGTGACCTAAACCTAGTACTGTTTGCTTTAAAAGCCACCAGGTTACCCATTTAGCTACTGAATCCAAACAGCCACTGACGAAACGTGTATTCTGGATTCCATCCCACTCTGCTTATAATCCCTGTGACTAAAAGCCAATACCGATGCAACCCTCACAGGATGTGCATATGCCAATAAGAATCTGATCAATTCCAGCACTAAACATCAATGGGAAGATTCAAGTAAACAAAACCAAGCGAATTCTGGTGATATTGTCCAGAATGACAATTAAGGTTCCACAAGTAAATCATTTAGGTCAAAGCACTAGAAAACAATAAAAATCTTCAAATAAATTAATATATAATCATTTCTTTTCCTGTATTGATACAATCCTCTTTTAACTACAGTTTGGTCAGGAAAATAAAACAAGAAACTATACTTTGTCAGCATCAATCCATTTCTTAAATATAACCCTCTATGAATGTTTCTCTTAATCACCATTTATTATTCATTTGAGCAATACAATTATATCCTTTAAAATTTTACATAAATTGGTACATGTTTCCCGACATTTGGTTATCAGTGGGATCATTTCCTCATATCATTATGAGCTACTTAACTTTTGTAAGTAGTGTGATAATTTTCCATAAATTAATTGTTTATTAACCTTGGTGCGACTACTCATTATTGTTCAAATGGTCACTATTGATAATCTTGAAAGAATGTTTATGTTAAACAAATTAAACTTTTCTCTTGAAATCTAGGTCTATTGGATGAAAAATGGACGTAAACTTGAAGTGAATCATTTCCAAGATTCAATGTCGAAATCTTTAAAACAGACAAATAATAATCCTAATTATCAAATTATAAATCATGATTTAAATATTAATTATTCTGGATTAATTAGTCGTTTAATTATACGTCATACACATTTGAATGATGAAGGTGTTTATACATGTGTAGTTGAAAATCAAGCTGGACGACGTATTTCATCGAATGCACAGCTTACAATACATAGTTAGTTACATTACTAAATATTTTTTAAGACATAACGTTAACGATTTTATTTATTTATTTAAACGCATAAACATTGGTACAAGAAGGCACCTAATATATATGCACCACATAAATCGTTTGATTTGTGCGAGGGCTGGGATACTGCCTGGGTTCCCAAAACGAAACAGGTGGTTTTCCTATGAGGCCACACCTGGAGCCTTCGACCTAAAGGTCTGATTCACAAGGCAGTGGAGCAACGTAAGGAGATGCAGTCTCATGTTAGTCGGTGACCAACGATTGGTTCATAAGTCATTTGTTCCTTCAGGACCCTGGAGCCCTTGTTCACCATTGGTTTGGAATCAGGGTTTTCCAACTCCCCTTGGTGGATCTTCCATATCCACCAACCCGGTTAAAGCGCCGGACATTTGTTTTTCATCCCCTCATTTTCGTAAACAACACCCCTGGTGCAAGAAGGTAGTGGGTAGGACCTTTTTAGCAGTGGTCATATGCACGTGGTTATGTGAGAGCACTTCGTGAGGGAGAGCTGACTCTCCCCACTCTCGGCCGTAGTAGGACCGTACAGTATAATCTCTTTTAGTATTTAAAGTGTAATAGTATGATATATATATCAAGAGAGATTTGTGAAGAACGCTCAATTTAAAGACAGTTTGCATTACGAAATGACTTTAGATAGATAATCATTGAATACGCGAAAGAAATGGGCTGCTTTTTCCCTTTAGTATGAGACATCCTAGTCGTTTGCAGTCACTCCTCTTCCAGTGATCAAATCCGTAACTTTTTTGTAAACCTATTACTTACAAACCACCAGGTTGACATCCAGAGATTTACATTTCCCACTTTCATCAATCTATAATATTCCACGACATCATTTATTGCCAACGGTTTCAGCTGTTTCCCTCTCAACATTATCAAACTCCGTTGTTCACAGCTCCTTGCTAGAGTTTTCGGAATTCTCTATGTGAATGCATAGAAAAATTGATTGAATCATTTATTGACCTTCTAATCATATACATACATAAGCAAACTTTATCATTAGCTTAGCAGAGTAGATGAATTTGGGTTAACGGTGAGTCCAGGAAGAGTATTTCGGCCTGTTTGAGGCTCGTCAGCTAGATGTATGTTCTATATTCCATGTTGATAATCACATCCGTAATGGACTCCACTGTTAGCTACAATCCATTTATTTATAAAACTTGTGACAGAATGGCTATATCGTGGCAATCCGGACAGAAAAATGCATGGGCAGACAAAAACTGATCAAGAATTCATTATTGAATATCGACAATAAGATAATTCAAATCCGTACTGATAATGATATAAACTCTGTCATACTTTTTCTCATTTTTATTCTTCTCTTAGCTGATGGACATTGGTCAACCTGGTCACCATGGTCAAATTGTCCAAATGATTGTGTAATATTACAGCCTAACTCTACAATGTCACAATTATTTAATCACAGTAAAATTTCAGAATATAATAACAAATTGATTTGTTCTACACAATGTCGTCAATCGTTTGGTCAACGTACAAGATGGTGTAATGCTCCAGAACCACATGGAGGTGGGAGAAAATGTCATGGTGAAAATACTGAACATCTGTCTTGTTACGATATTTGTTTAGGTATGAAATTTTTCTATATGAAAACACATTTGCTAATGATTCTTACATAATTTCATAAAACTTGTGTAGTTTTTTTCCTTGGTTAAACCTTTTATTGATCTAAATATTATATTTTAGTTCTATAGTGAAATGTAATTTATTTTTAAGAGGTTTTTTAGGAGGATTGGTTTAATTTGTAAGTTTGATTTGTCATAGACTGATCTCAATAGAGGTATGATCGAAAACCAGTAAACACTGAGCAGCTACTTCAAGCTAATTCGATAATGATCAGAAGTAGCTCCAATAGGTAAGAGTTCACCTCAATGGTGGAGCTTTCATCGTTCTTCTGAACGACATCATCAGCACAAACACCAAGTAGAACGCTCTTGGGTAAGATTCTATTCTTTTGAAATCGTAAATACAAATACTGTTTATTAAGTTTTAGTATAAATCTTCAAGAAAGTTTGTCAAATAGTTATAGTGAAGTTCTGCCTGAAGTTTGTTCTGGTGATATCGTTCAGAGGAACGATCAAAGCTCCACAACCAAACCATCCAGCTCAGAGAACAAAACTCCACCAAAAAGTTCGCCTTAATGTCTGAACATCCCAAGTAATAAAATGTCATCTTTTTAAACTCTCATTTTCTTAGGCATGAATAAGTTTCATGTTTGAGAGAATAGTTTTTACATGTTACATTTATTGTGTTAGATTAATGTGTGAAGTTTGAAAACACATTTATCCCAGAAATATTATGGACGCTATTCTTTATATCGTGTACTGCTGTTTGGAGGCCTATGATGCACTGGGAGTAACAGGCGAAAGTAAGTAAGCAGTTCGTGATGAAAATCTAATTCCTAACCTTAACCCTCAACTGTAAATCATAATTATAAATCCTCATACTGGTTTATAATCCTCATTTGATCCTAGTTGGTTAGATGAACACTCTCAAGGTCAGTTTAGCGTCGCTCAAACATCTATAAAATTTAGTCTTACCGCCTAGTTTTACCTCTAGAATAAATCATACTACTAACAAGTAGTACAAATTTATACGAACATTCGTCAAGATTAAAACGAATAGTTTGACAGTAATTGAGCGCCGAGTATAGAGAAGTCATTATATGTGAAAATTATATTTGAAATATTCTCAGCGATTGAAATATAACTAATTCCAACGTTTCGTCCAGCTAACTTGTCTGGACTTCTTCAGGGTAATAATCAAAATCAAAATTATCAAAGACATATATAGCTTTTAACAATCAGGATTATACTATGTTAAACCAATCATATTTGGATGTTGATTTTTTGGAAAATAGGATAAAATGAGTCAGTTAACTACAAATCATGTGAATAATTCAACTACATAGAAATAATTAACTGAGTAACAAATCGTCTGTGTGTGAGTGTGCAAGTATGTATGTATGTGTGAGAGATTGATATGAAGGAATAAATAAAGTTCAAGTTCAAGGATGAAAACTTGATAATGAAAGATCGATGTGCATGTCAAAACATAAATTGTATTGTTTAAAAACTCATTCAGTTCTTTCAATAATAATAACGATGCATGTGATATTAAAAATAGGTTTAAACAAGAGATAGGTTCCAAATTTATTTGTCAAACGAAATTTGCCAGGTAGTTGCCAGTTGAATACCATCTTTTCGGTTCAGGCTGTTCTTGTTCGCCCATATATGCAGCGCTTCTGCTGTCAATCTTTCTTTATGGGTGTTAAAACCTTTCTGAAGTATTTTGGTCCCTTCAAAATTAATCTTGTGTCCTGTTTCTAACGCATGTAACACTATCGCTGACTTATTTTCAAGTTTCTTTAAATCGACCGAGGATTTTGGAACATTTTTCAAGCATTTTTTGTGTTCCTTCAATCTTACATTCAGTTGCCTGGATGTTTCTCCAACATAGGTAGCATTACAGTCATGACAGCGAATCTCATACACAATGTTCTGTTGTTCTTCCTTTGCTAATTTGTCCTTAACTTTCACTAATGTCGATCTTAATGTGTTATTCGCTCTAAAATACACTCTTATATCATGTTTGTTTAGAATCCGTTTGATCTCTTCTGATGTTTCACTACGGTAAGGTATGACTACGGTGTACTTCCATTATTTTCGTATACTTTCTAGTTTAGGTTTTCTTTCATTTTTAATAATCTTCTTTAAAAACCTTTTTGGGTAGTTGTTATCTCTAAGAGTAGAAAATACTTTATTTAATTCGGTTCATTGGTCTTCCTTGTCTGTAACAATCTTAGTACTTCTGTTCATTAGATTTTTTATCACATTAATTTTCGTGCTCTGTGAATGGGCTGAATTAAAATCCAAGTATCTCTCGGAATGCGTTGATTTTCTGTAAACATTTATTTTTAACTTCTTATTATTGTGTCGACGTTCAACCAGACAATCTAGAAATGCTAGTTTGTGGTCAACTGATTCTAATTCCTTAGTTAGTTTAATGTTTTCAGAAATGCTGTTTGCATTGTTAAATAGTTCTTCCATACCATCCCGTTTATTGATAATAAAAATATCGTCTACATACCTTAACCATAACTTTGGTGGACATAAACTCTTTGCGATTGCACTAGTTTCTAGGGAATGCATTAATAAATTCGCTACAATCGGAGAAACTGGTGAGCCCATTGCTATACCCTCTTTCTGTCTGTAAAGTTGACCTCGAAATATGAATAAGGTAGATCTTAAATATAATTCTAAGCATTTTATAACCTCTGATGGATCTAATGGGCATCGTAAATTCAAATCTAAATCAGATTCTAAACAATCATTGATAATATCCATTGCTCGACTGATAGGTACATTAGTGAATAAGGAAGATACATCAAAACTTGCCATTACTTCGTCTTCTTCTATATCCATGGTATCAATTAAATTCTTGAATTCCATAGAGTTTTTAATTTCATGATTAATCCGTTTTTCATATGGTTTAAGAATCTTAGCTAAATATTTAGCTAGATTGTAAGTCGGTGAATTTGTATAGTCTACCACTGGTCTTAGTGGAGTATTATTCTTGTAGATCTTTGGTAGTCCATAAAATCTGCATGGGTTACAACTCTTTGGATATAACATAAACCATAAGGACGATCCTAGCTTAACTTTTAATGATTGTAAGAGTTTGCTAGTTTCTGCCTTGAGTTTATTAAGAGTTGTTCTACTTTTTGCTTCTTCGATTTTTTCATATGGACCCTCTTGTAGATGTTCCTTGGCTTTCTTCTCATACTCTGTTTTATTCATAATAACTGTAGTATTACCTTTATCTGCTCTCGTTATTATGATCGTTTTGTCCTCTCTCAGCTGTTTTAGTGCGTAATAATCATTTTTATTTATGTCAGGGTTGTGAGGTTTCTGATGTAATAATGTGTTCATTATTTTATTCCTCAGTTCATTCGCTGTATCATTGGTTTAACACAGTATAATTCTGATTGTTAAAAGCTATATATGTCTTTGATAATTTTGATTTTGATTATTACCCTGAAGAAGTCCAGACAAGTTAGCTGGACGAAACGTTGGAATTAGTTATATTTCAATCGCTGAGAATATTTCAAATATAATTTTCACATATAAGTAGTACAAATGTTTTCTCTAAAAATGTCTTCTTTTTTCTTATCAGATAATTTAACAAATTCACAACAAATTTATCATGATGAAAACAATTTCCTAAATGAAAGAAAACAAATTACAGTTTTGGAATTTAGTTTATTATTTGGTTTAGGATTAGCTATTCTATTCTTCTTAATTGCTGCTACATGTGTATTATATATACTTGCAAATAAATGCTGCCCAATTATGTTGAAATTATTACCAAAGGAAACATTACTATCAATTAATTTACTTCATTCATTAATTCATTGGTCAAAATGTAAACAAAAAATAAATCAGTGTCATACAACCAAGTCATCTACACAAGATTTTGATTCGATTCAACAATTTATGGAATATAAAAGTGAAATTATTTATTCACCAAATTTCAATTGTCAACAATCATTACATTATGATTGTGTTAGTTTAATACCATTGAATAAATATAATAGTAGAAGTATCATATCAATGGATCAGATTTATACAGATGATATAATTCATCGCCATATTGAACCTAATTCATATATGAAAAGTAAGTGAATTTTGATATTCAGTTATTTGTAAATCCTTTTTAGGTATCCAAAAATGATTGACAATAACTTAAGCTACTGAATGTTAGTAACACAATTAATAAACAAAAAGAAACCAGTCGGGGAGGAATGTATGATGGAAGTGGAATACGCAAATTGTTGTAGATGATTGTAAATAAATTTTCTACCAATATCATAAGCATTATAATCAAAATGTATAGCAGTTGGCAGTGGAATCCAGTTTGAGGCATGTTTCGTCCTATTTGAGACTCGTCAGCTGGATGTACTCGCATGAGTTGATGTTCGCTCTGGGACTCGAACCCAGTACTGCTTGCTTCAAACCCTATCCCAGAGTGATAATCAACTCGGAGATGAAGGTGCGTCCAGATGACGAGTCCAAAATAGGACGAAAAGTGCTTCCTGAATTCCACTGCTAACCACTATCCATCTTTGCTTATAATGCTTGGCAATATCGAGGCAATCTGCACAGGATGCACATATACCAATAAGAGAGACTGATCAATTACAGTCCTAAATATCAATGGGAAGATTCAAGTAAACAATACTATGTGAACTCAATATTCAGTAGTTAACATACTTTCAAATCATTTTAGAGATTATAGCTTGTCGTATTTTTATCGTAATGTGCAATACTAATAAGTACTAGCATGTATTTCTGACACTTAATCCATTTTATTATTATTGTATTCGGAAGTTTATCTTAGGTTTCTTTCTTGTTCAGTTTTCTGACTAGCATTACTGATTTTAACACATTATCAAGGTGTTAAATGATTAACCGCATGTTCTACAAATTATTACTCATGTCATGTCTAAAGAACTCAGTTATCTCGTTGATCCTATCTTGAAGTATTGCTAACAGCCTAAATATCTCTTGAGTTAAGATGTTAAATCCCATTCGCGTACCGTTGTTATTTTAGTTCTGTAGATAAATGACAATTATCATGCCAGGGGCTACCGCTCAATAAATAAATGACCTTTTATTTACCTGGTAATAAGGGTTAGATGAGATTAATTCAATACACACTTGATCACCTTGGTTATTAATAAAAACATTTCAGTAAATTTAGAATAGTATGGGTGGGAAGATTGTGTAATTTGTAGTTTCACATTTTTGAGATTTGAATGAAACCAACACTATAAGTGACTAAATACCAGACAAACAGTTCAAAAGTTAAGCAAACAATACAAAATCTTAAGGTCTTAAATTTAAACCTTATTAAGGTCTTGTGTGAACTGTGCGAGTGAATACAATAATGGAACAAAAAGACTGTCTAGTTCAACCTATTTTTCAATGATTTTCTAACTAGAGTTAGTCTGTAAAATATGACTGTAAGTGTTCAAATACATTGTTTCATTACAAGTTAAAGTTTCTCTCTGGTACATTCATTGTAAAATTCATTCTATAATGAAATCATTTTGTTTAAGTATCATATTTACTATTTAATCTTATTAATTTAGACTACAATCTTGAAAGAGCAAATTATCAATTCAATGATAATAAATACTGTGATAATTCAATGAATCAATTTCATATGAATGTACCAATCCAATCAAATTCTCAAATTAAATCATACAATCATATCAATACAGAAAGAAATACCCTTAATCTACCATTGTATTTAACACATAGTCATAGTACACAATTCATTAATAATTTACAAACACTGAAAGAATTTAATCATCAAATAACTGATAATCTATACAATTTAAATCATTCATTCAACCATTTAAATGTGTTATTGAATTCTAGAGATGAATTTCCTAATTCGATCATTGATCAAAGATATTTTTCAATTCCAACAACTTCAGTGCTAAACACAAAATCAACTACCATGGAAGATAATGTTAGTCCTTATTTTTCTGTGGTCATATCACCGAATCAAATTGATAATAATTCTGGTTTAACTTCATTGGATAGTCGAAGAAAAACTATTATTCCGATATCATCCTAGTGATTATGTGAAATTCAACTTGGGATTATTGATGACAATTTACTCTTATAAGATGTAAATTGTGATTTTATCTGATAGATTGTTGTATGCATATGTGTGTATATATAATTGTGTTGGTATTATAGATTGAATGAGAATTATGTGATATTATTATATGGGAAAAATATTTTCCATAAATCTATCTACGCACAAAAAGAATTTCATATCTGTATCTATGTGATTTGAATGCATTTTTATTTGATTTATTTTATCTACTGACTTATTTTAAAGTAGTATGTTATTAATTTCAAAATAACGTTGTAATGAAAAAGATTCGTTATCTGTTCTATTGATTTTTCTTTTGAATATTATGGCACCTTCCTCAAAAAAGACTATTATTCAGATTTTATTTCTTGCTAAGAAAAGACCGATTAGTTCATTTGCTTCTATAGAATCCTAAACATTTCGGACAGATCTCTATATCATATCAATTTGAGATCAACCTCCTTATAGATTAAAGGGAAATTCAATTCATTCTCAACCGGTTAGAGCAGAAACCTAGAAAGCCAGTGTTGTTCGTGTCTATAAAGTTCTCTCGGTTGACACGTACAGTTGTTCAAAAACTGATTGCAAGTATGTTATACGTTATCTGATCAAGGAGTAACATTTTCAAGTAATCAATTCTAAGCATGTCAACTTCACCTCCTCGTTATGCATGACATACAGAAAGGATTCAACTTAAACTATTGATTACTAACAAGTAATATTATAGTGTAATACATTATCAGAGTTAGGCGAAGAAGAAATGGTTTTAGGAAATGAGAAATAGATTCAACGATTAGTATTGTCTTCCTTTATATGATTCATATTCATACCAATGAAGAATCTAACTGATCTGTATATTACAACAAATTTACCGCAATTTATCGTGGTCACTATGATTAGAATATTGGCAAAACTGTGCCAAGTAACCATGATCTTACTAACAAAGTACTGGAAATAATAAATATTCCCATCGTGTAAATTATGACACCTGCAAGTGAATAATATTTCCAGTTAGATCTTCGTTAGTCTCTACACTAATATGTAGTAACATTCAGATAACTAATTAGAAAATACTAGCCAAATCAACAGAGTTTATATGCCAATGATAACAATGAAAAGTTTACTAGAAAACGCTTAACATAAGTTAGAAAAAATCTACAAATAGATCACGAATATCATCATGGGGTGGTCGAGATTGTCAAGTTTTTGATTGAGATAATGAATCTATCAATGTTAGAACACTATTGAAAACCTGGAAGCACTGGACGAACATTTCGTCCCACTGTGGGGTTCCTCAGCAGCATGCATCCACGATTTAGAGGGTAAGCGTTCGCGCGCGAGATTGAAGGTCCTAGGTTCGAATCCTGAGTGCGGAATCGTGCATGAGCCCTGGTGAGGAGCCCCATACTACGAGGAAACAGCCGTCTAGTGTTCCCAGGTTTTCAATGGTGGTCTGACATTGATCGATTCACAATCTTAATCAAAAAGATTAGAAATAATTTAAATAAGTTTCAAAATTACCAACTGCTCGATTTAGGTGTTTGTGATCATAATCATCATTATTAAAATCTCTAAAATGGTGGCATTATTCGAGCGTCAACAGCTCAATAACAATACCTTGATAAATTCGTATAACCTGTACATACTGCATCATGAACAGTATAAACTACAGAATATATTCTGTAACAGATTCAGTTTTCCCCCGGTTAATGCACATAAGACTTATTAATAATAACCTTCACCGTTAACAAAGGGAAAATACAAGCACTTACGTATAAAATTCATACCTGTTTAAACAAGTTGTTGGCTAGTTGAAATCAGCAGCTCAATGATTTATGTGTTAGTGCTTGAGGTGAAAGGTACTATGTTCAAGTCACAGAATGAATATCAATAACTATTCAGGCCGAGCCAGCTGACAAATCCAGAATAGGACGGAAAGAATGCTTTGGAATCCATTCCTAGAAATTATCCAACTTCATCAAAGAACACAATTGTATTTCAAATAATCTAACTCATTACTTCATTTATTTTTATAGTAAACATAAACCGTTACTTCCAACTCTTAAAGCAATCAATCAAAAGTGGTTTATATTAGTATGTTGACTAACACATATGGTATTGGTTGAATTCTATCAATTAAATATGTAGTGTAACGACACTGAGTATTTTATTTCAATTATGATTCAAGTGTACTATATATATCGTTGAATGGTTGTGTCCAAATACTTAAAATCAAACTGATAATGTGTATTTATTCAATCATAATGAAAATATGAACTCACTCGTTGATTCAAAATAGTTTATAGATAAAAAAAAAAGTACAAACCACAGTTGTGTTCATCATTAAACGTCAGTTTTTAATCGTTGAATTCGTGAGTCGACCACCATTGAAAACTTAGAAGCATTGGACAGACGTTTCGTTCTAGTATGGCAATTCTCAGCAGTGCACATCCACGATCCCGCATTCGGTATTTGAATCCAAGACCTTCGGGTTTCAATGATTGTTTATTACTATTATTATTATTATTATTACTATTATTATTATTATTATTATTATTATTATTATTATTATTATAAGCTTTATTCAATATTATATTTTTGGTACAATATAGAATTCTCAGCACAAAGTATTTCAACAAGTTTCCGTTTCTTTCTTCTTGGTCGGTCCTGGCGATAAATACTGAGTGATCGCCAGTTAGATGTTAGCAGTTCACTGAATGAACATCTGAATAATGTGCATTCTTTTCGTTGCATATTGCTAGCAACCACATTGTCTCTTATTGAGTATTTTGTAACTTTGACAACGAAAGGTTGTATACTTTTCAGAAACGCAGCAGAATAGGGTATGCGATTAATAAACATAATGATATATTAGAACAAACAAAAATAGATAACTTGTTGAAATATCTAGATGGCAGGAACAGGTAACCCAGATGCTCAAGCAGGCCGCCCTTTTTTAGCTTATATCGACTCATGAATTCAACCATTAAAATTACTGCAGTCTCCACAAACCATCATTTTGATAATATTAGATTATGAATTCTTGAGGTGTCATAGCTTATATTTAAAAAAGAACACTAACCTTCTATTGGTAAGGTCATCGGTTCGACACCAACTCTGATTAACTGAATTTAATAAGCACAATAATAACATCATCCTATATATAAATAAATTAGCTGAACTATAGTAAAAGAGTTTCCTATCCTATATGATTCATTTGACAGAAGAATAGAGCAATACAGTAAATTATTCATCATATTATAATATTACCAATGTATTTTTCATCTTATAGATTATAATCTGTTAAGATTAAACTGAATGATTGAGCCAATCATTTTCTGATATGATCTATTCTTTTCAACTAAATTTATCTCTATTCAATTTTAAACTTTGCCCCATACATATTAAATGATCATTTATTGTGTACTTTTTTATAACAGGATGAATATTGTATGATTAAGAATGGTTAAACAATCGATTACCTGAATCAATGTGCATCATTGTATAACCAAGTGACGACTACTCACGGAAACTAAGTTATCGACAAAAATGTCTCCCATCCTCATAAGTAGGTATTAAACAAAAGAACAACTAATCATGAATAAAGTTCATTTGAAATAAACAAATATTCGATGTAAAAATACAACGTGAATATATATATTCCTTAAGCCTGTTATCCATCGTGAAAGAGCATAAGCCCACCACTAGCATTCTCCGTCCAACTCTATCATGAGTAATCCTTTCCAGTTGTTTCCAGTTGCTATTCATTCATTTCATGTCTGCTCCGAAATCCTGGTAAAATGCACTTCTTCGTCTTCCGCTTTCAAATTTGCCTCTAGAACTCCAATTTAGTGCTTGCTTCGTGATGCAGTTTGATGATTTCCTCAATGTATGTCATATCCACTTCCAGTGACTTTTCCTAATTTCCTATTCAATTCGAAGATGGTTTGTTCTCTCACATACTAGCTTGTGATTGATGATATATAGTCTACCAATCTGGAGCAGTGTGATTCCTCTATAGTCCTCATATTTGCTCAGACCTTCTTTCTTTGCTATCTTGTTGAGCAATCTTTCTTTCCAGTCTGTTGACATTTGTTTCCCCCTCCCCCAGACCCGCCTGAATAAGACGTGGAACATATTTGCAGTTTCTTCTATGTCTGACTTCATTGCTTCAGTTGGTATTTTGTCAGATGTTGCTACTTTCCCACACTTGATTTTTCTGATGTCCATGTTAATTTCTTCGATCGTTGTTTTATTGATATCTATAGGAATGTCTGTATGTGCTGCATCGATGTGCAGTGGATTAAATGAAGCTGGCCTATTCGAGTGTTCTTCAAAGTGTGCTATCCACCTGTTCTTCTGCCCTTGAACCTCAGTAACCGGCTTGCCTTCTTTGCTCCTGACTGGTTGCTTCTAGTGCTTCTTTAATCCCTTTCCAGTTGTTCTCCATAGTATTTTCCTCGTTTGTGAGTAGATATTGTAACTCCTGAACTTATTGTTGAAAGCCATCCTGAATTCGTTGAGTTTGTCATTATCTCAAAGGAAGACTGTATTGGACCTTTGAAGTGCTGTTTGTCCAGTTGTCCAATATTTCTTTAGCTTCAGTTTCATCTTGGCAAAAACCAGGTAGTGATCTAAAGCTATATCAGCTCTTCTGGTTCTCACGTCTTACATTGACCATGTGAATGTTTTACTGATGAAAATATGGTCGATCTGATTCCGTATAGTGTAATCCAGTGAGACTCATGTAGTTTGTGTATGCGTTTGTGTGGGAATATTGCACCGCCTATTACCAATTTGTTGAATGCACATAGATTTGCAAATCTCTCAACATTTTCGTTTCTCTCTCCCAGTCCATGTCGTCCCATGATATCTTCATACCCGGTGTTGTCTATTCTGACATTGGCGTTTAGATCTCCCATCAGGATTGTCAGGTCCTTTTCTGAACACTTCTCTACGATCGATTGTAGCCTCTCATAAAAATAATCTTTGTCAGCGTCGTTGCTATCATTGGTGATGACGTTCATTGTGATTCCCTCTTTCTTTGTTTTAAAGGATGTACTGATGATTCTGAAGCCATGAGATTTGTATCCTATAAGCGCTCTGAATGATTCGTTTGGCAGAATAAGTTCAACTCCTTGTGTGTGTGGGCATCTTCTACATGACCAGAGTACAACAGCACCTCTTCCAAAGATATTGTTTTCTATCTAGCTTACGTCCAATGGGTTTCACTTATTCCGAGCACTGATAAGTTGTATCTCTTCATTTCTGAAGTTATTTAACTGGTCATCCATAGTCACCCATATTGTATGAACACTCCACGAACCTATGTTAGTTGTTGCTTGATTGATAGAGCGAAAATAGAACAATAGTTTATTCAGCAAATCTCATTCAAAGTCAACACAATATATACTGCAATTGGTTTAATATAGTCATACAAATTGTGATGGATTGGGTAAGTGAATTAGTGAATAAGTAAGTAGGTAAGTAAATAAGTGATTGAGTGATTGAGTGATTGATTGATTGATTGATTGATTGATTGATTGATTGATTGATTGATTGATTGATTGATTGATTGATTGATTGATTGATTGATTGATTGATTGATTGATTGATTGATTGATTGATTGATTGATTGATTGATTGATTGATTGATTGGTGATTGATTGATTGATTGATTGATTGATTGATTGATTGATTGATTGATTGATTGATTGATTGATTGATTGATTGATTGATTGATTGATTGATTGATTGATTGATTGAGTGAGTGAGTGAGTGAGTGAGTGAGTGAGTGAGTGAGTGAGTGAGACTAATGAAAAAACCATATTTATCCCTCATAGCTATACACACATATCTACATAACATTAAAGTCCTAAATGTTAAACATTGTAAATGTCGTTATGAAAGTCCTCATATAAAGTTTAATTTTTCTCAAAGAATCGTAAAAATAAACCTCAGTACTCTTCACTACCATAACAACAATAATCATTATCAGCTTTCTTTGTAACCCATGCCACATCATAGAATTTTTTTCTAAAATTTATATAGATGTGTAAAATTCGTGTAAATTGTTTGTCAACCCCTCTCTACTTTATAACATTTCTCCACCATCAGTAACGAACAACTTTCTTGTCAGAATTTCTACATTCACACAAATTCTTACCAGTAAAAGAAGAAAAAAAAAGGCAAATTTCTGGGTGGTCAAGATGTGGTAAGTTAGTAAGTATAAAAATATATGCACTTGTGTGTGTGTGTGTGTGTGTAATGTAGACAAAAGAGAAAAAAAAGGGAATATTTTCAAGCATGAATGAAAACATCATCTTGTATACATTGAGTCCAATCTTAAGAGAGATAGAGAAAAAAAAGGGCACGAAACTGGCCGTCTATAAAAAAAAGAATTAAAGAACATTTAAAGGACAATACATTCTACATTGAATAGATTCAATAGTTTTGTATATAATACAAATACATACAAATTACTGTGGTTAAATGATTTAGAAAATAAGTAAAAGCCGCTTTTGTTACCCTTTTTTTTTAAAAAAAAAATGTTAACTAGTTCAATGAAAACGCCAGCTGTTCATTTATTTCAAATAAAACTCATTCTTTACATTTTGTTTTAAATGATCAACTGTTGAATATTTATTCATGTACGACATTTAAATTAGAATACATAAATAATATGAAAGTTAATTAGTATATATTGGTGGTAAAGATAATTACTTATTTATAACCACCCACAGTTTATTACTACTACTGATATTACCACTACTACTACTATTAGTACTACTACCACTACTACTACTTCTACAGCAACTACTACTACCACCACCACTACTACTACCACCACCACTACTACTACTACTGTTACTACTTCTAAAACTACTACTACTACTACTACTACCACTACCAATGATAAATGAGTTGGTTAAACATTCTGACTAACTATATAAAAAGTGTCAGTAAATAATTAAATATTATACTTACTAGATCTCGAAGAGAAATTATAAGTTATTGTTCATAGAATATTTTCAATCTTTTATCACATCAGTAAATCTTTGAAGAATATTATTACTAATATTATTCTGTATCTATATATATTGTATGGCGCCTTAATATCTTGATCTTTTCCAATGAATAGGTATACATTTAAAACCAACTGTTTGATATGTATACACGTGTTTGTTTGAATGCGCTCACATATAAATATGTTGGTATCATTGAACTATTCACCATTATTATTATTATTATTATTATTATTATTATTATTATTATATCCATAATTACTTTTAAATCTTGGTTGAAAAAAGAAGAAAGAGAAGTTCCGGAGAATGAAAGAATAAAGGAATGTGACCGTTCACGGTGTATGTGTGTGTATGTATGAGGGAAAGAGAGAGAGAGAGAGAGAGAGAGAGAGTATGTGTGTAGAATAGAGGAATATGGAAAGTATGTGTATATGACATTACCCGAATGAACTTTAGTGAATAAATCATTTAACCACTTTTAATTATAATAATCATAGTACAATCCTTTATAGGGAAATCACATAATTTTATATACACGATCCTACATTACATGTCTAGTGTATCCAATAGACAACTAATAGGAATATTAGTATGGAATAAACGAAGGTGAAATACAACTATTTCTTGAGAAATTTAAAAAAATGTATTACATTAGTAAATAAATAAATAAACATAAATAAATAAAATATTTTAATGGGATATATTCTTTATATGGTATTACTCTTATTATTGCTGTTATTATTGGAGGCGGTTTGATAGTAACAGTAATAGTATTAGTAGTATTAGTAGTAGTAGTAATAGTTATAGTCGCGTGTCACAAAGTGGACATTATTCTCTCCCTCTATCCTTTGAAATATATATGTCTGCTTCTTTACTGTTATCTATTCACATCATAATTATGAAGAGTAAAACTGTGGGGTTTTAGTCAGTTAGTTATTGAGTTAGTCTATTAGTTTGCATATTCTATCTGACCCATGAATATTAATACTATCATTTTTCTAAGTACAAAACATACACAGAAATATTCGATAGAGTTTATTGAATTACTCTTTTGGTTTGTAGTGATTCTTATAGATTTAATTAACGCAAATTTAATTAAATCTTTGATATGTGTATGTACATATTTCTTACTACTGACTATCTCACATAAATTAGTAGTAATGATGGTGCTTAAACATCAAAGTATTACTATTATCATAATGATAAATATTATTGTTGATAGTAATCCGTACTTGGTAAACAATGATTTTTATCAATATATTTTTATTGAACAGCTGTTTGCTTGTAGTGTACAACCACAAACACATACACACAAACGTGATCTACCCATCTAGTAACATGAAGTTTCCGGGTGATCACAGTAAATTTAAGTCACTGGCTTGAAATTCAGTAATATTTATTTAAAATATAGTTAATTTGGTTGATTCACTTGATCACAAACTTTAGTCATCGATGTATGACTATGACTACTCACCTGTTGTCAACATCTTGAAAAGCTGACCTCGATGACTTGGATATGTGTAACGAATGTCATCCCAGAGGATCTCACTTCGTGCGTTGTTTTCAGACGCTAGTCCTGGTTGGTAGAAGCTGAAGGGTGGTCACTGTATGATATGGTAACATAGTATGGAAGAAAGCTATACAGGACTGGTATCTGTCGGTCCTTCACGACTCTCTGTTTGGGTACAACTTAGCAGCTTGATGTTTTACCAGACATGGCTCAGAGCAAAAATCGTTGACCATTCTGTTGGAGCCTTTTTCATATTCTTTATAACAATGAAAATAATCCCCTCAATTAAAAGAAGTCCCCGTCAATTGTATTGTTAGCTGTTATATACTATTCTCATGCATTTAATTTTTGTAACCCCATCAAGTTTTTGGTTGAACTCCCGGGTCAAAACGTTTTCTTTAATGTATCCAGTCAAGCTCCAATATGTGTATTAAGAAAACTATGGTAACTGCATGTATGAATGTAACGGATATTAGCAGATAATGTTAACATTGAACACGTCAGTATACTAGACTATGTAATGGATATGTAAATGATATTAAAATATAACTATGAGTTTTTCCAAAAATTTTAAGTAATTTCATCAATAAGTACGTACTCTCTTATTTATTGCATTTCCACTCTTCTCATACTCCGATCACATGTACATTTCTCTAACAGTTCTGCATTAAGTTAGTGTGACTCAAACACTAAATGATAACTTCTCTAGTTAATATCACGAACTGTTCTTAGTTAGACAACCGTTGGAAACCAAAAATCACCAAACAACCGTCTCGTAATGGTATGAGACAACTAAGCAGTACGTATCTATAACCATTACAGAGATCAGATGGAATGCTGACGGGTCTCGTGATGAAAACACAAACTTTAGACCACTCAGTCAGTATCCATGACCAGTGGAGCTAATTCGTGTCGGGTAGAGACAGGTATCTACCTCAGTACAATGGAAGATGGTTGCGCAATTTCGTGGATTGGTTGAGGTTAGACGTTAACACCATCGAAAGTCGGCTCAGTGATCCAGTAGGTTAAGCATTCGCGCGCGAGACTGAAGGCCCTGGGTTCAAGTCCCACAGGCGGGATCGTGGATGCGCACTATTGAGGAGTCCCACGATAAGACAAAACGGCCGTCCAGTGCTTCCAGGTTTTCAATCGTCTAACATCAATCGATTCATGATCTCAATCGAAAAGTATCCATTGAATTAAATTACTAACTCCAATCGATTCACAATATTATACAACAATCTTCCCATGCCATTGATGACCAGTTCTCAATGTAAACTATCGATTTTCAGAATCTACAAAAATCACTCATAATAATCAGTGATAGGTGTCTACTTATGTAATACTAAAATTCCATCATTCTTAACTCAGTAACCCCAAATCACCTAACATTTTCAATTTTGGTCATCTATTCTCTATCCAATCCATCATTAATTACGACATATTTTCAAACTTAAAGCCCCCAAATGCCCTGGTACAGCCGAGGGTGAGGTAAATCAGCTCTCCCTCTCAAAATGCTCTCACATAGCCACGTGCATACAGCCACTGCCAGGGAAGTTCTACTCACTGCCTACTCGCACCACAGGTGTTGTTTACGAAATTGAGAGGAAGAAAACCGAATGTCCAGCGATTTAACCGGGTCAGTGGATATGAAGAGTCCATCTAGAGGAATTGGAAAACCCTGATTCCAAACCAATAGTGTACATGGGCTCCTGGATCCTGAGAAGACAAATGGAGTATGAACCAATTATTAGTCACCGGCTTACATGAGACTGCATCTCCTTACGTTGCTCCACTACCTTGTGGATTAGACTTTTAGGTCGAAGGCTGAGGGTGTGTGAATTAATAAATTTCCAATGATCCAAATAATCAGCCAACAACTTTTTAATGATTTTAATTGAATAGAACAATGTGTTGTATGTAGCCTAATATTTATTTCAATAACTAACATATACAAATAAGTAACATTGAAATGTATGAAAATATGTCTACAGATATACTGTATAGTACAAATATCCAGTGTACTTGTCTAACCATCATCTTTATCATGATACATTTTGTACTTTAAATGACCTTGATATAATTGTTGATTCATATTATTTCATAAGAGTAAAACCTGATAAACAAAGTATACAACATGTTATAGTAGTCTGATATGCAACGACAAACTATCAGCACGATTTCACTATTCCATCTGTCCAATCCACTTAAAATTAAAAACACTATGCATTAATATATGATTAAATATATAGATGTATTAAATTTAATAAGTTGAGATAGAAGATCGGACTGTCTTGGATGATGAGTCATAAACCTTTGTTCGGAAACAACTGCAGTGGTAATAGTCGTTGTTTTTTGAGCAATAAATGTATCTGATTCAGAAGTGTAAATTTATGACAGATCTACTAATAATTGTTGATCAACATTCTTTCAATAATAAATAACCAGTATGAGGAATTTTGGAGATTGTAGTAATTTCAAAGTTAAATTAAAGCTAGACCACCACTGGATTAGAGGTGGTCTTAGTGACCTAAGAGCGTGACCGCAGTGCCCAAGGGACAACTGCTTGAGGTCGGTCACACACGACCTTTCTATGGGTAATTTTTGTGTTAGCTCCTTACTTGTTGAGACCTTACCACCGGAGACGGATATCCATGGGATAAGACGAGGTGTGCGTTTTTAGGGTCGACCTTTTTTAACCCCACCCCTCCTTGTGGGAAGGCAGCATCGCTGTCATGCTGGTTGCCTGAAGGAAACACCTTACTGCTGTCACACCTCTGTACAGTCAGCAGTACGGATTCGCCTTCGGACCTTAGGTTTGTTGCTTTTAGTCTTACCGCTCTTCAACCGACTTGTCTGACATGATAGGACCTTGAGGGATGGTTGTTCCAGCCAGTATAGCTCGGTTGCTACAGACATTCCTATAGATACCACCAAAACAACGATCAAAGAAATCAAGATGGCCATCAGACTATTCGAGAGTAGGAAAGCAGCAACATCTGACAAAACACCAATTAGAGAATGAAATCAGATATAGAAAAGACTGAAAACATGTTTCATGTCCTATTCAAGAAAATTTGGTAGGAATAACAAGTGCCGACAGATTTGGAAAGAAAGATAACTCAACAAGATAGCAAAGAAAGAAGGTCTGAGCAAATGTGAGAACTATAGAGGAATCATACTACTATCGGTAGAACGAAATGTTTCCAACAGATTGTTGGTGAATCGTATGAAAGACTCAGTAGACGCCCAACTTCGAGATCAACAGGTAGGATTCCGTAAGTATCGGTCGTGCACTGACCAAATCACGACACTATGGTAATTGTTGAACAATCGATTGAATGGAACTTGTCACTATACATCAACATGCTTGACTGTGAGAAAGCGTTTGACAGTGTGGTTAGGCGAACAGTATGGAACCTTCTTCAATAGTATGGACTGAGTTACTGAGAAAGTAATCAACATCATCAAATGGAATTTATATGACGGACTACAGTGCAAGTGATGCATGGAGGACAGCTGACAGACGTATTCTGATTGAGGACTGGAGTCAGACATGACTGCCTACTCTTTCCCTTTCTTTTTTTTCAAATTCAGAATCTTTAATATGAACGTGAAGACAGTGAGCTCTTCTGTACGGAGCTGAAACTTTGAGAACTACCACAAACATCATTATGAATTTCATGTATTTATTAACAGTTGTCTACACAAGATAATCCAGATTGATAGACCGGACACTATCAGCAACAAGCTAGTATGTGAGAGAACAAACCATCTTCGAGTTGAAAAGGAAATTAGGAAAAGATGCTGAAAATGGATTTGACATTCATTGAGGAAATCACCAGATTGTATCACGAAGTAAGCACTAAATTGGAATCCTGAACGTGAAGTTGAAAGCGGAAGACGAAGAAGTGTATTTTGCCAGGATTTTGGAGCAGACATTAAATGAATGAATAGCAACTGGAAACAACTGATAAGAATTGCTCCTCCACGATGTGTAACATGCATAAGTAAGTAGTAAGTATGATTTCCCTAAATTGTGTAATTAATTCACTTTCTAAATGTTAATTATTATTGTAATTGTACTAACCTATTTAGGTATGATAAGAAAAGTTGCACAATACTTATTTAAATACTAAGTATAAATTTATTTAATAATAGTTAATAACATCAACACTTGTGTACATCTTTAAGAATTATTGTAATAAATAACACTTCAGAGAACATATTTGGGAAAAAATAAACTGAAGTTACATGTTTAAAGCCACACACGTAGATACACAATTACATGTAGCTATGTTTTTTCTAAAGAAAAGATATATATATATATATATATAATCCTATATCATTATGCTAACATGGCAACTGTTATCATAGGAAAATACTGATATTTCAGTACAGTTCCTTATATATGAACAGGTTATTTCACACATTGTATAAGTTATCATCCAGGTAGGCTGGTATAATTGTGTGAAGTTAAATGATTGAGAAAGAGAGATAAATAACTCCAATGACTAAGTAAAAAAAGCGTTAAAAATTATACCAGTGAATCTCAGCCCAACAGTTCTAATGGTTAAACGTTCAATATGAAACCTCAAAGTGGTGAATTTGATCTCTAGGTACATATTACTAAGAAGTTCAACATTAGGTTGAAACAACGATTCAATTTCTGTTGATTTTCAATAGTACCCTAACTAAAATCAATTTTTGATGAGTACATCTTATAAAGTAAATTAATCAGAGAGTAATAATAATAGCAGTAATCGTTTTCATTATTATACGAACTATAGACACTTTTTCACTATCGGTATTCATTATCGAATATGATCTTTGAGTGAATGCATCGATATGGACTAGATCTACAAGTTGATCTTATTTCGAATGGTAACTAGTAGTGAAAATTATAGATTTGCATTTTATCTTATTTTGAGACTTATAATTTACCAAGAATCCAATCAGATTTGAGATAGAGGTTATTGGATTTTTGTGCGAAATTTAAAACGTTAAGTGAATCGTACCAACATTTAGTGAATTTAATACTTTTGTAGATGAACAGTGTATGGCAAACAAAACAATACTATTACAAAATGTAAACATATTTTACATAATTAATAAAACTATGTCTTCTTCAAGTTACTGTGCCTATAAATCGAAAAGACAATGAGATATAAATTAGTTCTTATGGTTACAGATTGTCCATATTCTGTAACCCTCTAAAGGACTTGAACAGATCTTTGATTCCATAGATTGTTCCTAGCCAGGGTCAGGGATTAAGGTCAAGGATTAAAAGTTGTGGTTGAACTGTACGGGAACTTAAGCAAGATCTAACAATATGCAAAGCAAATAATATACCAGAACAAATATTAGTACGATAAACTGAAGTGGCCGTTTGCAACTAAGGAGACCGTAAAAAGAAATAATACTCAAATCAAAGACAAAATGTTAACAACAGTTATGCAATGAACGACACTTAGTTGTTTCTGGGACTAGTCAGCACAATTAGAGTTTAGTCGATTATTAAATATCATTCCGCACGGTTGGCACCGATGGCGAAAAAAAGAAATATAAATCCAATCATGGGAAGTAATTCAGGTTAAGAGTTTGACAGAGTACAGAATGGTCTAATAGGATATTACAACACGATTGTATTGTTCAATCACCAGTCGTGGTCAACAAACTGGAAAAAGAACTACGTAGATAGTAATCATTTGAACATCAACAGTAACGTAGGTATCAATCAATCAGTTGATAGAGTCTATACATAATCAATACTAATAAAAAACAGATATTGAATATAAATGTGACTTCCTATCGCACACGCAAGAACAAATATAGGAGAAGACGATCAGTGTAGCAACAGCCTCAGTAGCAGTAGGTCTCAACATACACAATCGAATCACAATTGACAGAGAAGATTTGGAAGATGTAAAAACTTTTACATATTTGGGCGGCATCATTGATGAACAGGGTGGATCTGATGCAGATATGAAAGCGCAGATCGGTAAAGCAAGAGCAGTGTATTTACAATTGAAGGACATCTGGAACTCAAAACAACTCTCTGTCAACCAATATCAAGGTCAGGATTTTCAATACAAATGTCAAGACGGTTCTACTGTATAGGGCGGAAACCTGGAGAACTACAACAGCCTTCATCCAGAAGATACAAATCTTTATTAACAGCTGTCTACGCAAAATACTTCGGATTCGTTGGCCAGACACTATCAGCAACAACATACTGTGAGAAAGAACAAACCAGATCCCAGAGGAGGAAGAAATCAGGAAGAAGTGCTGGAAGTGGATAGGACACACATTGAGGAAAGCACCCAACTGCGTCACAAGATAAGCCCCCACTTGGAATCTTCAAGGCCAAAGGAGACGAGGAATACCAAAGAACACATTACGTCGAGAAATGGAAAGAGGCATGAGAAAAATGAACAAGAATTGGATGGAACTAGAAAAGAAGGCCCAGGACAGAGTGGATTGGAGAATGGTGGTCTGCAGCCTATGCTCTATTAGGATTAACAGGCGTAAGTAAGTAAGTAATAAATATGATTACACACAGAATGCCGCAATGAAGAAGATATGGTCTTTTATTTTAGTTGTAGAAATTATTAAATTTACGTGTCACTATAGGGTTTAAGGTTGAAGTTATAATTACGAACAGACATTAATTATGATTTAAATGTACTCTATAGCCATACAACTGAGTGAATTTCGCCCAAAAGCACAAGAAGCCCTATCTTACCAGTTTATCCACAAAATATAGTGCCACCGGGTTAAGGTTTATTTCAGTACAAAAGAGACTAGTGTTAGAATTTAGTGAAAGTGTTTATATTGCTTGTTCTATACAATAAGACAGAATTTGTTGTTTGATACGTTTAAAGTTATTATTTTCACCCTACAGTTGCAAAGATTAATTGCTCATAATTATTTTAAACGTTTTGAGCAGTGCACAACAATATTTTTATTGCTCATCATACATGTAACGGTTCGCATCTAGCTAGAAGATATTTTATGTGTTTAGGGGACATTCAGAGTAGTATGAATGAAAAGGACTGAAAAAGAGAGAAACAAAAGAAAAGGTGAATAGACCACTCAGAAAGTCCACACAATGCACTTACATTTGTTGAGGAAAGCAATAAACAACACTTAGAAATAACATAAGCCTCATATTAAGATAATCTTTAGAATTGAATCTAGAAGCAGATAGTTTAATCCGCTACATACATGTTTGAATTTCGCGCAAATACCCAAAAGTTACTTTCTTGATTCTCATTGGTTCATTCCTAAAGTATACCGTTATCATAAGCCTCACCATAATTTTTAATTTTTGTGAATAAAGAAATTCAACACTCCCAAATGTAGTCCATTTTTGCAATCAAAGTCTGAGTCACAAAGAATTTACCAGTTTTTCTCTACCATAGTGTGAAGGTCCAGTATGGCCTGGTTTATAAAAAAAGAAATACACGCTTGTTAAAGTCACATTGTTAGTATAATATTAGCATAAAATAAACACTGTATCATACCTTTCCAATAATATCCAAAATCTAGGCCTTGTGACAAGCTACCCGACATGAATTTAATTGTGTTGAACATTTAAAGCAATCTAAATGGTCTAAACACTGTCTATACAATTTGTGTGCTATCTCATTAATAAATACCATTTTGTACTTTTGTTCATTTATTTGGTCTTAATCTTAAGATAAAAAGGACTACTTACCTACCTTCAGTCAGTCAGTCAGTCAGTTAGTCAATCAATCTATGAATGAGTCATCATATGGAAGACAAGCGATAAAATGTAGCCATTCCAGTAACAATTATGTGTTTCTTACCTATCGTTATTTATAACGAATATTCATTGAAAATGGACAGGCTTAGTCAACGCTGATAATCTATCTACCCAAAATGGAGATAAAATTGAGAGTTTTGAACAATTCTGAAGAGCTATCTCCAATTAAACTACAATAATAGTGAGAAGCCGTGACCAATGGGAAGTTACTACTGTCAGTTACTCACAAATATCTGTGGGGAATAGTTGAGCAGTATCACGAATTGACCTTAGTTTAAAATGTAAACCGTCAGCTACTGACTCAATGGTCTAGTGGTTAATCGTTCGCTGAAATACTATATGGTACGTGATGGGGTCGTGAATATCCGTGATTGAGACGAAGAGATAGTCGTCCAATGCTTCTTAGTTTCCAGTAATTCTGTAACTTATATGAGTTAAAGATAAAAAGTATAGGATGAAACAGTTGTATAGTACTACCTAATTTTAAATACTTCTCTCTCTCTACCTCATATCCATTAGTTCATGATGATATTAATCTTCATTTGATCCATAAATTAAGTTAATGGCCATTTGAACAGAACATCTAACTCATGTCTCATCAATCTTTGTAATAGAGTGAAGTTAGTGGAGATTGTGGGATCTTAACAGAATAAAATACAAACTGATCTTAGCCAGAGTACGATTGAAAACGTGGGAGCACTGGATAGCTGTTTCGGCCCAATAGGAAAACCCTCCTCACTAAGCCTTCACGATGCCGCCACAAGGAATCGAACCTAGGGCCTTCTTCTAGTGAAAAGCTGTGACCAATGGAGTTCAATCGTGTCGAGCATAGGACAGTTATCCACTGTAGGTGATAGAAGACGATTCTACAGTATGGTGAACTGATCAAGGATAAACATGCACACCATTAGGTTTCAGATCTATGGTCTAAAGGTTAAGCGTTCATGCCCAACACCCGAAGTCCTAGATTTGATTCCCTGTGGCAAGACCGTGTTTACACACTGCTGAGGAGTTCCGAACTAGGGAGAAATAATTACAAGGTAATTCCTGATTCTCACTAGTGATCTAGCTGAGATATGTTCATAATTTAAACAATGAATATTAATTCTTTTAAGCCATGATAGTTTTATAACAGAGATGGTGTAAAATTTTGTAAGTTAATTTTTATTAGGAAACCATATTAATTGAAAAATGAACTCTTAGGTTGTATTCGTTACAGACTCGTCTCAATCGGTAAATCATTGAGGAACAGAAGGCATTGAATAATTACTTCGTCTTAATATGCAACTCATATACAATGAGCATCCAATACCCAATCAGGTATCAAAACCTGGATCTCCAAGTTTCACAACAAATGACTGACCATCATGACCACTAAGTCAGCGTCCAATCATGGAATTCTAACTACAGTCGATTTGTGATACATCGCTATGATCATCTCATATCATTAACGATTATTGTTTCACTCCAGACACGTCTGCTGTGAATATCGCCTACAAATTAAATCAATTTCCACGAAACCCTTTAAAACTAGATAATTGATTTATTAAAAAAAAACTATTGTTTACATCCATTAATACGTATTTTAAATGAGGGAATAATTAATCAGTGACATGAATGAACCTGTACACTATTATTGTAAATGTATGAACCAGTTGAAAATCTGAATTGTTTGGCTTACATTAAAAAGTCTTGAGGTAATTGTACTTGTAAAATATGAAAATCTTTGATTCAATCTTGGTTCATGGTTTGAATGCATACTCTGGTAATGAGGAGTATCAAAGTAGGATGAAACAGCTGGCTAATAACTAAAGTTGGGATTATTTGGAATTCTCTTTAAGCAAACATGAAACTTCATATTGAGATCTTAAAAAACACCATTCAGAATCAAACTCACTCTAACTTCTTTTCAATTAAGAAACTTTGTTGATTTCTCGACATTATCTGTACAAATAGTTTGGCTGAACTTATACTCAACAATACAATTGCCAGGTTTCAGCGCTCCATAATGAATTTCCAAAACATTTTGAAGAGCTTAACTCATTGTCTAAAATCTGTTGACATTGAATAGCACCGTGTTAATATTGTTGATCGATACCGTAATCATTAGTTTCATTAGTAATGAATACATGTCAGTATCTTTAATTTCAAAACATTTTGGGATATTTCATACACATAGTTCCCTTTAACATTTTGAAAAGACCAAGAACAAAGATTCTAGCAGAATAGCATGAATTCATTTTATTTCGTAGGTTCCCATCAGCTAAATTACAACCTGTGATATTTGAAATCGTAATTACATAATGGGTTTAAATTACTTACATGAAAGAGTTTGATTGGAAGTTATATTGAAGACATACTCGTATAGTATAGCAAGGGTGTAAATAAATTTAATAGACTGAATATTGTAAATATATACCTTATGTGATGAAAGAACATTGTGACAACAGTTCAAACGGTTAGAAACAAGTAAACAATGATAGGAATAAAATGAGTAGAGTTCAGTTGATAAAATAAGATTATTAATTTGGAAGATAGTTGAAATGAAACTCAATGATGTGATAAGTGCAAGAAAAAGATTAAAGAAAAAGAAAAAAATACATATATATATTAGGATACAGTGAAGGAATATTAGTCACCAAGACAAGGAAAGATTAATAACCATCTCCTTTTAAACAAATAAATTAGGTTTTTGACACCTGATAGCAACTGCTTCAGCAAACTTCAGAAGACTGGAGTTTGGCTGCTTACTAATCACCTTGAATGATTGTGGGGTATCGACCTGATGTCCTGTGTCAAGGAAATGTTTGTTGATTGCACTATTTAGAGTCTTTCTTTGTCTTGCAATTATGGAAATCTCTTGGTGTAAAAGGTTTTGGCTTATTTCTACTACATTTTTACCTCGAGAAACATCAATAATTAGGGATTTGAATAACTGCATACGATCTCCAGTCATTGAAAAAAAATACATATTTGTATGAGCTTCTACTAAGAATTCAAGCCAGGAAAACAGCTAAGAAGACGTAATTTATCTAATTTTATTATGTTTGTTTCGTTATGTTAGGTATACCGCAGGGGCAGAAGGCATTAGCCAATCAGGATCGTGAAGGTGAATATTAGATTTTTGCGTAAAATTCACGTATCATGTATACCAAGCAGCTGAGAGATTTGTGTGTAGTTATCCGGTTGTTTAAAATGGTAACTAAAAATTCATATCTTGCTCCATGAGTAAGAATAATGGTGTTAAATGTGCCGAATGCTTGATTCTTTCTCCATAGATTATATATGGCAAGCAAATAAACACTACTGATGATTCTTAATTCCAAAACGAATTCTGACCGATTGGCATAATATTTTCTCACTGGTTCTTGCTGCTATGCAATCAGTTATCATTACTTATAGTTTATCATATATCTCAGGGTCATATTTGTTGATATACATACAAGTTGTTCTGTTACAGTTTTATCTTCATTTGCAAATATCAAGTGTGGTAGGCTATCCATTCGTTTTCAATTTTCAATAATTATGCAGTATTCAGCATTAGCTGACATTTTGCCGTTCATTTACTGAGTGAATGTTACAAGTAAGAGTGGAATTTTCATTGAAGATTTCATTTAAAGCATCAAAATTTAGTTATATCCGTCTGCTATGAATGTATCAGTGTAGCATAATCCAACATCGCAGATGTAAAACATAAATAAAATGGTATTTGGAGCTTCATACGAAATCTTCTGTGATAATTACACTCTTATAAGCAACACATAACTACTAAACGAACAGAAAAATGCCGAGAAGCGCTGGTTAATGCACACTTATTCAACACTGAAAAGCGGATGAATAACTTTATATATATGGAAGCTCTCCTTAAAGTCCTTTCTCCTCTCTTTCTTTTTCTTTCTTCTATTCACATGTGAATTATTAACACTGTAGTGTTAAGGTCTATTAGTCATTCGATCTATCCAGTTCTCATAGACCCATTCAAAATTACCGTAACAAAAACTCATAAGGATAAATGTTGAACAATTGTATCAGATTATTTAATCTAAATGAATGATATGTAATTTGCCGTACCAAGTCAATAAAATTCATCCTTTTTCAAAAACACCGCCATCATACAAAAATGATGATCATATATTGCAATGATCGATTCAGCTTCCATACAAATTTTTCTATCTGTTTTCTACCTCTCTCTCTCTCTCCTTTTTTTCTTTTATATCCATTGCTTCCTAGCTCTCTCTTTCCCTCTCTTATCTGCTTTCCGTTTATCAGCCTTGTTTTGATTTGTTCATCTGGTTAAAAATTACTTTCAATTCGAGACAAATAATAATTCATCAATTTCTCATCTTCATTTAAAATTGTTATTATTGTTTTATTCCCTCATCGGATAGATAAAATTTTGTGGGAAAAATTAACTAACTATCTTTGTAGTGGGTTAAACTGTCTACTTCTAGTTTCAGTTTTAAAGATGATCCTAATCTGTGGCTTATGTTATTTCTAATTGTTGTTTATTGCTTTCCTGAACAAATGTAAGTGCATTGTGTGGACTTTCTGAGTGGTCTATTCACCTTTTCTTTTGTTTCTCTCTTTTCCAGTCCTTTTCATTCATACTACTCTGAATGTCCCCTTAATACACAAAATACCTTTTGGTGAAATGTAATGGGCTACAATTCTATCTGATAAATAAAAACAAACGTGAGCTATTTTTTATTATTATTATTATTATTATTATTATTATTATTATAACTAACTGTGGTAATTAGTATCTCGAACTAATAATGGTACCATGAGATTTAGTATCTAGTTTAAAACTCATGTTTATTATTCTCCCACATATAATTGTATCCATGTGTGTACGTTTTTTCGAAAATGAATCACATGGGTTTGTGTTCATTTGTCAAAAAAGTCAGTAAAACTTATCATCCTCTCTTCAATCATATGACACAAAGACTAACTGTCATTATGACGAATATAATGAATAGAATAATTAACTAGTTGGTTAATGTAACCTTCAGTGATTATTGTTTCTCAGTCTCTATTCATTAAAGTTACCAATAATAATAAAATTAATAATTTGTAACTAAAAGGACATGCTTAGACAATTAGACAGAGAATGTGTATACGACAACATAGATTGGTCGATATTAATCTTGAATTATTAACAAAAGGAAATTACAACTCATCACAAACATCCTTTTTATTCAATAAACATGTTATTAACCTGCTGAATTATTTGAGCTCATTAGCTCAGTACAATTACAAAGTTGACGTTTGAAGTGAAAGGTAGATAGATTTGAATCTCAATGTGGACATTAATACTGGAATAGAGACATATCCAGATGACGAATCTCAAATAGGACGAAATGCATATCTTGAATTTCAAAGGTACTCACTTCCTGATACTTCTAAAAACTTTCTGTCTAAATAATTGTAGTTGAACAAAAATTACTATTATAACCAGCCTATTTATTGATAAATTAGGATTTTACATTAATTTTTCGTATTATTTTTTATAAATGACAAATACACTAAACACTAAAGTTAAAGAATTCGTTCTACTTATAAGTTCATAGTAGAAAATAGAAATGACTGCGTTTATCAATAAAAAACTGAATATTTAACCAAGTTGTATTTGTGAATACAGGAAGAAGGAAACGAAAATTCTGTAATGTACGCTAATAGTTCATTTTAATGGTAAAAGATGAATTATTTCATTAATTTATAAGTGGAAGTAGTAGTTACTTACTTATACCTGTTACTCCTCGTGGAGGAACATAGGCCACCCACAAGCACTCTCTATCCAACCCTGTCCCAAGCAATCCTTTCCAGCTCATTCCAGTTTTTATTCATCCTTTTCATATCTGCCTTCCACTTTTCAGCTTCCCTTCAGGATTCCAAGTTGGGGCTTGCCTCGTGATGCAGTTTTATGATTTGCGTAATTTATGTCCTATCCATTTCCATTGTCTTTTCGTAATTACATCTTTAGCTGGAAGCTGGTTTGTTCTCTCTCATAGAAGGCTGTTGTTGATGGAAGTATTAGTAGTAGTATTTTAAAAAAACATTGAATAGAATAATAGACGTGATATTAATGAGCAAAGGCTTACATGATTACAGTGCGAAGGATACACGAAAATGGTTTTTCCCAATTGTCTGAAATATGTAATCACATTTTAAGACGTAGTCATATTTTCAGTAAGAGAATTTGTGGAGATTGTAGTATTTTTAATAGTTGAATTCATTAGTTGATCTAAACTAGACCACCATTAAGAACCTGAAAGTATTGGACGGCCGTTTCATCCTAGTTATCTACCTTGAGCAATCAGTGAAGGATTGTGCAAGGTTATGGATCAATTGAAGTTAGACATTAACACCGTTGGATACCGGTTCAGTTGTCTAGAGGTAAAGAGTTCGCATGCAAAACCGAAGGTCCTGGATTCGAGTTCCGCGTGCGGGATCGTAGATGTGTACTGTTGAGGGGTTCCATACTAGGACAGAACGGCCGTCCAGTGCTTTCAGGTTTTCAAAGGTGGTCTAGCTCAGATCGACTCATGAATTTAACTGTTAAAGGTAGTCAAATTTGTTGTATCTATTGCTTATAAATGCCATATTTCATGATATTGTAAATATATGTTCATACAGTAAGTTGTTGATTAATTATTACCAAGTACTATTCAGTTTAATGTATACGAGATCTGAGTATTATTCCGTGTAACTCACTAAAAATAGTGTTTACAGGTATTCCTATTAATTTAGTTTTGTTGTCAAATAAATTTTTTTCTAACATCTCTGTGTTCTTACTTGCTACGTTTGATTCATAAATTCAAGTAAGTCAGTACCAATTTATCCTGGAGTGAATATCAACTCTGGGATACTGGTACATCAAGCTGGCAAGTCTCAAATAGGACGGAACGTGTGTTCTGGACTCCACTGAGATCCACCATCTATCTTTGCTTATATTACGACAATTGTTGATATTTTCTTGAGAATGTAATGAATCTTAAATTTACTTGGTATTGTTTACTTGAATCTTACCATTAATGTTTAGGACTGCAATTGATCAGTCTCTTATTGGCGTATGTGCATCCTGTGCGGATTGCCTCGATATTGCCTTAATTCACAAGCATTATAAACATTACCAAGTGAATTTAAATTCCACCCCATTGCACAAACGAGTGGCTATCAGGACTCAGTAGTTAAGTGGATAACGCGATGGCGTTTAAAGTGAACGTTGCTGGATTCGAGTCCCAGAGTGAGTATCAACTCTGAGATGCAGGTACATCCAGCTGATGATTCTCAAGTAGGACGAAACGCGATTCCACTAGATCCCACTACTAGCCACTATTTATCTTTGCTCGTGATGAATCTTCTTTTGTAATTAGTTTTCTTGTTTTTAATTGTATAGTGAAAATTGTTTAGTGGTTTCCAGCATCAAATGTTACAATCATATTGATTTTTTAAAATGTAATTTCATTCAGTTAATTTTTATATCTTTGTTCATGAGAGTTGGAATGAATTCAATGTGATTTTTGCTCTAATAGGATTTGTTGTTCAGTTGATTTGTTGTTTAAGTATAATTTCTAGTTGTGTTACTTTGTGGTTTTTGAGTTTAAATGAAAATTGGTCAGTTTGATCATTTCTTTAATTAATTACTCATTGAATTTAATCGGTATATAACCAAATAGGCTTAAATATAAGGTTGAGTTCTTCTGTGATGTTGATCAATAAATCTCCTATACATGATTTGTGTTTCTTAGAGTAGTTGGAACTAAGGGAGAAGCGAGCTGTTCTATTCTAGTCTTGTTATATTCGGTCGTTGCTGATTGCTGTGCCGGAAAAAACGCGGATCATTCATACTCGGAACGAGGGACCTCTGCAATTCCCACGATGCGAAAGTAAAAACACAAAGACTGGTATAAGTGAAGATTTATTAGCCCCAAAACACTATGACGACGATGATGATGATAATAATAATAATGAATCATAATAGTCTAAAATACACTCATTTATATATTGATTGTACACCCATTTTGATTAATAATTAGGATTAAATCACATACTCAGTTATAACAAATCACTTACTGAGCATAGTTCATATCAACTGCATACAAGAATATCGTACATTATACAGAAGAAAATATCATACTGGGAAAACAATCAAATACTACACTGAATGATCCTCACGTTGAATCAAACGGATGTTGAATGTTGAATAAAACTCATAATGAGTAATTTAATCGAAAATTGACTTTTCTTTCCATCATATCAAGTTTGAAGTGTCATTAACGTTATAGTTGATGCCTCTAATCATATCAGTATTAAATAATGAAAAACACAATCAATAGTTTCAATGAAAGTTTCGAAAGCTATAAAGACCATGAAAGGTCAGAACTATGATGAAACTTTTTAAGTATTGAAAACATCGAACATATACTCTCTCTGTGTACGTGTATCTCGTGTTTTAATATCATCAATTCATTGTCTGAATAATTCTTAATGTACTGAATATGAGAAGAATGAATATTTTACTTACAACACATTTATAAACAAGAGTCTGAGAAAATTGTGCGTTAAAATCCACGGTGAAATTGGAAGGACTAACTTTTAAGGATTTGGATGAATATTTTAAACAATAGAAACCTAGACTAAATAAAACTATTACAATAAATGAGGGAATAATTTCAAAGGGGACAAGATCAATATAACTTAGATGTTGTAAAACCAGTAATTTTTTTACATCAGCTTGTTGATTGCTCAGAGTAGTATGTTAGGTAACCAGATATCAGTGATTACAAACATCGAACTAGAAATCTATTTTACACAACTAGATTGAAAAGTTGCTTTTAGTGTAGCTTAATCGTATTTCTTTTCAGCCAAATAATTGGAATATGAAAAAGTCTTTCAAGTTGTTTTTTTTCTTGGAATAAGTTCGTTTATAGCTTGGTTGAACTAACTTTATTACTTACTTACTTACGCCTGTTACTCCTCGTGGAGGAGAATAGGTCACCCACAAGCACTCTCTATCCAACCCTGTCCCAAGCAATCCTTTCCAGCTCATTCCAGTTGTTATTCATCCTTTTCATATCTGATTCCATTTCTCGACGTAGTTTGGTGGAAGCAAAAATGTAATTTATTTAAAAAATCTTGTAAAGTACAATTTAGTATAATATACGTTTGACATGATCAGATTTTATATGTAAACATTTGATGTTAATCAGGTTTACTGACTCAAAATTTTTATTAATGTCACTAATAATACTAACGTTATAACAGTAGATATTGAATTTTCAAGAGTTATCGTTACTGAATGTTTTTTTAGTACCAATGGTTTTAAGTTGTACTTTATCGATTCTTGCAATATGCTGTTTAAATTGTTGGTGTTACAACCATCAAGTAGTTGGTACGATATTACTTATTTACGTCTGTTACTCCTAGTGGAGTATGGGTTGTGACGTAGTCTTAGCCTTTTTTTAATGTTATGATCTCAGTTCATGTATTTATCGATTAACTGACTAAGAATTTACCTGCTACGTTCTCTTACTCTAGTTAATTTTGAATGAAGTATGGGCTTCAAGAGAATATTGAGTAATGGAAGACTTTTTATGAATGATTATGCTAATTTTTCGTAAATGTTAAACTGTTCACAAAATGTAGATAACATTTTTCAAGAAAAGTTTGAATGAATTATGTTAAAAGATGATACCGATTCCTAAACCTACTCTATGCTAAAGGATAGAAGATGTAATTCATTTACTGTTATCATTTATCTGTTAATTCCGGTAGATAATGTTGAATGTAAGAAAAAAGGACCTTGATAAATAGTGTGAGTACTTAGCTATAAGCAAACAGGTGAACTACTATATATATATATATATATATATGTATATATATATATATATATATATATATATATATATGTAAATTATACGGTGATTTTCTGTGTGGAACCTATTCTTTGAATCGATCTGTCCAGACGATTTTTAAGTATAACACTAGCAACATTGAAAATTAGAATTTGTATCTGTAATTTTTAATTGGGACAGTGGTATTTAGTCTATGAGGATAGATTCCCTTTCGTATTGTTTTTCAAAAAATTTAACTTTTTACCTATTTTCGAGTAGTATAAAAGATTTATAAACTTAGGATTCTCGGTTATTATCGACATTACATACCTTTTTCAACATTCACATCCATAAAACTTAGATCTATTATATCTTAATGATTATGTATTTCTCATATTCCTTAGGTTCATGATTAAGATCAATGCAATGATTACTATCAGTGGTTGATGATATTGCTAGACTTATGTCAGAAAAATCCGTAACAATGGCCCAAATGCATTTGCTATTTATCATTTTCATCTAGATCTTCCATTATAATATCCCTTTTCATCTTGTATTCTCAAACGATGTCGGTAGATACAAACTATTTGGTTGGGATTAGTGGAATAACCACAGTCAGTGTTTAGATATATTACATGACATGGCTTAGAATTGGTCGCAATAGTACAAATTTATTCACTATTTATCCTCTGGTAGTTCTTGAGCTTCAGTATTTCTTCATATATACGTTCTCATTCTATCTTTTTAAACCCTATTCTCAAAGCTATTACACTATTTTGACTTGTTTTCTACTCATGTTAATTTCATCTCTTTTTGATGATATAGTAAGTTAACCGAAGCTAACGAGCGTTAACCCCATACTCTAAGTTGATTATGACTGATTAACTGGGTATGGCACAATAATGAATCGAATCCATGTTAGCTAAGATACTGGGTTCAAATCTCGAAATGGATATCAACTCTGGGATGCAGACAGATCCAGATGACAAGTACCAAATAAAACGAAACGCGAGTCTTGGATTTTGTTGCTAACCATATTCCACCTATTTTTCTTAAAGTGAGCTACATATATAGTAAATTAATTTGTCATATTCTTCGTTGTCACCAACTCTCTTTAGCCCCTATTCTTCTCTCTTTGTTCTCATTTCTTTCATTTCGATACATACAAGTGAACACTTATACATCAATTATTTTCTTTGCAAAACAAAACAGCTCAGATTACTTTAAAAAAAGGTCTCTTCCTTATCGATTGTCTACACTGAATGGATCGTTATTTTCACTTAAATGAGAAAAGAGGAAACAATGTGAGGAAGTGTAAAAGTTGTCACTATTCGTTGAATGATTGGTTTGAAATTTTTTTTAATTATCTTATTATAAATACTCTTATAAGTCTAACCGACAGTGTAGCATACACATTATATCAATCTATATGTATAAATATAAAATGGCAGAAACCATGCATTAAATACTTGATTTGCAAATCATCCATCAATTATCTCAAGTTTCATCGTTCCTTCATTGCTATTACAATTACTCTGTTCACGTTCTCGTTCTCTTCAATTCCATCTTCCAAACCTTCTGTTGCCAAGCTTTCTACTTCTCAGTGGTATTATGTACCACTTATGTTTGCAGCATACAATTTGTGATGGTATGGGTTACCTTTTCGTTAATATTAAAACTTAAATATCAACAACGGGACAATTCATACCACCACAAATTCAATAAACATTCATATACACTACACAAGTCAGTGACTATTTGGACTAAGTAGCTAAAGGAATAACATATTGAGGCTGGAAGTGAAAGGCACTTAATCTGAATTGTGGAACAGATATCAACTCTGAAATCTAAGAGCATCTTATTAACAAGTCCTAAATAGGACAAAATGTAAGCCCTGAAAAAATCCGAAAACTACTTTCTTTAGTGACAGACAACCACCTAACAATAAAAGTACTACTACTAATAATAATAATAACAATAGTCGGTAACCACTAATCAGCGTTCAAATATTATATGTAACGAGATGTTTTTTATCTTAGGAAGATGCAATAAACCATAGTGTCAAAGAAGAAAGGGGATTAATCGAAATTCATCGAGAACAATGAATAAACAATTACATCTTATATTTTCAGTTGATCATTGTCAATAAAATGTGAGTTCTAACCCCATAGATAAATACTAACCTGATAATGTATAAATTGGAGAATATTGAATGGATCATTTATAACAAATTCCAGAATATAAGACAGGATACATATTATCATTTCACTTAAAACCTGAACAAGTAAATATGTGTATTTTCAACAGTTTAGATCATGAGTCAATTGAAGCTAGATCACCATAGAAAACATGGAAGCACTGGACGGCTGTTTCTCCCTGTTGTGGGGCTCAGTAGTGCGCATCCACGACCCCGTTTCGCGGGACCCGAACCCAGGACCTACCAGTCTCGTGCGATCCAACTGGACCACTAAGCCCGCATGTGTATGTATTAATGATATAATTTTATGAAAAATAATCCAAGCACCTTGTGTTTGTTATGATTTGTGATAACTGAAGTGGGATTAAGTTAGAAAAAAGCTGGGCAATCAAGCCAAAACTAGGTACCAGTCTATGAAGTCACTGACTGCTGGACTGAGCTATGCTGGTACATACAAGCTACCTGGTTAGTGCTTAAGCGATTATGGTAACCTATGACTAAAGATATTGAATGGAATGATCTACAATCGATCATCATGGCTCAGATGCACTCAGTCTTTGTTTTCTTCTAGACCTTACATTTAAAATTATTTTATACTTCATATTTCGTTAATTTATTCTTCCTTATCGGATCATATTGTCGGTGCCTAATGTATCATACTACTAACACCGATTTTTTTTACTAATTCCACTACTCTGACATTTGTCTTGATAACTGCATATTACTGTACTAATATAATGTGGCAACTTGAACCGATGCACGTAAGTGTTAGATTCTATGTTGTATATGACTGACTGAACAAGCACACACACACACACACAAGGAGAGAGAGAGGCAAATAAACACGATTTTTGTTGTTAACCACACCATTAAAATAAATCGCTATTACATAAGTAGAATAATCAGTTCAGTAATTGAAAATGTAACATTTTTTTGTTCAAGTTACATTGATCACCATTAATAAGCATAATGTAAAATGTCAGACAACATTGTCTTTTTTTTTCCTTATACAAAAAAAAATTTTGAATGCTACGAAATATACAACTGTACAGTAGGCTATATTCACATTGATTTAAACAAATATTATACCTCATTTTTCAAAGAATGAAACACAAATAATTGCTGTATAAATTCAGTTTATTGTTTAATCAACCAGAAGAAGATGAATTCTCATTTGTCGTTCGCATGAATGTTGTGTGTGTGTGCATATTATTCCCCTGGTTGATTTTCTTGGAATGAGCGTTTCATCTATAGTGACTTATTATTTTAGTGTCTCGAGATCTGACTTCAATTTGGACAAACCAATGAATATGACATGAATATAGATCTTCCGTTTAATTCTGTATATAATACACCTAGACTAACTCCATTTGAGCGATGGTGGTAATCAGAAGCCAAATACAGATTGAGTTGGATAAATTTATTTCAAGCATTCGTCTACTCAGATAGACATTAAAATTGGGAAGCGAGAAAGAGAAGCGAAGAGGATCAGAGAAGGTAAGCGTACCAACTGATCTTCGTGAAGTATGACTCATTATTTATGGCCAGGAACAACAAAGCTAAAGATGTGATGAACAGAGTAAGCGACTCACACACTCACGTTTAAGTAAAAACAGTCAAGGTCATAGGCAAGTAATTGACAAGGTTAAAGTGCGACTCAAGATGAATTAATTAACTGGTCTGTTCGACAGCAAGAATAACTCGTGTACGCGTGACACAGTACTAGACACTACACATCCTATTTACAAATCAGCTGTTTGTATACCTGTATCTCATTATTGATATTTACACTGAGATTTAAACTCAAACTTACTATTGTATCGAACACTCACTTGTTATCAACTGAGGTACAAAGTACAAATATTCAGCACATACTTTTGGTGGGAATGAAGTTGTATGCAGTGTTCTATATTTCTGATTGTTGCTAGTTAAAACTATATTTTAGTAGATGAAAAATTTTCCATTATATTATAACATGTTTCACCTTCTATTCAAGAAGATTTGGGAGGAGGAACAAGTACCGATGGACTGGAAAGAAGGACACCTCACCAAGATTCCAAAGAGAGGCGATCTGAGTAAATGTGAAAACTACAGAGGCATCACAATAGTATCAGTACCAGGGAAAGTCTTGAACAAAATGTTGCTGAACTGGATGAAAGACTCATCGGTCGTGCACAGACCAAATCGCAACACTACGGATCATCGTCGAACAATCAGTTGAGTGGAACTCGTCACTATACATCAACTTCATTGGTTACCAAAAGGCGTTTGACAGTGTAGATAGGAGAACGTTATGGAAACTTCTTCGACACTATAGAGTTCTTGAGAAGATTGTCAACATTATCCGGAACTCATACGATGGACTACAGTGCAAGGTCGTGCATGGAGGACAGCTGACAGATGCATTCCAAGTAAGGACCAGAGTCAGACAAAACTGTCTACTCTCTCCCTTCCTCTTTCTTCTGGTGGTCGACTGGATTATGAGGACCTCGACATCTGAAGGAAAACACAGAATACAATAGACAGCTCAGAACCAATTAGACGATTTGAACACTAACTGATGACACCAAGTCTTAACCAGTTTTTGAACATAGTAAGTGGTTGAAATTCCGCCAATTCACTTTCGGCATCGCTCAAGAACATCCGTAAACTTTAGCTGCACCGTGGTAAATCCAAATACTAACAATGTTATCTTTATATGAATATTTCTCTTTTTGAGTAATCCATTGATCTATAGGGGATGCTGATTCAAAAAGTAAATAACGTGTAGGAGAGTGCTCTAAGCAAAAACTTTTAATTATTTGATATGCTGGAGCCAAATTTAAGATGTTACCATGGCATTACTACTCTTTATGGTGTTTGTACTCTCGAATCACATCATGTATTCATGACTAATCTTTATATCGACTTAAGAACTGAGAAAACTTTGCGATGAGTACCAGAGACAGTCATTATCTGATAATCTCCAGTATATTTGATACCAGACAAGTTTATACGTAGTTGTAATAAACGATGAGGCTTCGGACAGTAATGGGCTGTTTTGTTGTTTAGTCACAATACTAATAATATCAATAATAATAAAATTAATGATAATGACTGTCATAATTATTATTCTTAATATTAGTTGGAAGAATATGAAGAACTTTCATGCTTATTGGTGATCTTTATACCCGAAGAACTATTCGAGTTTGACAAAAACACAGGATTGATGGCATTATCAAGTAAAATTATAGTGAGATAGTTATTCTTATAAAATTGATTAAATTAAACAACATCTAGCAACTACATTCCAAACAATGATCTCCGGTTACCAATATCGATTGTAGTAAAGAGATTAGAATACTTCAAATACAAAATCATTAAATCTTTTTTATCGTATTTAAACTGTATTATTATTTTCATTATTATTATTATTATTATTATTATTATTATTATTATTATTATTATATAAGCTTTATTCAATATTATATTTTTGGTACAATATAGAATTCTCAGCGCAACGTATTTCAACAAGTTTCCGTTTCTTTCTTCGTGGTCGGTCCTGGCGATAAATACTGAGTGATCGCCAGTTAGATGTTAGCAGTTCACTGAATGAACATCTGAATAATGTGCATTCTTTTCGTTGTATATTGCTAGCAACCACATTGTCTCTTATTAAGTTTTTTGTAACTTTGATAACGAAAGGTTGTACACTTTTCAGAAACGCAGCAGAATAGGGTATGCGATTAATAGACATAACGATATATTAAAACAAACAAAAATAGATAACTTGTTGAAATACCTAGATGGCAGGAACAGGTAACTCAGATGCTCAAGCAGGCCTTCAAAACTAGAATCTAATGAAATAAAATCTTCAAGATGAAACTACTTATTTAAATCATTAAACTATAATTAATAACTATTTGTCCATTTAGGAAATTTTCCATAAAATATGTGCCGTTTAAAAAGTATAATTATAGAATATAATATTGAGAATATTGACCGAGTTATAATCTCTACTTATATGAATGTGATTAAGTGAATTTATTGATTCATTACACTTGTTTCCATATGTTATAACTTGTGACCGCCGATTAGAGGGCAGTGAATTAACGATAGGACCAAGGATGCGTAAAACACGTGCGAGCAGCCTAGAGTCCTGATTGGTCCTGCTTTCTGCCTAGCCCAGCCAGTTAAGTCCAGAACACCAGTCTCAGCCTCTGCAATATGAATCATTATATTTCAAACATACTCTGTTCATATACCAATCAAGCAAACCACAACGTACCAATAAAATATGTAACAACATTTGTACAAGAATTAGCCAGATGTGGCTGTGAATAATGGAGGTAGGAATTAATATACTGGGTATAACTCAAGAATGGTAAAACGTATAATAATAGTTTCTGGGTCAAAATAAAGCTTATAATAAGAGGAACATGAATATGAATAGTTTAGTTACATAACAATTATAGGATAGTTGAAATCATGAGTCAATTGAAGCTAGACCACCATGGAAAACCTGGAAGCACTGGACGGCCGTTTCATCCTAGTATGGGACTCTCACAACTGATCCGGTTGAACACCACGAAACGGCCGTCCAGTGCTTCCAGGTTTTCCATGGTGATCTAGCTTCGATTGACTCATGATTTCAACTATAGAAATTTGTAAAAATCTCCACAAAACCCCTTCTGATAATGATAGGATAAACATATACTCATAGTATTGGTCTATAAAAGGATGCCAAAGTTACCATTCATTATGTTTCTCGGGTCCTAACACCATAGAACTAAACGTTAAATTAAAACTAAGCTTAAATAAATCTTTTCTATTAGTCAAAATAATTTGTTGCTTAGTACAGTGAATTATTTTTCTTTAAAGTGAGTCACAATGTCTAATCAACGATAAACTATTGTTAATTCATGGATTTACAGTGAAAAATCTGTTGTAGGTTTGTATAAAGCATTCTAGAATTCAATTATTCTATCATTTAAACAATTTTTTCTCGATTACTGATTACGATTGAGATCGAGTTTCAATATTCATCAACTTCAAACATTTTTTTGTTCATTGAGTGATGCTTCAAATGTCTTGGTACGGCCGAGAGTGGAGAGAGTCAGCCCTCCCTCTCCAAATGCTTTCACATGGCCACACGTATACAGTCACTGCCAAGGAAGCTCTACTCACTGCCTTCTTGCGGCATTACTGTTGTTTACGAAATTGAGAGGACGAAAAGCGAACGTCCTGCGCTTTAACCGGGTTTGTGGATATGCAGGATCCACCTAGAGGAGTTAGGAAACCCTGATTCCGAACGAATGGTGCACATAGGCTCATCTCTATTGTTAAATCCATGAAATGTGTAGGTTAATGATATTTAATGAAAATATTACTTTTCTATTGTTGATCACTGAATCTTGGATTTTAATTGAGAAACATGTGTAGCATAGTAATTTTTTACCGGTCTATGGAATTGCGACAAGCACGAAACCAGGATTCAGATGTTTATTATTTCATTTGTTGATAACCGACATCCTTAACGTGAAGATTCAAATGAAAAATAAATAGATATACGTTAAGTAATTGATATTATTATCCTATTTTTATAATCTACTGGCCTAAATCATAAGACTGCACACATCTTTTGTTGGACCAACTGATCAACCATAAGAAGTTAATAACATAAACTATTCTGACACAAAATATGTGCTGGTCACGAAAGCTTTACAACAATAAAATTAGTCATTTTTATGCAATACATGTGTCTATCAAATAATTAACTGAATAAGAATGAGCTGATGACACAAACCGGACTTCTCTCTCTCTCTCACAATCTAATCATAGTTCAGTTGATTAGTTCACAGTAACGATAGTTCTGAATCGATCATTCAATTCAAATTCATTCGGTAATGATAACCATAACCGGGGCAAGGGAGGACTCGTGTCAACAGCTTTCAGGTCAGTGGCTCATTGAGCATGAGATTTGACTGTTGGTCGATATTCAATGGAGAATATATATATATATATATATATATATATATATATATATATATATATATAATTATTACAGTATCCACACTAATTTACAGGACTGATCAGAAAGACGGAGGCTTGATATTTAGAGACCATGAAATACAACTGTTCACGAATTTTTTTTGATTTAACGTAGATAATGAATATTTAATATTGATGTAATTGTAAAATGGTATGATTTTCTTCACTATGCCAATTATTATTATTATTATTATTGTTATTAATGATACTAATAATAGTAATGGTAATGGTTATTAATAGTAGTACTCATAATCATATAAAATATTTTTATCCAAAGAAATGTCATTATTTTTCCTCTAATCTAAATGAAACATCACATTTAGTAAACGGGGGAAAAACAAATCCATAATACTGCTTGTCATTATTATTATTATTATTAATCATTATTGTATAAAAGGTATACCGAATGAAATTAATTTTCTGTCATGGTATATTTTAATACTCATAATCTGTATCCGTTACAAACTCAGAATAAATGCATATATTGTCATCATTCTAGGATTAGAAATATCATTCATAGACAAAGACAATTCACCGATAATTGAATGAATATTTTCTTGAAATTTTACATTTCATTACCAAATTAATTGTAAGTTTAACAAATCTAATGAACATTATATTCAATGAATAAAAGAAAAAAAACGGAACGTCTTTTCTTTTTTATTTAAATGAATGAGTAAAGGAACCGATAATTTATCAAGTTTAATGAATATCATAGAAACAATGGTCTAGTTGGAGAAAACACTGTCTTGTTTTTCTTTCTGTTCGGCAGAAAGATCAATAATAGATATTTTTCTAAAGAATATTTAAATTTGAAAGGGGGTTTGTTTTTGTTCTTTTTTTTGTTTAAAGCATTAGAGTTTATATCTAATGACATAAGATTATAAATGGAGGGAAAATAAAATTGACATTTTATAATCGGTTTTATGAGAGAATTCGGCATATTTCTAGTTTAATTAAAATATAATAAGATGTGATTAAACTAGAATTTGGATACTTTGATTAGTTTTAGAATATTTTAGAAACATGTCGTTTAATTAAAGATTTTTAATTACCTTAGTAATCAATAGTGTGTTACATATTTGTATAATGTTCAAGATTTCCGGGCATTTACCATTGTGGGCATAGAAGAGTATAATTGTCATTGAGGATTTCATTTCATGCATTTGAAGTTATCCATATCTGTCTATTATGAAGTTGTCAGTGTAGAGCATGAAATCTCCAATAAACTTATATTTATATGTGGCACTTATCCATTAAATGAATGGATAAGTGTTGAATACTGGACACTTATTGAACATAGAAAAACATATAGATAACCTCACATATCCATGGTTAATTTATTAATTCAAAATCACATCCTAATTATTATTTTTGATACCATATTGAAAAATGATAAAAGGTTTTCCATAGTCAAGATGGGTTCAGAAAACACACTGAACTTGACAGTCACCTTTATTATGGATTGTTATTGATATTCAGGGCGGAATTTTAGTTATTCAATTTTGGTGTACTTAGATCGTGAATACTGTCAACGGACTGATACGAAGTCTTACATATGGTGAGAACATTATCCTCGTTAAACAAATTGTTGGTTATTTCAACTCCATTATCATTTGCTCATCACCAGGTATGGATAATTGTACTTCGGTCCGAGTTGTACTTTAAATGTGAGCGGTAGCTATACTATCCGATTACACAAACCGAAGTAGGTGGTGTGGTTTGCACCTACACAATAACCACTAAGAAACTTCCAAGAAGTCTCGAATAAGAACTAAGTTCGAATCCAAGTGTAGATATCAATACTGGAATGAAGGTACATCCGGATAACAAGTCTCGGATAAAAAGAAACACTTCAACAAGCAAGGCAGTTATTGTTTTGAATAGTTCACCTTTAATAGATTAATCTGTATCATTTATATGGCATTTTGGGTATTTATTCAGAGTAAAATGTGTTGGTCAATAATAAACATGAAAACAGAATATCACGGACTAAAATCGACTGATGGACTACAAGAAACTTACGCCTGCTACCCCTTGTGGAGGAGCAAAGGCCGACCATCAGTATTCTTCATCCAACTATATCATGAGCAATCCTTCCCAGTTGTGTCCAGTTGCTATTCATCCTTTTCGTGTTTACTGCCAATTCTTGACACAGTGTGTCTTTTAGCCTTTCTCCTTTCCGTTTTTCTTCAGAATTATAAGTTAGCACTCGCTTCGTGGTGTAGTCTGATGATTTCCCCAATGTATGTCTTATCCACTTCCATCGTATTTTCCTAATTTCCTATTCAGCTGGAAGCTGGTTTGTTCTGTCCCATACTAGCTTGTTGTTAATGATGTCCGGTCTACCAATCTGGAGTATTTTGTGTAGACAACTCTTCATAAATGCCTGTACTTGTTGATGATGGTTGTGGTAGTTCTCGAAGTTTCAGCCCCGTATAATAGAACTGACTTCACATTCGTATTAAAGATTCTGACTTTTATATCGGTTGACAGTTGTTTCGAGTTCCATATATTCTTCAACTGTAGGAACGCTGCCCTTGCTTTGCCAATTCATGCCTTTATATTTTCATCAAATCCTTCTTGTTTATTTATGATGATCCTCATGTACATAAAACTTTCCAACGCACACAAGAACCTAGCACATTTGAGCATCGATTCAAGTTGCCTTACTATATCAATACAGAAAGATGAAACTATCAAGACAAATGTTACAGTAGAATTAGTTACAGTATCACCGATAGTAGGAAACATTAGGGATAGACAATGTGATTCGATAAGGAATGATAAATTCGCCGAATAAACTGTATAAGATAAATTTAAAAAAGACAAAGGGTGAATCTACGTGTGATGCTAATTATTTCACAGATTGAAATCATGAGTCAGTTGAAGCTCGACCACCATTGAAAACCTGAATGCACTGGACGGCCGTTTCGTCCTAGTATGGGACTCCTCAGCAGTGCGCACGAAACGGCCGTCCAGTGCTTCCAGGTTTTCAATGGTGGTCGAGCTTCAACTGACTCATGATTTCAATCTGTGAAATTTCTAAAATCTCCGCAAAACCCATTCTGATATTAATTATTTATTCATTTGAACACATAAACGTTAAAAATGAAGAATATTTGAGGGAACAATTGTTTTCAATAACTGCATCATCAGGCTCTACAGTTATAAGTCCATAATTATGATATTTTACAAGGGCCAAAAATAAGGCATGTATTAATGAATTCGGCAATGTTATGAACGTTTGCATCTGTTAAGACATATATACTTCAAAATTGTATTAAACATTGTATAAACATTAGTACAAGGAGGCACTAAACACATATGCGCCACAATTCATCATTCGATTTGTGTGAGGACTGGATGCTGCCCGGGTGTCCAAACCGAAGTAGGTGGTTACCTTAGGAGGCCACACCCCGAGCCTTTGACTAAGAGGTCTGATCCATAAGGTAGTGCGACAACGTTAGGAGACGCATTCTCACGGTAGTCGGTGACCAACAATAGGTTCATACACCATTTGTCCCTTCAGGACCCAGGAGGCCATGTGCACCATTCGTTTAGAATCAGTGTTTTCCAGCTTTCTTAGATGTATCCTCCATATCCACCAACCCGGTTAAAGCGACGGACATTCGCTGTCCGTCCTCTCAGTTTCGTAAACAACAGTAATGCCGCGAGAATTCATTGAGTAGGACTTCCCTGGCAGTGTTTGTATGCACGTGACCATGTGAGAGCATTTGGAGAGGGAGAGCTGACTCTCTCCACTCTCAGCCGTACCATGGCATTTAAGGGAATTATTTCACTTAAACTCTTGAATTGTTAGTTACAATAATCATGTGGACAACAATCAGGTAGCCTGTAACTACCAACATGGTTCAGTCCATTTGTTAACAACTTCATGAATAACTTGCTTACTAAATTATGTAAAAAATATTTTTAAAAATATCTATTCCAAATGATTACTATTAGAATAAGTATTTGATTTCAAACACCTTATAAACTATTCAATGATACATTTTGTTAAAATATAGTAAATATTTTTGGTAAAATAGAGATTAGGTTTTTGTAGATATTATAGTAATTTAACAGTTGAATTCATGAGTCAGTTAAAGCTAGACCACGATGGAAAATCTGGATGCCAGCTTAGTGGTCTAGAGGTTAAGCGTTCGTGCGCGAGACCGATAGGTCCTGGGTTCGAATATCGCTAGGCGGGATCGTTGATGTGCACTACTGAAGAGTTCCATACTAGAACGAAACAACCGTCCAGTGCTTCCAGTTCTTCCATGGTGGTCTAGCTTCAATTGACTCATGATCTCAACTACTGAAATATTATTGTTTGTTGTTTACCTCTTCACCTATTCAAAAGAGAAATCGATACTTTTTTTTTAAATATATAGGAGATTTTTTTTTATAAATTAAATTTTGTACATACATTCCTAGTTAAATGTACCTTTAAATGATCACTACGTTTAAAACGTTTTAAACAAACATTACAACGAAAATTACGTTCACCAGTATGTGCACGTCTATGACGTGATAATTGATCAGCACGTGTAAATCTTGCACTACAACCAGGTTGATTACATAAATGTGGTTTAGCACCAGTATGTAAATGATAATGTTCATTTAAATGAGATCTTTTATAATATGCTTTTGTACAATTTGGATAAGTACACTTATAACGTTTTATACGTGTAATAGATGAATTTTCATTTATTATATAATTAGATTCTAATGTATTTTTATTTGATTGAAATAATATATTATTCTGATTAGTTGTATTATATGTAGTCAATGTTGATGAATAATTAGAATGAAGAAGAGAATTCAAATATAAAGTTTGTTGATAATGATTTGTTGTTAATAGGTAGCGTAGAATACATTGAGTAGCTACTCTAAGGTATATTAATGTTGGATCCGAAATATTATTATTACTATTATTATTATTATTATTATTATTATTATTATTATTATTATTATCATTATTGCTATGATTATTATTAACTAACCAATCATTAATCCAATTTTGTATCTGGGTATTTTGACGTTGTTGTAATATATTAGCATTTAAATCCATAGGAAATAAATAAGAGATTAAATTTGAATAAAATTGACTATTATGTAATACAGTATTATGATTTAATTGTGAATTGACATTTAACAAAGAATCCATAATAAATGAGTTTGAGCATAAAATATCCATTCGATTATTATTTATCATATAATTTAATAAATAATCAAGTAAATCCCTTCTATACAATAAATTTGTATGAAGAATATCATTTTGATTTGGAATTGTAGGATTTAACGATCCAGTGGTATTCATCTTATACAATATAGAACATTTAAAGATATATATATTTAGAATTAAGTCTTCCTAAGAGCTGAAGTATTTTCTTTGACCTTGAATACATTCGATAAGTTAATTATGTGGTCATTTTACATTCTCATCTATTAGTATAGCTAATAATGAACAAAATACTTGGGGGTGGTGTATCCTTATTAACTTTACACTTGACAATTATTGAAAATATAATTTTAACACAAATAACCTATTCGCTATTTCTCACCCACTATTAATAAAATCCACTCTTCTGATTGGTTGATTCTAGGTCAATTTTATCTATATATAACATTGAATATGTCTACTTTATTTCTAATTCAAAGGGATGATAGTACTATTTTCATTTGTATTCTAGCCACAGAATAAAATGGCTTTTATGTAGGAGAGGGGGAGGGGAACCAACCAAACAAAACACATCCCATTAAAATTGAAACTATTGGTTACTTTTATAATTGAGGAGATAATTTTGATTGTACACAAATATATTGGATCGGAAATGATAATATATTGTTTTGTGTTTAGAAATTTTGCATTTGGAAAAGAACAACGAAATATAGCCTAATTTGACAATTATCTGCTGCTGAGGTGTCCAACAATAGGACGAAACGGCCGTCCAGTGCTTCCAGGTTTTCCATGGTGGTCTAGCTTCAACTGACTCATGATCTTAACCATTTAAATTACTACAATCTCCACAGAAACCCATCTGATATTAATCAAATTATCTGTGTATTTAATTCGGTATGTATGTCTATACACATATTTGTAATAGAGGTTGACATTAAGCCCATGGCAATAAAGATTCCCTACCACCCGTTTCTTAGAAATTGTAGTGTTTAAAAGAAAATTTATTGATCGGTGATTGGTGTACTTGTTTTGCGAGTGTGTACTGAAGTGAAAATGAGCAAAAATTTTGTCACCTTTAATAATTTTGTAATTATCAGAATCAGTTTTGTGGAGATTTTAGTAAATTTCACAGGTTGAAATCATGAGTCAGTTGAAGCTAGACCACCAATGAAAACCTGGAAGCACTGGACGGCCGTTTCGTCCTAGTATGGAACTCCTCAGCAGTGCCCATCCACGAACCCGCCCCCTGCGGGATTCGAACCCAGGACCTACCGGCTCCACGCGCGAGTACTTAACCATTAGACCAACGGTGTCAATGCCTAACTTCAACCAATCCACGAAGTTGCGCCATCGAACACCAATGTCTTCAGTGAGCTGATATCTCACAACAGACCTGGTTGAACTCCACTGGCGACGGCTTCTCACTAGAACTCCAGGAGGTAATTGGTCGTAAACTGTTCATCTTTGTAATCTGATTAGTTGAAATCGAAATAGCATCAAGTGCTTTGATTGAATGTCAGAATTTTTACATTTGAAATTTGATGATAATGAATAATTCTTTTTGTGTAATCTTAGTCTTGTAAGAAATTTAGACATTTTAAGGAAAAAACACCGACTTAAGTGCAATCCTACTGTTAGTGAATGTGTATTGGGATAAATTTTTGTTTTCCAATCATGTGATTTAATGTCAACCTTTAATTGAAGTCGTTAGTTATCTTGCCACGAATACTTATATGTATCACATTAAAAGAAAGTTTATTGAAAAAGGAACTGAAAATCGGTTTGAATATTTGATAAAAGTTATTACTGAATTTCGTCGGTTGTCTAATGCTGAATACCCAATTAATAAACAAATTATTACTGAAGTGTGTACATAAGTTTTTTAGTAACACATGGTCTGTTAATCGGAGAAACAAATCAATATATCAATAATTCATCATGATAAATTACTGATTGCAATATTTATAATTCAGGTGAAGCAATCATAGACCATCATTTAATGAACTGACTTTGACAGTATATGAATGTAGTAATAAATTTTCCGAAATAGACACTTAATATTTAGTGAACGTTTTTTTTGTAAATGGTCATTCATAATGAGAATTAGAAAACGTTAGATTTCAATGCGGTGAATTTTAAAATCCATTGAAACGGTTTATCGTTTTCACTTGTAAATTATTTGCAGTTCTGCATTTTAAAATTAATTTTTTGGTCTCAATAAAAACTAGTGTGTTTAATCAGTCATATGTGAATATTGTTAACCGTAATATGAAACCTGCAATGTCTAGACATTACGAATGTAACCATTTTTGACAAGCATTTGAAATATCAGTTTGATGAAGTGTAAATGAACAAGCCTACGTCGTCTGACTGACTTAACAAATATCTATCGACATTAAACGTATAAATATGAATAAGGTCAACTGTATCAATGAACATTTACAATGTTATTATTATTTATTGTCCTTATGATCATTATTATTATTATCTCAATTGACAAGATTCAATTCTCGTACTATGTATTTCATTGACACAAAATTTTTGCATTTTAAATTTTCCTATAATACTCAGTCACTTATTGTGACTGAATACTTTACTGCAAATAATCCAGACCATTATTGAATGACCTTTCTAATTTGCAAATATTACAATTTCTAAGTATATATATATATATATATATATATATATATATATATATATATATATGTCGTAACAGATGTAAACGTTCACCATTGTTAACACATCACATTGTCAAATTCATTAATTCCATGCCATATTTTTGGTCTTTATAAAATATTAAAATTATGGACTTATAACTGTATAGTGTGATTGTACCAGTAATTAATAGTTATATAGGTGTGCAATAGAGGTATTCAAATGATTCAGTCTAATAAGATAGCAAAATATTACTTTGATATTTAGTATACTTACTATTTGGTCAGTAGTTTAGTCCAGAATTCGCACTTCATCCTGTTGGGATTTTGTCAGCTAGATATACCTTCTACATCCCATTGTTGATATTAATACTAAAGCTCGAATCTAATATCTTTCACTCAAACCACAACTCGTTTTTCATAAATCTGTCGATTTTAGCTCCTCATTAACTTGTATAGTGGTTATGAAGTTATTAGTAAGGGTTTTAAATCTCGTTATTGATATTATGGGTTCAATCAACCCGTTTTTCTTTGCATATATACATACTGGTCAGATTGGTACAATATTTCCTTCCACTCTTTTTCAAAACAAGTGTGAAAAATTGAATGAAATATACATCCGAGATTCCACTTCTGGCTAAAATCCAACTTTACTAAACACATAGGATAAAAGGTTATTGAAACCGTAATCGAATTAAAAGGTGTTAAATCTACTGAAGCATCTAACCACACGACAGAGTTACTCACAGTAACCAGAGTTCATCAAAACGATTTTATCTAGAGAGCAGTACCATTACTGTAAAAATATATCCAAAACAGTTGCTGTTATAAAGGGAGGAATATTGTAAAAGTCGGGACTGGTTTTTTGGAAGTATTTTTAATTATAATTTTGTTGGACGATTATTAAGACACTAGATTAAGATATATATATATATATATATATATATATATATATATATATATATTAACCCATTAAATACTGTTGTATGGTTTACTAATCTTAATATGTTGCCAACTTATTATCACAGCCACTTTAGCTTGATGATGCATAATTGTTCTTTTTTTGTTTCATGGTGTGATATGGTCTGGTTTGCTTGTGTGTAAATTAAATCTCTTTGAAATACAAATATGGTCGAGGTTAGTTTCTGACTTCTGGACTCAACAGGTCACAGAGAGAGGAGACAGAAAATTATGGACCAGGAAGGATTCGGCAGTTCACTCAAGGTTACTAGTACTGGTTGGACTTGTTATTAGTCAACTCAGATATACTAGGTCATAAAAATCGGGATTCTGATTGGATGGTTCGTCATGCGATCTTGGCCAGTAGTCATAAGACAACAGTTGTAAACTCCAACTTGTGAGGCATATGAGTCGTTTAACTTACCAATGTATATGAAATGAAAACTGCTTCGTGGAATAATTACATAAAGACTGTTTCCAACATACGACAGTGTAAATAAAAACGAACATCTGTGTGTAGTCAACAATCGAAACGGGAGCTAAGCGCACAAAATACAGTGACTGTTACATGTGAATAAAGATTCAGCTACAATGTAGGACCAGGCATATATGTGCATCGGTTCAAGTCGACATATCTTATTAGCACAAGATAAACACCAAATTCATAGAAGTAATTACTTCAATGATTGTAATATATAAAAGAAAGATTGTGTATAAGGATATAGTACAGGAAGAAAGAATTAGTTGGTAGAAGGAAAGGTATAAATTAATTTTATTCTCATAGTTTAAGGGAAGACAGAAAGTTTATACACCTACGCCATTTTGATCGATTCTGAGCCATGTCACGAAGAGTCTCCAACCATTGGTTACGATTGTCACGCGGACCCCAACCAAGTAGTCTGTATCTACCAACATGAATCAGACTAGAAGTTAGTAACTTCAAGCACTGATGCCACGTTTTGGTTTGGCCGCCCCTAACTTTCTTCCAACCATCTCCAATACCGGATAGCATTGCACGTCGTGGTAATCGGTGTTCAGGCATACGTAATACGTGGCCCAACCATCTCAGTCGATGAAGATTCATAACCTCATCAACTGATTTACCATCATTTCCTAATACCCTGCGTCTAACCTCACTATTACTTACCCGATGATACCAGCAGATGCGAGCAACATTTCCATGACATCTGTGACTAGATATCAGTAACTTGCGAGTATCTTCTATTCTTAATGACCATGTTTCACAGCCGTAAAGTAGAACAGAACGAACTGCTTCGCGATATACTCATCCCTTATTTGATATACGGATATCTCGCCTTCTCCATAGGTGATGTTAGTTGGCAAAATCCAGACGAACTTTTCGAATCCGTACAGAAATTTCGTTAGATACCAACCTATTAGGGCTGATCAAACTTCCAAGACAAGTGAGAAACAGTCGTAAATATTACCAGGTTACAATTACATTTAAGAAGTATACAGAATGCTACAAATTTGTGCAAATGCTTAGAGGTGATGCACAGCAACTGAACATGATTCTCCACATTTCCAAAATGTTAGAGAATTAGCTACTGAATATTACTAAGTAGCATAGTTTAACACTCAAAGAATTATCGAATAGGAAGGTAAGTTCACTAGACAGGATTAACGTAGGATAACGCCAAGGAAAAGACATTCTTCTTTGAGTGAGCATCCCTGTCTGGTGAAGTTCAGCCACGTCGAGCGTGAGGTACTTTTATTCAATGGAGGTGGAAAATGAGAGCATAATATAGTATGTTGGTTGAAGTTGGACAGGCACATCATCGGTTGCTCGCTCAGTGGTTGAACGGTTACCGTGAGACATTCATATCCTGGGTTCAACACCGACAGAGCGTATGATAAACTGATTTAGAGGCACATGTTACAACGAATCAGCCTTATAGTGGTTTCGGTTTTTTAGTGGTTGTATAGCTTAGGTCAATTTGTGATGTAAAAATGTGAAACTCAACAATTCCCCATAGCGCTCATCACGCTTAGCTTATGCCTTTACTGCAAGATGGTTACAATCAAGTTTATTCACCCACAGTGACACAGTTATCGATCTTCCTTGCCTTGATGATTTCAGCTTTAGGAGTATGTGAGCACCACATGTTTTTCAACAACCTCAATTATAGTTATATATTTCTTGCTCCTCTTCAGAGCGATAAAAAAATAACCAAATTTTTCAGTATTACACAACCCTTTACATAGATTTTCGACTTTTAAAATTCTATTTTTGTGCCCTTCTTAATCCTCCTGTTATTTCCCGATAAGCATGATGAATGGTAACCTTTGGGATCCATTTATGGACGAATACTAAATATATATTTTTATCATATAATTGTTAAATAACAAAACTATGCATATTCATATTCTTCTTATCATAAGCTTTATCTTGACTTATGAACTATTATTATATGTTTCACCATTCTTGAATTATGCCCTGTCTATTAATCACTACCTCCCTCATTCACAGCCACTTTTGGCCAAATCTTGTACAAATGTTATTTTCTATTTTATGGTATGTTGTGGTTTGTTTGGTTAGTATATAAACCCCGTATGCTTGAAATAAATGATTCATATTACAGAGGCTGAGATTGGTGTTCTGGAGTTAACTGGCTGGGCTAGGCGGAAAGCAGGAACAATCAGGACTCTAGACTGCTCATACGGGTTTACGCATCATTGATCCAATCGACAAATCATTACTGTCTAATTGGCGGTATCGTTACGTTATACATTAACAGGGCACTCAGACCACAAGTTATAACACCTCCACTTCTACACTATTTAAGAATTCCACCTATAGGTATATAACTAATTGTCTAGGTAATTTACTGCAATACTTTCATGATTACTAGGATTCACTAAGAAAATTTTACATAAAGAAACTAAAAAACAACACGATTTGTATATAAATTATGTAAATATGTTATCATTACACTGATGGATAAAAACTAGTATTACACTAATAAGGAATAAAAGAGGACAGACACGGAAGAAAAATGAAATACCCAACTAGTATGTTAAGAATGATAATAAAATAACTATGCAAACAATAGATAAACCTATCATTTGGACAGATTGAGTCCCACTCAACAATCTCCCACCACTCACAGTGCATCCATGTGCACATGACAGTCAGTCTGGCACTCGTTCTGTAGCCACAACTCCACAGACGAACTCACCACTGAAACACACAAACAACTGCGTGTAGACAGCGTGCACTCAACCATCTGCTTGTCCAAACCCCCATCGACATGATTGTTCGGTCTCCATCTACTCAACTCTCCCTATTCCACTTGTCTCACTGACCCACTTCCATACTGCCACGAATACTGACCACACTAAAACAATTCATTCACACACACAAATCACACACACTCGCATCCATTCAACACGTCAACAATCAATCAATCTGTCAATCAACCAATAAATCAATAAACCAACAAACCAACCGACTAACCAACTAACTAGCCATACAACACCAAACCACGTCGCATCACACCACATCATCAAAACTACATCGCGACCATCAATCGAGGCATGAGTGTTTCACTGCATTCCGTCACACCACCCAATTCACTGACTCACAAATTCATTCACTCATTTGATCAATTCAATAACACACCTCCTCCTATCCGACCAGACCATCACGATGACGACGAGTGAATGCCTCTTGTGAATAGCACGATCATGAACTTCTAGGATGTTGTCGCATCGAGTCAGAATGATCATTCGAGTTCGTTGGTCAAGGCATCTTGATGAATGTGAGTGGAGCGATCCACTTATGAATCGGTGGGTGGACTCAGACGATTCCAGAATTCCTCATGACACGAACGAATCACATCGGAGTGACACATCACTGAGTATGACGCTGAAGTCAGTCAGTCAGTCAGTCAGCTACAACGTAGGACCAGGCACATATGTGCATCGGTCCAGGTTGCCATACCGCATCAGCACAACAAGATGAACACCGGATTCATAGCAGTGGTTAGGTCAAAGGTGGTAATAAATAAGAGGAAGATTGCATATAGAGATATAGTACAAGAAGAAAGAATTGGTTCGTAGAAAGAAAGATATGAAGTGATTTTAATCTCTTAGTTTAAGGGAAGACAGAGGGTGTATACACCGACGCCATTTTGATCGATTCTGAGCCATGTCACCAAGAGTCTCCAACCATTGGTTACGAAAGTCACGCAGACCCCAACCAAGTAGTCTGCATCTACCAACATGGCTCAGACTAGAAGTTATTATTATTATTATTATTATTATTAGAAGCTTTATTCAACATTATATTTTTGGTACAACATAGAATTCTCAGCATAAAGTATTTCAACAAGTTTCCTTTTCTTATACCTTGATCTATTGTGACGATAAATTTTGAATGATGACCAGTTAGATGTTAGAAGTTCGGTAATCCACATTTGATTACTGTTCATTTGTTTCAATGCATATTGCCAGCAACCATGATGTCGCTGATTGTACCTTTTTGTATCCCGTATAGCGAAAGGTTGTAAACTTTTCATAAACGCGCCTGAATAGGTTGTGCGCACAATAAACATAGTGATGTGCTAAAACAAACAACAAAACAGATAACTTGATGAAATATCCAGATCGGAGGAACAGGTAGCCCAGATATTCAAGCAGGCCGCCGGTTAGTGTCTTCAAGCACTGATGCCACGTTTTGGTTTGGCCGCCCCTAACTTTCTTCCAACCATCTCCAATACCGGATAGCATTGCACGTCGTGGTAATCGGTGTTCAGGCATACGTAATACGTGGCCCAACCATCTCAGTCGATGAAGATTCATAACCTCATCAACTGATTTACCATCATTTCCTAATACCCTGCGTCTAACCTCACTATTACTTACCCGATGATCCCAGCAGACGCCAGCAATATTTCTAAGGCATCTGTGGTCAAATACTAATAGCTTACGAGTGTCTTCTACTCTTAAAGGCCATGTTTCACAGCCGTAAAGTAAAACAGAACGGACTGCCGCGCAGTATACTCGTCTTTTTATTGATAGACGGGTATGTCGCCTTCGCCAAAGGTGACGTGAGTTGGCAAAAGCCAATCGAGCTTTTCGAATCCGTGTTGAGATTTCGTCAAACGCCAACTCATTAGGGCTGATCAGACTTCCAAGATAAGTGAAGTTGTCAACGCGTTCGACTACTTCACTCCCTATCCTTAGTTCAGGTGTTGACGCAGACCAGTTCTGAAGCAACAACTTGCATTCCGAGGGAGAGAAGCGCATTCCAAACGTTCTGGCATTGTTGCTTAGTGCTACCAAAAGACTCTGCATTTTGTCAGCGTCTTCACCAAACAGAACTATGTCATCTGCGTATTCTAAGTCGATAAGTGGACCTCCTGGATGGAGATCAATACCCGAGAACTCAGTCGACGAGAAAGTTATTTCCATCAGTAGATCTATGATGAAGTTAAACAAAAATGGGGAAAGTGGACAGCCTTGACGGACACCACTTGAGGTTGCAAAAGTAGATGACAGTTCGCCATAAGCTCTGACTCGACTAGTAGTGTTCGAGTAAAGAACCTTTACAAGGTTTATGTACTTCTGGGGTACGCCTTTCAATGACAGACACTGACACAGAATCTCGCGGTCTACAGAGTCAAATGCTGCTTTTAAGTCGAGAAAGAATACCATTGTCGGCCGCCGATAAGTATGCCTGTGTTCTAGAATCTGACGAATGGTGAATATGTGGTCGATGCAGCCACGACCAGGTCTGAAGCCAGCTTGAGAACCTTACCGCCGGAGACGGAAATCCGTGAGGTATGGTGAGGTGTGCATTTTTAGGGTCGACCTTTTCTAACCCCACCCCTCCTTATGGGAAGGCAGCATCGCTGTCATGCTGGTTGTCTGAAGGAAACACCTTACTGCTGTCACACCTCTGTACAGTCAGCAGTACGACTTCGCCTTCGGACCTTAGGTTTGTTGCTTTTAGTCTTACCGCTCTTCAACCGACCTGTCTGACATGGTAGGACCTTGAGGAACGGTTGTTCCAGCCAGTATAGCTCGGTTGCTCCATCACGATAGGCAAGCCCGACCACCACGTCAAGGTAGCAACAACGGTCGGGATATGACGCTGCAATGACACATTGAGTGTTGACCAACATCAGCTACCTATACACAGTACAGGTGACCAGTCATGCGGATCGACATGTCCAAGTGGAGTGAGACGCACTGCTGCCAACTGGTTCGGTGTACATGTGTTCAACTGACCAGATATGTGTCCCAATGTGTGAATGTGTCGACCATTGGTTGGTATTTGTGGGAAAGTGTGTTTGTGTGTGTGTGGATGTGTGCATGCGTGCGTGTTGGGGTGTTTGACGTTTGAATGTTGGTTTGTTGTGTGGTGTGTGATGCATTGTAATGGTTTGAAGTGAGGACGAGTTGGCCAGCTCAGTCGGTAGAGCATGAGACTCCTAATCTCAGGGTCGTGGGTTCGAGCCCCACGCCGGTCGTCGTCCGGTGAGGCAGCACATGGCGTCTGGTAGTTGCCGACTACTGGACGACAACTTACATCCTACTCTCTAGCCCCACCCACTCACCACTTCATCATCCACCACCTCAATGCTGTACAGTTCACATGCCGTTCTCACGGAACAACTGTGCGTACAATACATAGAACTTAGATCAATTTGGTGACGTGTTTGTTCACCTGGCTTGTTTTTGTTTGATCGTCTACTTTATGAAATGTTTTTTTCCCCAGAAATTTACCCCATTTCGAAATACGTTGTTCTCAATTTTATGGAATTTATTAACTAAGGTGTATAGATTTTTGTTGTTTTTAAACGGGCAAGTTTGTGTATTTTAATAATAAGTCATATTTCTATACACTATATTTTCTGAAATCATAAACTAACATAGAAGGCAACGTTTCACTGAATAAACATTTAGACATTAACATGTAAGCAAGAATTTAAAGAGTGAATGGTTGACACTGAATTTTGTTTGTAGAAAAGAAGTAATATACAACAAATTTATGGTTTATTAGCTTCATATAAAACTAAGGACATTTCATTAAAAGAACAAATGATGAAAGGCAATGATTAGAGAGAAAAATATTTTATTTTTTTCTACAAAGAAAAATGGGGAGCAATATGTAATTCATTATAGTTTGCATTAAAAATAGTTTAAAATACAAAACCGAAATGTTCTTATACTATAACTAAATAAGATATTTTCATTGTTAGTTAAATGTTGTGTGCTATTGTAAAGGGAAAAAAAACATTTGACAAGTACATATCTATGTTCTAGAGAAGAGATTAGTCAATGTGTTGTCCTAACAACAAAAAACCATAAATTCAATTAAGATTCTATGAAAATTAACATTAGTTTGATTTTGACAAATTTAAATCTGATTCTTTAAACAATGGATCCGTCACCCAGAGACGATCTAATCCAATTGAATTAGATAAACCATCATTTGGAATATCTACAGATGCTGTATCAGGACTAACTGCATTTGGTGATGATTCCGATCCACGAACTAAATCTAGACGTCGTAGTATTTGTAAAGATCTATTTGCATCGAATGATAAGTCGAATAATGGACCAGAGCCACCATTGAATCGTGAATTAAGAGAATCACCTGTGATTGGTGCACCAATTGAAGATGGTAATGAAATATGAGATTGAGGTGATAAGTGTTTAGCAATCCAAGATTCAGCGCGAAAACCCAACTGTACAGGAGTTAAGGCAGTATTGCCTAGAGAGAGGTAGATAATAAAACTTTAAACGATATATATATATATATATAACAAAATACTAAAAAATAGACAGTATAAATAATTTATGATCTGGTTCGAAGTTTACATATGGAGTTTATTTTCCACACTTCATACTAAGGGTAGTGAGAGGAAAATCAATCATATGATCGAAAATATCAAGATCACTAATAATGTATTGTAAAATAAGAAACTAAAATATATATAAGGGGCAGTGCTACATTATGAATTAGGAGCTCACAGAACATAATACCACCAAAAGTAAACCACTCAACATTTGGAAACTTTACCATTTCACGCACCTCATAATATCTTGCGTAACTTATATGAATGCAAACAATTACTGAAATCTAAATTAACTCACCTGCCAAACACTCGGGTATGGGTTACACCTTAAGTGTGAGAAGGACTAATGTTACTAAACAGTTGACCAACATTGGAGGTAGAGAAGAGTTCGAATCTCAGACTTAACCACAAAGCTATCACTCCACATAGAATTCTGGGTTGATTTGCTCTGAATAATCACATTAAACAGTTGCAAATAGACTGACTTTTGTAGTCAATTAAGTCAGTGAATGTCCGAAAACGAAGACATTAGTTAATAATCAAGTTATTCAATTCAGTAATTGGATTGATAAAACACGGATCAATGGATTCTGGATCCGTTATGTAGCGGTAAAAAGCATGATCCTCAAGTTCGATCATTCTGTATTTCTTAAAAAGAAACTAACCACAACTAAGGCAGTTCTCCAGTGTGCTTTTTATCATTTTAGCACTTTTTTGCACAGTCTTGAAAACCATTTTGCAATTGAACAGAATTACTTGTCGTCGGCTAGAGATTTCCTACTACTGACCTCCTCTGCCTGAGAAACTTCAACCAATTACTAAGGCCAAAAAGGGTTATAAATTAATGTGAGGAATCGAGATAAAGACTTAAGGTTAGAAGTTGGGGTTAGTAATTAGAGTTAGGGTTTCCACCACAAACTAACATCAACAGTAATGTCAAAATGCTATTTAAAAATATAGTTATATGAATTTTGAGCGAAAATCCTAGAATTGCTACCTTAAATGTGATTGATCCACTCAGAAATTATAGTGCTGCCCATTGTTAACACAAAGTAGGATTTTAAAGAATAGATCTTTGAAATAGAAAACAAAACCCTATGCGAAGATCATGTATTAGTCATTATCAACATAAAGCTAAGCACAGATGCGAGTTGGTTCAAACTGTAATACCACATTAGCACGACAAGATGAAGTATGTAAGAGATCGAAATAATGCAGTACCAATGATAATGAAAACAGTAAACCTTGAGAAAATGGTTTGAAAAGACAAAGTGGAAACGTATGCCTGAATAAGTCCTGAACTTCAAGATCGAGAAGAATATAAAGGGTGAATACACCTGCGCCACTACGAACGATTCTTAATCATGTCATCTAATGTCTCAAATCACTGATCGCGTTTATTACGCGAACCGCATCCAGGTAGTGCGCATCTACTAACATGGCTTAGACCAACAGTTAACGACTTCATGGATTGGTGAGGTGCCTTTGTTTGACCAACTTTAATTCCATTTTAACATCTTGGAGTAAGTCACTAGTAGACTGACTATTATAATTTAGTTTAAAAGAATTTATGGAGATTGGTTTAATTTATAGATTGTATTTGTTTAGTGAGAAGTCGTGAGTGTTATAACAGAACAAGTATTCAAATAGTCGAACTTTTATAACTGTCCTCCTAGCTGAAGTTATTGTTTATATTTCTGTCGTGTAATTAATAAAAATCCTTAAATTATTGTATTTTAGTATTATCCAGGTTGTAAATTTTCTCGTGATGCATAAACTGTTATATACCGTATCTTCCCAAAGTTACCGTTAATTAATTACGGACCCATTATCTAGTTTTCTTCCTCCACTTATGAACTAGTAATCCTCTTATTGTAATTTCTTAATTATGTTGATGTGTGGTCAAGATTTCATTCTACATAACTGTATGAGTTTCGAGTCATGATTGAGTATAATATAAAGTTAACAACTGACTTTCCTTTTGACTCAAGGCAAACGACAGGGAAAGGCTTGAGTGTAGCAGACCAATATGAACTTAGTTTGGGTAGGCTAAGGGTTAACGGTGTAATTCAGACGTATAATTGGTCACATCTACGACACTAGGCTACAAAAGAAATAGTAGAAGCGGAATAGAAAAATGTGTAATTATAATTCCGATTAATGACTTTAGCGTGAGATACCAAGCAGTGTGCTCAAGCAATAACAGTGACTAATGGAGTTCGCTACGAAATTGAATGGTCTTTAAAACGATCTTTGACAGGGTGGTGGATACCTGATGCTAAGGGATTTCATATCAGGATGAGATGGTTGACTAATGCTCCTTAGTTTTCAGTAGTACCCCAAATGAAATCAAACTACGAGTTTATATATAAGTTTAATCAGATGATTATGCTGTCTGTTGTCTCGAATGACGATCAAGGTGTTTACCAATCAATGAAAATCATTCACTGTATTGGTACAAGACATCTAACAGTGAAACTGATACAAAAATGAAAAAAACACCGGAATATTTTGTTTACTACTTACTGTCAGTAGGTCTTAACAATAAAGCATATGTAAGTAAAGCTGCTTTAAATTCTTGTTCATGCGCCAGTTTCAACAAAGTATTGATTGATTGTAGTCCAGAACTTTGACAACAAAGATATTGCTACACAATAATAATAATAATAATAATAATAATAATAATAATAATAATAATAATGGTAGGATAATTGACACAAAGTAATAATTTCGTAATATAATGTAAAAGCCACTCATGATTTCTACTGGTACATTACCAGAGGATATTAAAATTGCACGTTAGGTGGCTAGAAATAGTTAACAGGAAGAAGCATTAAACATACGTTTCGTGCTAGCCAACACTCGTCAGTAGTCTTGAGGGGACTGATGTTTCCTGGTGAATTTGGACCTGGGTCAGTAATGAGTTCCGCAGTCTGAGAGGTTACCACCGAGTTATTCAGACCGAGACTGACCTCTTCCTATAGGACTGAGATGAAATGATGTTTCCAGAAGGTTAATTTTGGTAGTGAATTTACAGGAAGATAGCAAAAGTTTAGTTAACTGGAATATATAAGTTTGATTTATCGATCCCATACACTTTTATGTGATCTTTGCGATATATCAATAAAGAGAATGAAAGTAATTAAAAAGAATCTTTATTTTAAGCCTGAAGCTCAATGAACTTAGTCAATTAACTATTGTTTTCCTGGTAACTTTGATGAGTTAAGTAAAATATCATAAAAAGCTATAACAGTTTTACATATGTAAATTTTATTGAGTAAACCATTTCATTATATACTATGTATCTTCAGAGCAGTACGAGTGAAAGCAATGATAGGGAGGCAAGGATGAAAACGTGAATTCACAATATTCTTGTAAGACTGTGAAACCAATGAATTAATAAAAAAAACCCATATTCTTAAATACTCATCGATGGTAGTAGTTTTTCTGACGTTACTGATTTATCTTGGTGAAGTTCCTGGGAAATTTGTTGACATAATAAGAGTAGAAAATGATGAACTTTGACTTTACAGATACTTTAGACAATACTATTTGTCTATTATTATTTCTAAGGATTGAAATGTTTCCAGTTATTAATATTTTTGTATTGAATGTGATCCATATCTATTGGCATATATCCATTCTGAGTGAATCGAATTGATATGACTGTTTGGTCACAACGTATTTAGAATAGACAGATTGTAGCTAGCAGTAGAACCAATGACGCAAGTTTCGTACTATTTTGAGTTCGCAGTTGGATGTTTGACTTCTAGTGTTGATGTTTACAGTGAGACTCGAACGTGGTACCTGCAAACCCAAATACGTACAAATTAACCAGTGGGCTAATGAGTTCGGACAGCCATTAAACGTGTCTATCTTGAAATTTTGTAACAAATAAGCCATAAATCAAGGCATTTGCTTAGAGTAGACATACGCCAACCAACATCGGTCAAATTTCACTCTTGAACATCAACCCTTGCGGATTTGTTGTACCGATTTAACAAGTTAATAGTTATCTGAATTCAGTAGATTAGCGATTAACGCATTGTAGGTGTATGAGGCGACAACACTGGTATGTGATAAGCACACCCAAATAACGAGTCTCAAATAAGAAGGAAGCTCTCCAATTTCATTCTAAATTTGGTAAAACAATACTATACTGTCGAACTAGTTTGATAGAGCCTTTCAGATGTTTGCGCAAAATTCAAAACGGAGTGAAAGGTAGCTTGCATTTCATTAAAATGACCATATGAAGTTCTTAATATGCCTAAAACTGATTGAAAAATATCCATTTTAGAGTCTCAATGTGATATGGTGTGTAAGCTAAATAAAAAAGGAAACTGTTCCAGAAGCAGATTATTTCCGAAACGCTAATTACTCATGATTCAGGGTATATTCAAGTGTATTAGTGTGGTCAGAATTATTCATTCACGTTAACTATAATCTATAACCCTAATCCCCCAAACTTTAATCCCCGAAATTAAAATTTTGACACCAACTCCTAATCCAAAGTTGCGACTGAGATTTTAGCCTCAACTCCTAATTTCTAACCTTGACCTTTTTTCTTTAATCATATTAATAAATTCAACGTGTAACGGTGTTGTATCCCGATGAGAATAATGAATGGTAGTTTTTGGGATCCATTTATGGACCAATATCATGAGTATATTTTCATCGCATAATTGTTATGTAACTAAACTGTTCATATTCATGCCCCTCTTATTATGAGCTTTATGTTGACCTATGAACTATTATTGTACGATTTACCATTCATGAATTATTCCCTATCTGTTAATCGCTACCTCCCTCATTGACAGCCACTTCTGGCTAATTATTGTACAAATGTTATTTTCTATTTTATTGGTACGTTGTGGTCTGCTTGATTGGTATATAAACAGAGTATGTTTGAAATATAATGATTCATATTGCAGAGGCTGAGACTGGTGTTCCGGACTCAACTGGCTGGGCTAGACAGGAAGCAGGGCCAATCAGAACTTTAGGCCGTTCTTACGTGTTTACGCGTCTTTGGTCCGATCGATATAATTCGCTTCGCTCCAATCTGCAGTCCACAAGTTATAACAAACGGTTAATTATCTATTCCAAAACTGTTTACTGATTGTAATTTTATCAACTATTCCCATTGTAATTTCTGAGTAAACACTAAGTTTTTGATTAACTGATAAGTGTCTCAAGGTCGTCAGTATAGTATAATTTTACATTAAATTTCAAATATTCGGTGGTCAACAAACCGATATCGAGGGTCAATAAAAAATTATCTGATGACGGAAGCACGTGATTGGTCAAGGAATGGCTTTATTTTGCAAGGAATAAAATATTAATGTTATAATCTCTTTCTTCTTACGGTTATGACCCAGCTATTCCTATTGCTTAGTAATCTTGGACACTAAATCACTCGACAAGACCCCAAATCAGAACACGGTTGAACGGGAAAGAGATTATATTCCAAATAACAGGGTTAGATGGAAGTAAGAAGCAAGTCAGAAACACAATAGGGAAAACGTCAGTATATTTAGAGTTTTTTACATAAGAAGATTCCAGAGTATTCTCCAACTATCGACTAGTGCTGATTGGATAAGAATTAGCTAATCAGCGTGCACCAAAGCAATCGTGAATTGAGCATGCTTTAATCCGGTCTATGTCCCGCTAACACCTCCCCTTTGAGCAGATTCGTAGGATCTGGTGCTAGGGTCCAACTGCAACCGAGTGACTGGTCTGTGCTTTCGATTAGTCCATCGTCTAGGCAATAGAGAAGTATCACTTTTTTCTTGCACAGAAACTGACGTGTCTGTTCCCGGCGTTTTGATTTTTTTTTTAAAAAAAGTATGCATAACTTTTAATTCTCCAACATTCTCCTCCTCCGCGAAACAATGTCGGATCCTTATATCTCCAAGTTACAAATAATAGGACTTTATTTAAACGATGTTTCTCGCATTGAATGTCGGATCCACTAGAAATGACTAGATGATAATGAACGACCTTTGATTTGAGGTCAGAGTTTAATTCTTCTGAAGCATTACTTTCAAATCCATTAGGAATTTCATCAGTGGATAATGGATCATTACGGAAATCAACATCTAACAAAATTAAATTAGACTTTTGACCATAATTTGACCCAGCCGACATATTTTCCTCATTTTTATAAAAAATTTCAACAAAATTACATGCATTATTCTGAAAACCCATATCTGATACATTGTCATTAGAAATCGGATAAGCTGATTCAATATAAATTTCTGTCTCACAATGATTTTGAGTAACATTCGGTATAATTGGGTTCATCGTGTCACTGCAGTTATTTTCTGAATACGAGTCCCCATAGCTTTTCCGGATAATATCACGTGGACCATAATTTTGTTCTACCTGAAATTTATATTCAGAGCTAGACAGGACCAGTAGTGTTTCATTCAATTCTGGACTCCGGGCTTCGTCTACAGGGTCTGGCTCTTGATCATCTCGTATTGCCACAACTTTATGAGCATTCAGCACAGTATTTTCTTGCTGTGAGCCGGACACGTTACAAATATTACGTTCTGATTCAGGTATAAAGGGATTTGAACCCTCCACTGGATATGCTTCTGAAATGTCTGTTACTGCATCATAAACAGATTTCTTATTTTCTGGTCGAGTGAAAAGTGTGCTCAATAGTTGTTGTTGCAAGGCTAACAACTTCTGCTGGTGCTGTAATATTAACCGCAACTGTTCTAAAGAAATCGCCATTTTTCTTTAGTTTTTCCCCGTCGCCACTGTTATAATCTCTTTTCTTACAGTTATGACCCAGCTATTCCTATTGCTTAGTAATCTTGGACACTAAATCACTCGACAAGACCCCAAATCAGAACACGGTTGAACGGGAAAGAGATTATATTCCAAATAACAGGGTTAGATGGAAGTAAGAAGCAAGTCAGAAACACAACAGGGAAAACGTCAGTATATTTAGAGTTTTTTACATAAGAAGATTCCAGAGTATTCTCCAACTATCGACTAGTGCTGATTGGATAAGAGTTGGCCAATCAGCGTGCACCAAAGCAATCGTGAATTGAGCATGCTTTAATCCGGTCTATGTCCCGCTAACAATTAACTACTGGTAAGCTTGATCTCCTGAAGGATAGACAAATATACTGTTGGGGAGATCTAGAATATTCCTCTAAAAGAGACCCAAAGGGGCCCTGAAAACGCCAGTAAGCATTGCTATCCAATCAGCATTGAATCGGAGTTTCTCAGAAACATATAGAGAGTGAAGAGTCATGTGTCACATTTCTGACTGGATGATTACCTATCCTGCTACTATGTTTTGTAGGGTTCCAGAATCTTCCGGAAGCCCAGGACCGTTAGAAATACTGCAAATAATCTCGATTTTCTATACATAGAATAACCTTGGAGTGGACCTTTTTTTTCCCAAATTTCGCGCATTTTCTCTTGTGTTAACGTTGTCGAGTAGATTTAACTTAGGCGATATAGAAGAGCTCAAGAAACCAATTCAGGCGTTCAGTTAGAAGATTTATCACATAAACATATCAATGAGCGCTTATAGACATGAATTGGTTTAACCTAATAAACTTTCTTAATGTTTTTTTCTCTCGAGTAACCGGACTTGTATACAGGAATAGTGAGTATCACAGTATCAACTCGCTAACATTACAAAACTAACAATTAATATAATTAAAATTTTATTTTTATGTAAACATTTAAAATAACAACTTACCATATACTTTAAGTTATTAGCTAAATTAGTTTGTGCACGCCAATAACGAACCCATACAATGGATAGTGTAGTAATAGCACAAGAAGTTGCAGCCATAGACCAAGCTAATACTAAATCATAATTATTTGAATTAAATAACCAAGCGATAGGACTAATTACACCTAAACAACATACAGCTGTAGTTGTACTTAATAAAATAGCTGAACGTGAACTTTTACTCAATGGAATTGTACGTAAATTTGGTAAAAGATATAAGAGATTATCAGCAAAAGTTGAATTACGTACAATACCTGTAACAGGTACATTCTAAGAGAGGAGGGGGAAAGAAAAACAAAAAACATTTTTTTGAAAAGAAAACAGACTTTATGAATGGGATGATGAATAAAGTTTATTAATACAACTGTAAAGAAAGTTGTTAAAAGCCGTTGTATTCTCGTTGGAGGTGCTATGTCTGGGTGTGTGTCACTATCAGTTCTGATGTGTCCGATGCCTTACTGCTTATACTTGACAAGCATGAACTACTGCAATTTCTCGATCCTACTGCATACACTTTTAGATCAGAACTACTACTGCAATTTCCACGACGCGAAGTGAAAACATAAAGACTGGTACAAATGAAGATTTCAGTAGTTTAAAAATCCTAACAGAATATTAAAAAATAAGGAATATTTGAGCGAACAAATGTCTCTAACAGCTTCATCATCAGGCTCTACAGTCATAAGTCCATAATTATTGTACTATTTTACAAAGGCCAAAATAAGGCATGCTCGTTAACTAAACAATGTTAAATATCAAAAACGGCGAAAAAGACAAAACGAATTGGTGGGGAAAAAGGAGGATAAACGGTTTACAATATCTAGTTTAGGTTTATGGTGATCCAGTCGCGGACCAATGTAAACATAGAGGCTGAATATACCTCTTTTAGAGACATAGGTTAAGTTTTCTGAAGTTGATTCAGATGGCTTCATCTATGTAGAAGAGTCATAATTTAACTCTTTTAGATGGATGTGTTTGGAACTTGATACAAAACTGAGAAAACGTAATCTATTTTAATACGATATTCACTATCTGCTAAGTATAGAGCTGTTAGTAGGTTTTGTGATCCCTTTCCCCAATCATGGCGGTGAATTCCCACGCAAACATAAAGCCCTCTGAAAACGGTATATGTGACATGTAACATTGTTTAGTTCGCTACAATACCTTATTTCGGTCTTTGTAAAATAACACTATAATAACATTATATAGAGCTTGACAGTGAAATTATTGAAAATGAAGATTTATTGACCTTCCAAAAACGTTTTCATAAACAAGTTCAAAAGCATATCGCCTTTGGACTAAAATATGATCATTTATATGTTTATTTTTACACACAATAATACCTTAAATACAGGAAAATACATAAAGTTACTGTAAAAACACATTATAGTTCATCTAGTAGTGCTGTGTTCCCTGAGTTAGACGAATTAATTAAGTAGGAGCTTCCATTGTCATTCTGAACAAAATAACCGGGGTTTACTTTATATAGAAGTGAATTTCTCCATAAGTGTTATATCATTCGTTCAGATGACCTTGTTTGCGGATGACTGTTTTCATACGTCCCCTTATTCTAATGAGGAACATTTAATTGAAACAGTTTGTGGGGTTGATTTGAAATCCATCTTTCGGTAGTCTTGTATAAGTTCCCCAGGGGCATGTACTGAGGCCTTAGTCACGTCAAAACTAAAATCTCTTTTATATGTTCAAAAAACAGCTTGTTCTCCCCTTGGATCTACCCTAATAATACTGATTTATTATTATCAAGAGTAGTGCAGTTCATGTTGCTGTTTATTATCTTAGTATTTTCTTATCTCCCGATTTGTCCAGTTTGAAATCTCTCTATCTTAACAAGCAAATGTATAGTTAGACTATTCAAAATGCATAACATCGGTATATATGTCACATGAGTTCTAGTAAACTCAATCTCCCAAAAATTATAGATGATAATTGTGTTTTGTCCATTGTCTTAACATCCCTCACTACATAGTTATTACAATAGTGATGTTACCTAGGACGATAATTAAAGCTTTGCATCCACAATTAGGCGTTTGCTGGGGGTCCTGAAGGTACTGAGTCTGATCTTCGACAAGATTTTGACTGAATACTGTCGAAAAGTTTCAAACTAGGACGAAACAAATGTTCATTGCTCCTTATCTTCAGTGGTATCCTTAAATGAGACTAGTTACCTTTTCAATGTTAACCATTCACATGACGTTGAGATAATATATAAGGGTTGATCAAACCAGAAGTCCATCTTTATATGAACAAATTATACTAAGGTGGAACTTGTCTACGGTCTTCAAAACAATTGTTAATTAAATACTAACCAAGGAACAGGGTATTTTGATGTTCTTCCAAAATTTTTATCTTAAAAATGATATATCCAGTAAAAGTGACCTGTCAATGATTGAAGACAGATATATTGAGTTATATTAAATGAGAGTGACTACTTTATACTGTAAACTGCATTTCACTTATTGATTGGTTTGTAACTTATTTCAATGAACTATCTTAGTTGTGATATCGGTTTCGTGTTTGAACAATCGGATTTAAGTGACTTGATCACAATAATTTACGTTATAACAAAGGGATTCATAAATATTAATGTAAACACTTACAACATTTAATTGAATGACACAACAGACTGAAAAAAGATACTTCAAATCTTACTTACTTCGAACAGTTTCAAGTCTAAATTATGACTATTTTTTCTTCGAACACACATTAATACTCGACTGAAATAAAATAAATCCGATTTAGTAGTGAATGAATCCACTGATTCATAACCATGTATATTTGGAGAATAACTACGTTTTATTGATCGTTCCAATATATTAAACAGTTGAGAAACTCGTATGAATACTTTTTTAAATGTGCTTTGTTTACGTTCATGGTGGGTCGATATGGAATCAGTCAAATTGGAAATAGTAGAACAAGCTGGAGTAGCATTAAAATTTGGATGAAATCCACGAATCCAAAAACGAAGTACATCATAATCGTCCGGATCGACATAAGCCTTAAGTTATTGGCAAAGAAAATAAAAACGACAGAAAAACTGGTATATTGGGTCCGCTGGGAATCGGTCAAATAATAAATGCACGTGACTGGATAAGAAATAACGTGCATTTCTAAGGGATGAGACATACAGCACTGGTGGCTTGATTTTTAGGATAACAAAAGCACTGGAAGAATGATGGATTAGTAAAGGACAACTCAAGGAAGATGTACAAATGGCTATTAATTTTTGATGATAGACCGACAGTAAGTGAAAAAAGGAAACTAAGAAGTACAGAACAACTATTTCTCACTAATTTAGGATTCATGGAAAATAGTGCAATATATACTACTACGATACAGGGATAAACGCTTTTCATGATACAACACAACCAATTCAATTATTTTTAATGATATTGGTGTATAGTAGACAACTGGTTTCAAGAGTTTCTTTCACATTTAGGACATAATTTCCTTTTTCAGAAATAAAAACAAAAAAGTTATGAGGGGTTTAGAATTTGATGGGAGACAAGTAATGGATGCATTTGGACCATTGAAAACGATTTAGAGCCGTGTCAAAGTATCTAACACCGGTTACGATAACTATGCGGACCTCAACCAGGTGGTCTATACCTATTAACATGGCAAAGTCCAATTGTTAGTGACTTCATGGTTCGATGCCATGTTTTGGTCAACCCTAACTTCCTTCCAGTCTATTCGTACGCCAGAAAACATAGCCCATCGAGGAAGGTGGTGGTTAAGAATACATAACAGATATCTCAACCACCTCAGTTAGTGAAGATTTACTACCTTATCAATCGATTTACCATCTTTGCCTAGTACTGTGTTCCTAACCCTAGTATTGCTAATTCCGTGGTTCCAAAATATACAAGCAATGCTTCGTAGACACCTATGATCGAATACTAGTAACCTACGAATATCATCTATTCTTAGTCGTCATTTTTTACATCCATAAAGTAGGACAGAGAAAACTAATGTACAGTAAACTCCACCTTTGGTCGGAAGAAGGATATCTCACCTACTCCAATAAGTGGCGCAAGTTAACAAAAGCCAATTGAACCTTCTCAATCCGTGTAGAGATTTCGTCAAACACCAGACCACCAGTACTGATGAGACTCGGTAGGATACGGGAATATTGAGAAATACTAATATTTCTCCAACCCGATCGTAGTTATTACCTAGACGTGGTGGTCGGGCTTGTATATCGTGATAACCAAATCAAGGTAAATTGACTGGAATACTTGTCCTGTTAGGTTCTACCATAAAGGTCGGTTGGAAAACAGTTGGATTAAAAGTAGCAATCTAAGGTCCGAGTAAAACGTCGTACTGCTAACTGTACCAGGGTATCCTTCAGATAACCAGAATCTGTGGTGATACTGCTTCACTACAGCGGAAGAAGGTCGGTCCTAATAATAATATACACTAACTTGCTCCATGGGTTTCTATCACTGATGACGGTCCGAAAAATATGAGGATAACATATCAAGGACTATTTATAAGGAAGCAGTATGTGACGGCACTTAATTAGCTGTTGATAAGTCTTTTAACCAAGCGCATCTAATAACCCCAGGCTACATTTACACGGGAACTTGAACATGAGGGGAAAGGCGCAAAGACTGGTGATGAGGATTTATTTGACTCACAAAATAAATCGAATTGATTTAAGAATTATTATATCCCGGAGAGAATTATGAATGGTAACTTTTGAGAACTATTTTAGGACTAATATTACACGTATATTCTTAATGTATAACTATTCAGTAGCTAGATTGTGTACATCTATACTCCTCTTATTACAAACTTTATTGTGACCTATAAACTATTATTATACGATTTACCGTTCTTGAGTTATGCCCAGTCTATTAATTTCGGTCTTCCACATTCATAACTACTTCTGGCTAGATCTTGTGCAAATGTTATTTTCTGTTTTATGGTACGATGTGGTTTGTTTGGTTTGTATATAGACCCAATATGTTTGAAGTAAATGATTCATATCACAGAGGCTAAGATTGGTGTTCTGGACTCAACGGGCAGGGCTAGGCAGGAAGAAGGACTGGTAAGGACTCTAAACTGCTCTTAAGGGTTTAAGCGCCATTGGTCCGGTCGATAAGTCACTGTTCTCTAATTGGCGGTATCATTACGTTACATATTGACAGGGGCACAGGGCCACAAGTTATAACAAAAATACACCACATTTTATATGATTTACTTAGTTAATTTAACAGTCAAATTTGTATAAACTGAACTGAGTTGTGTTTAACAATAATAATTCAATAACCTACTGTGTGAACACAGTGTTATACAATTAAGTATCTTTAATCCTTCTTATGATGTGAATGCATGTCACACATGATTGGAGAAAAAAAAAATCAATTTTATATGTCATCTTCATTCCAATTGATTAAGCTATTAATCGCCATACCAGTTGTCCCTTGGGTTCTGGGGTCATGCTTCCAAGTTGCCAAGACCACTACTAAACGATTTCCCACATAGGTACCTTAGGAAGAAGTGTTTTTCCAGGATGCAGGTGACCAGAAAGTGACAACTACTGACACACCGCTAACATCACTTGAAATCACGTGGTTCACAGTTAAGTCCTTTCGTTAATTAATAATAATAAGTATGAGGGATCATTCATTACATATCGTCAAATACTATTTGTTGGACAAGCCATATGAGTAGTTCCCATTTATTTATTTAAACACACAAATATTGGTACAAGGATAAATATAAATGCATCACACTTTGTCATTCGACCTGCATGAGGACTGGGATATTGTCCGGGTGCCCAAACCGAAGCAGATCCGGGATTAAATGTAATAAGTGAGGTACAGTAACAAATCTCTAAGTCGGAACTAACAAATATACGAACTCTACAACTTCCTTTCAGGTCACAATAATCCAAGCTGTCAATGATGGGTATGATGACGTAATACTGAAGTATTTGAGACGTTTCGGTTTACAATTGAAGGTGTATCACGAGACGCTAAGAGTTCACAGCAGAAATACTGAAACATTATCAGGCTAAAAGTGTAAACTATTTCAGATAAATGAGCAACAACAAAGAGCATTAGCGGTAACGAATTTCCGATGATTAATTCTGATAAACTTTATCTAGAAAATTAAAGATTATAAGTTCAATCCCTTTAAAAACCAATAATTCCAACTGATGATAGACTTTAATCTAATAACAAAATCAATGTTTAAAATTCCTTGGAATTTAGTAATATTTTCACCAATATAAACTTATTTATTTCATGATTTCTCTCCAGAGATGTTTATAACCCATAAGTAAAAGTAATAATTATTTAAAATTAACATACATCATATAAGAGAGTAATGAAGATGAATAAAACAACAGTAGCATGTATGAAGGAATTATAGAACGTTGAAGTGGATGAATGTTTGTATGCTATGAAAGGGGAAAGTTCCATAAAATTTTTAAGAAATACAAGTTTCTAGAGAATGAAAATGAAGATTGATAATAAAAGTTACTGAACAACAAGCGTAAAATCGAATAAATTAATAGAGTAAAATGAGTAAAGCTCAAGAAAATCACTCAAGAATAGATGAAAGGGAGCTTATAATTGAGAACATGGAATAATATACTACTTAAGAATAATAAAAAGCAGAAGTTACCATAATAGTGAGAGATTAACAACTGTATCCTTTCGAATACAGTTTCAGTTTCAACCTTCTAATAGCGATGAGCTTGGTGAAACAGAAAAATCTAAGTTCCTCAAGTACTGATTGTTTTGAATGACCTTGGGGTATTAATACTGTCCACTATCAAGCGGATAACATGGAATTACACTGTCAGAAACAGGTTGGTCTTATAATCTCATTTGTTGTGGAATGTGCTCGGAGATACGAATAAGTATTCTCCTTTCTGTTCTCCCAATGTAAGTAGTTTGGCCCGGACAAGTAAACCGGTAGATACAATTGAGGTAACATGTGACGAGAATTTGTCCACTTTTGTTTGTCTCAATGAGCAGTTTACCTGATAAAACGAGACTAGCTTGGCGACTGGATACTTCTTTTTTACTGTAGCACTTAGTTTAGAATTAATTATACTGACTGTTTCATCACATTTGAAGCTAATACGTAAAAGACTGGCTTTTTCTCGACCGCATCATATTCGATTCCCTTTTTTTGTTATCCCATACTTACTGAACTTTTGTGGGTAACCATTATCTAGCAAATACTTTTCGGATAATTAAAATAAACCTTAGTATCATTGAGTAAGAAAACGAGAATTCAGAGAGGAAAATTTTCTTTTCGACGAAATCATTTATTTAAGCTGTACTCTAATCAGTTATTATTATTACTTTATACAAGTTTTCTCGATTATTATTCAGTTTATTACTATAACCTTTATGTTTGTCATTTTTCCTCATATCTATCAATTGGACTATTATCTGACTCATAAATTATTTTATTCCTTACCCCTTGATTAGTACGTAACCTCATTGTTATTTAGTCTCGAATCAATTTGTGATGCAATCTTTTCTATATTTTCCATATAACTATATATATGAATGTACAGCTTAGGTAAAAGGTACTTTTCAATCATAACTAACTATTCCCTAATCTTATCTTTTGAACATATTTTCAGTACACGGTTGAGTAGTGTTTTGACCAAAGCTTCTTTGTGACTTATTAGACAGAAGCTAATGAAATCCAACTAAAGTCCACTGCGTATCTTTTCGCCAAATACAAAGCTTTATTTAGCCATCTGAATTGTGCTGGATACCAATATCAAGGAACTGAGATTTATCACTATGCCCGTGTCCCATTGTAAATCGTATTTCAGGGTACCCTTAATTGAGAAGATTCAGTAAAAATTAGTTCCAAAGATGAAATTCTTATCACTATTTGGCAACTGTTTGGGAAATATTGAGAAAAAAGTGTATGGGTTACAAAATGTATGCTGGCGTGTAGTTGACTTTCTAAGTTTTTTTTGGCAATTAGGGGTGTTTTAGGTATCAAAAAGTCAATATAAAAAAAAACTCACTATCAAACCATGATGTTTTGATTTGATTGAGTTGCACGCTTTTTGTAATTGTTGTTGAGGTATTTCAATAAAGCCAGCTATAGGAGCAATATCTGCTAACCGACGAAGAAGCCAGAATTCTCGGTCAAGTTCATTCGCATTATTAGCTGTATCAATAGAAGACGAACTGGTCCCTTCTGAATTATTTGAAACATCAAGAGGATGTGATAGAACCTTTCCGAGTGAGCAAAGATAATAATAACGTGATATAAGTAATTATTTTTAATGAAAAATTATTTAGGATCGTTTTTTGTGCTTTCCAAGTGACATGCAAACAGAATGAAAGTTGTCACATTGCATTTTGGTAAACTGACATAGGATAGTTTTTATTACCATGAGTAGTGGTGAGTTGAGTGATTTTAGTAGTGTATCAGCAGTTGTCACTTTCCATTCGCCTACACTATGGAACGATATTTTTCCTTGTGACTCCTGTAAAGGAAATTGGACTAGTAGTTGTCTTGGAGACTTGAGAGCGTGACCGCAGAACCCGAGACAATTGTTTGTGACTAGACACACGGTTGATAATGGGGTTAGTGAGACCATAAATCTTTATCGAAGTAGTTGGAAAATACATTAAACATGCATAGCCACCTCGTACTCCACCGCAAAATGCTGATTGGCACAGGAGTAGGTTTGAACAAAATCAAGGATCGGCAGATTGAAACACCAACTTATGAAGTGATAGACTGTTGGTCTGGACAGTGTCAAAAGGTAGAAACGACCCGGTTCGAACTCGCAGTATAATCGAAACCTAGGGTTGAATGTCCTAGGTGGCATTTCAAAGTCAGTAACAGTAGCCACTAGTTTTTACTGAATTGCTAATTTTAGTGGTTGACTACATAGTCACAGATGCTTGTAGAAAGTAGGGTGGCATGGAACAACCACAGCCCTATTGTAACAATATGGATGTAGTGTGTCTGAATGCTAAGTTAATGAGTATCTGGTTGTAGAGTCAATTTAAAACTTACTTAAACGAACTCCCGCGAGTTAACTGATCCATTGTGATAACTAAGATGATCTGATTTCAATATTTGTAAAGCGATAAGAGGCGTGGTTGACATATTTATCAACACCGCTCAATTTCACCATCTAAATTAAACCTATTTACGACATTAGGAAGGCATCTACAGCACTACGTCTCCCAATAACTTGAAAGTTGTGAATCAGGACTTAAGCAAATTAGTAGCCTACTTTTCAGATGTGCCCGAGGGTTTTGAAAAATATGGAAGCCAAGTGAGATTCCAACGGAGTAAACACTGATGTTTATTGTTTTGGTTTAAGCCAGATAAATTTACACAGACAGTGAGTTCTTTTTTACCAGACGGGTTGAAGTGTGGAAGAATTTTTTTACTGATTTAAAATACAGTAAGTCAACCATAAAGTAACGACTTTGGAAATGAAACAATTGTAACCAATCCAGACGCAGAAAATGCGACTCGATTTCAATGCTTATAACCTTAAAAAACTACTACAGTTTTAATCTATTTTTCACTCAAAGCGACATCCAGACAACTCAGAATATACTGCTATGTAAAAACCCATGTGCAATATCGCCATAGAGTATAGATTTCTCCAAATAGGATTTATAGAATACGAATTCGTAAAGCAATACAAAGCTAGCAACACATGAGTCAACTACACTGTTATATGTAAACATTAAAACTAATGTGAGAAAGAATCTAACGAACTGGATAAAAGGACCCGAACTAGTTGTTTGTTTTCACACTCACCAGGCGGAGTAGATTGAAATCTAAAGATTAGATACAACTTACCGAGAATTCACTCTGAAGAATTTGAAACTGACTTTCAAGCTTTCTATCAAGAAAGACAGCTATTTTCTCGAAGCTTTTTCTTTCGAATGGTAATACTGTACTACTATCCTGTAAAAGTTCTCGAACAAGCGCCCTACGGGTGAGTGGTATATAGGCATTTCTATTGAGGAAATATTTGCACGCTAAAAACAAAGTACTTTAATGCAAACTGCGTTGTCGCTGGAGGATTTCGAATAGAGTCCAAAGATTCGACTACCTTTGATTTCCTGAATACACTGAAGATTGTAGATTTCGGGAAAAGCGGTATGGAGGAAGGCCTAATTTTTCTTTTCAAGTAAGAATAAGAAGTTCTTAAGATATCTTTCATTGTCCATTTACATGTGAAATAGTAGCGTATTCATCAAAACCCGCGGTGAACTAATCCCATATCTTTGTTGCTAGCTTCTTGTTTATAATTTATTTGAACTTTTCCCGTTGCAACAGTAAAGATTGAAAGAACGATTTTAGTTATGAATCAAAATCAGTAGTTGTTCAACCCTTTTAAGGAGTAAGACTTCCAAAACTCGATCAGTAATACATATTATAAGGCGTGTCCACGTTCCAACCTGATTTATTCAACATATATCTTTCTAGTAGACCCACTGAGACTGTTGTTAAGACTGAATCATGGCAGTTTTGGAGGGTTTTCAGCCACACATGTCATGCCATAGGTTGCTTCTGAGTCTTATGTTGTAGATGGCATAGGTCTTGTGTTTACTAGCGTTCCGTGTAATACTTAAAGTTGAGACCACGAAGTGATCTTATAGCTCATCTTTGGATACGCCTCAAAGTATTCATACAATCTGAGCTGAAAGATAAAACAAGATATTTTCATGCTCGAAGTTTAACCGATTAAGACTCAAAAGTTAGTTGAAAAATTCCAACTATCGGGCTGTCTAAAAATTCCCTTCAGATTTTTTAGTACATTCGCCCTAAAGGGATTCTTGTTATGGTAGGTAAGGTAACTTAAGTTCAAGGAAAGCAGGGCACTGAAATCAGTCTTGATTAACTAAAAGTTGCTGAGGAATTATGTGGGTTAAAGACGATATTCACATTGTCCTAAGACTACTTTATAAAACCTGATACAACTAGGTACTAGAAATTACATACGTTAGACAAATCATCATCGCCTGTCGGTTAACATATACCTAGGCACTTTGTTAAAAGCAGGTTGTTTTTTAGAAGAATCATTCTCACAGCCTTTGGTCTTATTGGATGTGAAGCGGTAGATGAGACCCCAAAATACATATTTCTGTAGGTCTTCGGCTTTTGATGCTGACCTCGTAAGTTCTGATGGACACACCCAGCTGAGGGCACCTCACCATGCATCTGCGTTGGGCCACGAGTTGGCACACCGTGATACAGGTCTCCTACAACCATTAGTCAGCTTAGATTAAACGCTGCCCGATATCAGTCTTCAGTCTTCAGTGATAAGGATAGGAGTTCTATCGACCTATATTAATCCTTGCAGTTTGTAATACTGTGGAGGTTCAACCTCGTTTTGAATATATTAACAGACGGTGCTGATATAACGTGTCCCGGTAGAGAATTCCAGTAATTCACCACTCGATGCGAGAAACGGAACTCCTGACGTAAACGGTTTGATCTCGGTTTTTGAATTTCCTTCGAATGTCCTCTTAAATGATCGGTTCTAGACGGAAGTGAAAGATAAGACATGTTAATACCATAGTCATCGTTCAGTATACGATAGGCCAATATTAGATTACCCCGTATTCTACGGTAAGATAACAGAAATAAGTTAAGGTGTCTCAGTCTGTCTTCATAAGATAGGCCAGATAGACCTTGTACCATCTTGGTAGCTCGTCGTTGGACTCTTTCTAGCATATCTACTTCATACTTGAAACAAGGATACGCTGCTTGAATCCCGTATTCTAAATGTGGTCGCACATAAATCGGGTATCGTAATCTAAACATTTCATCATCTAAATACTGGAAAGACCTACGAATTGACCATAATACCCTGTAGCCTTTTGCAGCAGCAGCCTTACAGTGACTAGTGGTTTTGATATCATTGCTTAATATGACTACTAAATCTCTATAGCTTCTTGCTTTGGATATCACGAATCCACGTAGTGTATAGTCATACGATTCATCAGAGTTATTTAACTGCATCACTACACTCTTATTAGGATTTACTTTTAGTGACCACCTGTCCAGCCGTGTCACCAATGAACTAAGATCATTCTGTATTACTATCCTATCCGACATACTGTGTATGGGTCTCCAAATTTTTATGTCATCAGCGAAGAGTAGAACAGATGATCTTACTACAGTTGGTAATTCATTTACATAAAGTAAAAAGAGAAGAGGAATGAGGATTGTACCTTGGAGAACTCCACGTTTTACAGGTACCCACGAAGAGAGAGCCCCATTTACCCTTACCCCTTGTCTCCTGTCATGGAGAAAGTTACTTATCCAATCTACGGCTGTATAATGGATCCCAAAACGTTCCAGTTTGAATTTAAGACCAGAGTGGGAAACCTCATCAAAGGCTTTACTTAGATCTATGAAAATCACATCCACAGGAGCATTCCGACCCTTTGCAGAAGCCCAATCTTCTCGTGCAATGACAAGATTTGTCAAGCAAGATAGGCCTTTACGAAAACCATGTTGTGCCCTAGAGAAAAGATTTTGCCCTTTAACATAGTTTATAACAGCGATCCGAATGATTTTCTCCATCAGTTTTACAACTGCACTAGTTAAGCTAACGGGTCTATAGTTACTAACTAAATTCCTACTCCCAGCGTTATACACCGGACTTATTATGGCATCTATCCAGTCTCTAGGACGTCTGGACTGTCTCAGAGACATGTCGAATAGTATCGCTTATGGTTCAGCAATTTCATCTGATATGGCTTTCATAGTTCTAGGATGAATATCATCAGGACCACTGGACTTATCAGGTTTGAGATGCTGAAGTAGCCTTAAAACAGTATCTTTCTCAATGACTACAGGATCCATCAGCGAGCCGTCACGGTCGCGATGAATCGTTGGTCGTTCCTCATTACCGATAGAAAACACTTTACTGAAATATTCCGATAAAGCTTCAGCTTTTTCGACATCATTTTCTGCCAAGATTAACGGATTTTCTTATATCAAAAGTGATGGAGTTTCATCGCTTCTCTGAGTTCACCTTTTCATATACGAGAATAACCGTTTCGAACTATATCTAGAATCCCTAACCAATTGTTTTTCATATGATAGTCTAGTCTTAATTATTAACTCTTTACAGGCATTCCTAATCTTACAATAACTGGACCTGTATTGTTCTAAGCCAGTAGAGATGAACATATTCCAGTGCTTCTTCCTTTTTCTAAGGAGTTTCCTGACCGTTTTAGTTATCCATGGTGGACGGTTATTCGGTCTTCGCGGTACCAGGTACGGTATGAACGGGGACGTAACTAGTCTAAATTTACCCTTAAATACAGACCATGCTTCTTCAACTGATATGCTAGTATCCACTAACCAATCTGTCTTAGCAGCACATTCCTGAATGGCTGATATGTTAGCTTTCCATACATTTGGGCGGGGTGTAACCTGATCGTATAACATGTCCCTGGTTCTAAAAATGAATGACAAAACAGCGTGATCGCTGTTCACTGACGGTGGGAGAATAATAAAGTCGACAATATCCTCAGTCACATGAGTGATTACCAAGTCCAACAGAGAAGAACCTTGGTTAACACCAAAACGTGTGGGTTTGGATACATGCTGCACTAGTGCACGCTCCGTTATTGTTACCATGAACCTACTATCAAAGGAGTTTATAGATCCTTCTGTGGTCATCTCAGTCCAACTAAAATCAGGTGCACTAAAGTCTCTTATTATCAAGCACCCGTAATTTGCACTCCAAAGATGAATGCACTCTAAAATAAAGTCATCAGCTAGGCAGATTGGGCTGCGATAGATAACACCGCGCATAAATGTACTACATCCTATAGCCAATTTACAGCTAATACCGATAGCCTTTCAGATATGTCTTCGGACCTCTCTATTTCTGACTTCTAATACGACTAAGTTGGAATACTTCGATTATAAAGGTTTATATGTAAAGGCGTCGTCAAATTCCGAATACCTGTGTGTGTTGAATGTGTGTCGCATCAAAATGCGTGCAACCGAAAACATGGCAGATGGTAGATAGTCAGGAGATACCGTGCTATGGTAATAGGTGACGGAAATGGTTTGTTTCCTCAAGGTTATTGAGCCCAAGTATATCGTTTATTTAGAATCCCCTCATTTTAGTATCCAGCGCCTTCGTAGCATGAAGGCAGTGAGAAAGGTTGACTAAGAAGAGGGTATAAATACGTGACCTCATAAGGGCATTTTGATGTAGGAAGCGAACACCCTCCATTTACTGAGGTACTCAAACATTCATGAGCTTACAGATCAATGGAGTGAGGAGTGATTCTTCCTAAAGTTAAGTCGATGAAATGCATGGGAATTTATTGGCAACCGAAAACCAATAGGAAACCATATGTTTTGGTTTCAACTGGTCAATAACGCGTATCCAAACTACCTAGACAGTCATTCTGCAATCCAAAGCTTAGTTTGGATTCTACACATTAGGCTGGCTTTCTCTGTAGGTTGAAGTAATGTAAAACCATTAAAAAAGATGCACCAAAAGAGGCAACACTTCCTGTCTATTTAAACTCAGTAGTTTATTTGAACCCATCATTCGACTTGTAGTTCCTTTGATAACTATATCTCCTCTCAAACTTATTGAAAAAATGCTGCTACGATTAGTACCATTTGAAAATGTTACTAGCTTATTTTCCGAAGCGAAAGCAAACATCTAGGCACAGAAGGTCAATTCTTATTTTTGAGCCTTTGGAAAATCTATTTGGCTATGAGCTGTAGATGGAAGAGGCAGACGAAATATTAGAAATGCGTTTGCAGTTCACTCTGCTACGCAAATATTGGGTCAGTACATAAACAAAAAGTGGGGACAAAGATGTTTCGCACCAGAAAGCCAAGTCAACTTTCGCCCTACTAATCATTTAGATCATGTACTTTCTGTGTCCCATTATTGAGCCTATGAGTTGATTTCTCCAAATTTAGTCTCTTTTGTATTAGAGATGAAAATTCGGAGGGTACTGTCCCTTGTCGATAAGTCGACAGAATACGGCAAAGCTAAATTGCGATTGGAAAATGCATTTAGTTCTAGAAAAAATGTTGTAGATTAAGAAAATCAACTTTCTAATGGTTTTAATGATTTAAATAATTTCCCGAAATATAGGACAGAAGTGTTAAATTAATAATGATGGAAACTGAAAACAAACGAATGAGTAGCGATAACGTTTTGTAGAATTGAAAGGGGAGTAAATCATCAAAGTAAATGATCTATTTCGAATGATTGGGGCCTACTCGAGTTAGACGGGAATGGTCTGACCAACAACTGAATTCGAAGTTACACCCCGCAGTCAGCACCTGACGTGGATTGCCTCTTTGTCGTATTAAGGTACTATGCCTGTTTTGCGGACCCTATAACCTAAAGAACGTTATTACTGAGATATTTTGGTAAGGATGGGTACAGAGGAGATGTGACCACAACCGCATGGGCCAGTCCATGGCGTACGATTGACCAATACGCATTGGTTGTCCTTGACTTTGATGGGGATCTATGAACAATTCGACATTCAGGGACCCAACTGCCGGATGATTTGGCTAGGGCTCAGTGATTTTTTACTAGAGCAACAGAGGCATTAAGACCATGAGCCAATGGTGTTGAACATGCCTTTTTGGAACACGGAGCTCGGATTGAAACATTATAAGTTATTTTTAAAAATTGGAGCCTTGGCAACTTACTAATGAATCGCGCAGTATTCATGTTATTATTTCTAGTGATCGGATACAAAAAGGTAGCAATAATACTGAATATTCGTTTAAATAAACGATCCAACAAACTGCTATTGAAATAATAAATAAAAGTGGTTTGTAGGAAAAAGGGACAGAAACAGAACTGGCTTGGACTCAAATATTATTTGAATGACACCTGAATTCGGTCGAACAATAGTTTGTATTCGGGTTGTAACAATGTTGGCTTTAGAAAGACCAGTTATCGTATTAAAATGTGTTACCAGGGTGTTGCTTTTCTGTTTAACATCAATAATCCAATATAGAATATTTTAGGAACAGTATTGTTACATCCTAAATTCCAAACCATGGGATGATTGAGATATGGGTACTTGATAGATTTACTACCCCAAATCAAACAATGTCAAACTCAAATAAATTCCACAACTAAACAGGAATGTACTAATGACGATCGTAAATATGGTTGTATGCCGCAACTCTAGATACAGGTTCACCTGAAACCCTCAATATTAGGGTTTCATGAAGCCTAGTAAAATAAGAGTTAACCCCAGAGCAAGAATGAAGCCAAAAGATCAAAGCCGAATGCCTCAACGAACCGAATTTACATGTGTACTTGTGGAAACCCGTTTAACTCAGTCTGAACTACTCTTGTAAGACACATTTTCGAAATATTGCAAGTAAGGCAACCGGGACTTGTAATTTATTAAAATAACCTTCAGTCCTGTTGAGCTGGTAATCTAGTCTAGACTGAATGGATTTGAAGGTGAAGTAAGCTGAAATGATTTATCTTCTGTAGTAAATGTATGCCAATCAATAATGGTCCAAATAGTTAACTTGATAAGATAAACAAACAGGCAGATAGACGAAAACATGTGGAAAGCCTGATGGGTTTGGATTCAGGGTTATTCATCCAAATGTGTAAAACAAATCCGGTGGAATTGGAGTTAAAAATTAATCTCTCACTCACTTGGTCTGATAAATCCTCCTGTAGCTATTCTAGGGCTACTGTCGGTCCCATGACCGAGTAAAGGAGAAGGGTTGGACATGGGATCGGCAACCTCATACCGTAGGAAACAACCTTGCTAAGAAAACGCTGAACAGAATAAACATTTTAAAACATTTAAACTCTATCCTACGAGTCGAAGGAAGAATTATGATTGCAACGACGACAACAAAGATCAGTTCTATGAGAGGCTGCAATCAAACACAGAGAAATGCCCAAGAAAGGATCTCACCATCTTGATGGGAGACCTGAATGCCAAAGTTGGAATGGAAAACCCCGGATATGAAGATATCATGGGATGACATGGAGTGAGGGAGAGAAAGGAGAATAAGGGGAGATTCGCGAACCCAGGTGTACTCAACAAATTGCTTATAAACGGCACAATATTCCCACACAAACGAGCTATATGAGTCTCTCCGGATCCCACTACACAAAGTGAAGTGGATCACATTTGCACTAGTAGAAAATTCAGAGGGATTATGGAAGATGTGAAAACCAGGAGAAGAGCTGACGCAGCTTCAGATCACCTCCTGGTGGTTGCCAAGATAAAACTGAAGCTAAAAAAGCACTGAAAACCTGGAAAAACAGCGTCACAAAGGTTCAATACAGCCTTCCCTTGAGATACTTACAAACTTAGTGAATTCGAGATAACTCTCAAAAACACGTTCCAAGCCTTACAGGATTTACTGGGAGAAGATGGGACTACAATGGAGGACAACTGGAAAGGGATCAAAGAAGCATTAACTTCAAAGTGTCAGGAGGTTCTGGGCCGCAACAAGCATCATCATAAGGAATGGATTTAAGTTCAGCCAGTGGTAAACAAGTATTGTTGTTTTAGGTGATTCTGAAATAACAGACGTATGTAGCATCAACGGATCCAAGCTGAATTATTGTGTTACTAACTACGATCCAGAATTATTTGTTCACTAGATGTTAATTCCAATAGTACCCTCTGGAGTTTATTTTGAATGCTTTTTTAACTAACAACTACTTGATGGTTTATTCATTGTATCAGTGTAGCACGATAGTACCTAATTTGGGTGACTTTATTATCTGAACTATGTTCAACGTCGTTTCAGGCAATTGTGATAGCCCAATTCCTAAAGCCAAATACGTATAACAATGACGACCATGACGGGTTTAGTGAAAATGTTAAAGAAGATTCAAATGATTGTTAAATTTTACAGACATAGAGATATAATGTAATGCATGTACAGGCCAGGTTAACATGCTGATTGATGAGGAATATTACAATTAAAAAATAATAAACTTGGCCAAAAATGTTTTGAAAGTGGTTTGTGTGGAATATTTACGGCTAGTCTGAGTGAAAATATATACATGTTAAGTACAGATAGAGTAAATCATCCAGCAAAATAGTCAAACTCACCTGGATTATTTTCAGTATTTAGATTATCCGATGCATATGACGTATAAAAAACAGTTGCAAGAAATAGTACAAATCCAAGAGCCCAGACACATATGTAGCTATCGCTGTATGAACCATCTAAAATTAGGTTAAAGTTGCAGAAACTTTATAGCTTAAACTCACCGTAAGTTTCTTGGGATGTTATCTTTGTTGTTTGGCGATGGAACTCGAAAATTGTGAATTAACCAGGAAGTGATCAGAAGAAAAGGATAGTCCATGGTTTGAAAAACAGTAAAACGTTAGAAGAAACAAGATAAAGAGCTAGGTCAAGTTAACTAATCAGTCTTTGCTTGCATTGCTAGCCAATGTAAATATGAGTCAATTAAAGGCCATGTTTGCAAGTGCTTGATATTTTAATAAGTTTATTTCCCTGAAGCATGTAAATGCTATCAATGCTTGTTAATGAACCATCGTAGCTAATAATTAGTATAGATGACCTATTATTAGTATCGATTGAACTAACAAGTTATGAGTACTAATCAATATGGTATTACGATAATACACGTGAGCGTTAATCAGAGAACTAATAGAATAATGAGTTAACATAGGTAAAAATCAGTTGATAAACTTAGAGTGAAAATGAGGACTAATAAAAGGACTGCGTTTCCTTAGTCGGGCTTACCAATGTAGAATTGTAGTCTAAGTCATTATTAGTATTATTGTAATAATAAACCCAATCTTATAATTGTAGATATGTCATGTTGTGACTGCCCAGTCTATAAGATCTTACGTGGAAGTCACATCATTATCTACACTGACTCAGCGTATCGTAAAAATTAACAATATGATATTCAGTACTTGTGAAGAACACATTTAAGCTAAAGATAGGATAATATGTTTAATCGGAATGAAGGCAAGTTATACACAACCACGTCTGCGAGGTTGAGCCATACCATCCAATTGAATTAGATGAATATTCCCGCTCTCTCCATCGTTAGCCTTCTCTTCATGTCAATTGTTGAATATAAATCTTTCCAGTAATTTTATGCATGGCTTCAAAGCTCGTGTGGTTAGGGTCCAATGCCACTACAGAACAAGTACCGACAGTTTGGAATGAAAGACACCTCAACAAGATCCCAAGTAAAGGAGAAATGAGGAAACGTGCGGATCACACTACTATTGGCACCACAAAAAGGTTTCAACAGTGTTATTGAACCGGATGAAAAATTCAGTGGACAACCAACTCCGAGATCAACAGATCGGATCCCGTAAGGACTGGCCTTGCACAGACCAAATCGCGACACTACGGATCATCGTTGAGCAATCTAGTGAATGGAACTCGTCACTATACATCAAATTGCTTAACTGTGAGAAAGCGTTTGACAGTGTGGATAGGCGAACCACATGGAACCTTCTTCAACACTATGAACTGAGTAACTGAGAACGTAGTTAACATCACCAAATGGAACTCATACGATGGACTGCAGTGCAACTGGTGCATGGAGGACAGCTGACAGACTCATTCAAAGTGAGGACCGAAGTCAGACATCACTACTTACGCTCTCCCTTTCTCTTTCTTTTGGTGGTTGGCTGGATTAGGAAGACCTCGACACCTGAAGGGAAGCACGGAATAAAATGGACAGCTTGGATGCAGCTCGATGATTCAGACTTTTCTGATGACGTAACTCTTCCATCCCATACACACGAACAAATGCAGGTCAGGACAATCAATGTAGAAACAGCTTCTGTCTGCAACAGTAGGCCTCAAAATACACAGGGGAGAAATTAATGTTCTAAAATATACTACAGTGAGTACCGACTCAATCACGGTTGATGAAGCAACTCTGGGAGAGGTGGAAACTTTCTCGTACCTGGTCAGTATCACTGATGAACGAGGAGGATCTGATGCTGACGTAAAGGCGAGGACTGGCAAATCAAAGGTAGCATTCCTACAACTGAAGAACATATGGAACTAAAAACAACTGTCAACCAATATCAAAGTCAGAATCTTTAATACAGTCCTATTGTACGGAGCAGAAACTTGGAGAACTACTATAACCATGATCAAAAATGCACATTTGTAAACAATTATCTACACAATATACTCATTTTTCGTTGGGCGGATACCATCAGCAACAGCCTTCTGTAGGAGAAAATAAATCAGCTTCGAGTTGAAGAGGAAATTAGGAAAAGACATTAAAACATTACGGAAATCACCAAACTGAATCACGAGTCAAGCCCTGACTTGGAATCCTGAGGGGAAGCGGGAAAGAGGAAGTCCAAAGAAAACACTACGTTGGGAAATAGAAGCACATATGAAAAGGATGAATAGCAACTGGAAAGAACTGGAAGGGATTGCTCAGGATAGAGTTAGATGGAGAATGCTAGTGAGCGGCCTATGCTTCCCCATGAGGGGTAACAGGCACAAGTAATTAAGCAACTGGTCTGATCTCTTGTACACTTCAAAAAAGTTATTACTTGTATAGATAGGTCATTCATAATGAAGTGATTGCTGCAATAATCCACCACTAATCCATGGAATTGAGTAGTCATTAGGCTGATTGATTAGATTTAAGAAGAGTTATGGGTATGTTCAGTGACAGTGAACTGGACGTGGATTACTCTCTTGTTTTTTATTGTAAGGTTAGTTTAATGTTTTTAAAAGGGAATATTTATCATTTCAAACTGTTAGTTCCCGGGAAATGTATCGATTACTATATGAAGTACTTTTCACTACTGATAATTGTAGTCAACGAATATCGTTTGCTTAAGAAATTAGTATCAACATGTCCTTCTACATTTTTGGTATGCGGTATTTGATGAGATTGTAAATGGAAAATCGAGGGAATAGTTTATACAGTATTTTATTGGTCAAAAACTTTTGTAACCCAGGTGGAACTCCCCGCATTTGTATTTTAAACCAGCTGGATGTTGGTGGTTCTATACAAAGTCATAGTCAACTTAAAAGAATAAACATACGAAAACCGTTTATTCTGTAGTTCATCCGTATTGAAACATTGAGGTTTTCATTATAGTTAACAACAGTAATACTTATTGAATTAGCTCACTAAGTAAGCTGTAAATCTTTTACAGAGTGAGAATTATACATAAAACTGAGCTGACAGTTTTGAAATATGTAACTAACTACTACCAGTCCAGGTTTGAGCTCAAATTGGTTCACTATCCATTAGCTTCTCTCTATCTTATCCCGTAAATCCAAGAGAGAAGTTGGCAGACGGAGCTCTATTGTTACTACATATTAGGCATACGTGGGTTTGTATACAAACATACCGGATAGCACCACACCATAGAATGAAAAATTGCAATCATACACAAATAATCCTAAAAAGGCCGTGGATAGGAGAAGCTGTGAGCAATAGACTGGGGACAAATTAAGAATAGTAAGTCGTATAACAGCCATTAATGGGTTAAATGAAAGCTTGTGATAAGCTGAACATATAGATATAGTAATCTAGTCAGTGATTATGCAGCAAAAAAATAAATAGTAATAATACGAAAATCAGTTCTAACCGATCCAATATTTACAATATTAGTCCTGTAGTCGAATTCGTAACAGTCGATCTCTATAACGTTAGCTTCCTATATCATAATAGTCCCCATTTATCCATCCGATCTTTTGAATCAACCTGCAGAAAGTGCATAGCTATTTATAAAAAAACAAACGACTGTGTTCAACATCATTCCCATGACTTACAGTTGCACTATGGAAAAGTGCCAATGAATAACAACGTTCTAAGCTTCTATTTGGTTTCAGTGGAGGATAGTTATACTGGCAATGAGATACTAAGAAATCAATGGAACACTTATTATTACTATCCTTAAATCAATAAAAAAAGTGTTACAACTAACTCATAGGGCAAAAACAAATAACATGGAATTTAAAAAACTTATTTAAAACAATTAAATATGAGACAACATCAGTATGACAGCATTTAAGTGATGCTTGATATTAAAATCTCCAGAATGTAGTGAACAGAACACGGGTGGGGACAATCGAATAAATTAAGCACTAATTCAATTTCTTCCTGACTTCCAGGATCATGTCGTTTGTAAACAGATAATTGTTGCAACAATATATCAATACCGTCTACTTCACCTAATTGAAGACGATTAGCTTCATCCATTTGTAATGAGATTGATAATACCTCACTAACGTATAATTTATTTTTGTCAAATACTGGACGTTTTTGTAAACGTTGTAGAAGCCATGCAAATAAACCTTGATTTGCCATTATCACATTCATATCCGGACGAATTTCTAGTAAACTTTCAACAATTCCGAGTGTTTTATGCGCACCGTCAGCTTCATCTTTCTTCGTCTCATCTAAACGTGAAATATTCTGTATAAGTGATTGTATCAATTGTCCAGAAAACAAAACTTCTAAAAATTGATTAACTTTGTCTAATCCAGCTTCTTGTAAACAACTAGATTCAAGTAATTCATGCAACAGATCAATAATAGATAAATTAATATCTGTATTTTCATGAGCTAATAAACCTAACAATAATGATATGGGACGTGTTTGTTCTGCCAAGATTGGGTATAATTCTGGATTGGCTGCAAGCACCTGTGTTTCTTGTAGTTCCAATTCTGACTGCATAAAACTCTTACGTTGGTCAGGGAAATTATTTCGAGCTTCCTGGTTGCTTAGAGCACATTTTTCAAGAAATATAGTAAGTTGACGGACAGTGGTCTCAGTCACTTCATTTGCTCCAAAAGTAGTAGGCCCATTGCTTGTTTCCGAATCCCACGAGTCCGGTGTATTGAAAGGACGTGAAAAATCTTCGAGATCACCAACATCGGATGAAGTGTCAGAAAATGCGGATATGTGATCAGCGCTGACCTTTGGCCGTTTTGCATCTGTTTCAAGTTGAAGAGATGGTGGACACTTAAAAGTCATATCTAACTCCAATTAATCCAGGACATTGTATGACCATCTTTCATTTTCTTAGATGGGCCCATTCCTCACATTTGACACATGTGTGTACGGTTTATCTCTTTTTACTTCCCTGAGAATTCTATATTGTACCAAAATATAATATTGAATAAAGCCATCAATAATAATACCCAAGAAGTACATTATTAAAATACTCTTAGATAGATATAGTCATAAAAACCTAACAATTTCACTTCTAAAAACTGAGCATCACAAAAGAAACGAATAGATATTTGAAAACAATAAAAGTCTGATTAGTTCAGCTTTTTATCGTGAATTCCATAATTTAAAAAGATTACCAATATATCTAGCCTCAATAAAGAACGAAAAATTTTCGAAATATCTATAAGATTTTACAGAAGATCATACAATGTAGTAACATATTTTTGATTATAAGTTGTTAGTATAGTTGAATTGTGAACTAGAAGTGGTTAAATATTTCATTCTCTTTGGAATCCATTAGTTTGTAGTGCGGTGTCGAGTCGCGGTCGACTATGATCACCACTACAGGAAGACTACGTGTCAGTTAACCGATAAGATCCCCCGTAAGCCAAATATCAGAAGGCAGTTGATGGCTGTAGTCGAAATGTATTTGTTGGCGATCTCGTGGTATAGAAAGAATACCGAGATCGTGCCAGGTTACAAGTGTGGTTACTGAGCGTAACCGAATTCGTGCAAGGTCACAATCAACGGAAGAATATATGTGTTTTGGTACAGTTAAACAAACAAGTACGGTCAAACCATCCCTGGTACAATTGGTTATAATAATAATTGTTTCCATTACACCAATTGCGTTCTCTTGATAAAAGTAGGTCACTACAAGTTAAACCTACCTGAATGCTCACACTGAGATCTTAATCTAGTATTTGGCACTAAACTGTATTATCCGATATTCAAATAGTAGGAATTTCTATAAAAAATTATTGACTATTCAATATATTAGAATGAATTCCAAATATTTGCTTCTTGGGTTTTACTAGTAGTTAAGATCCAATTGTACTAAAAGCTTCTACCTAAAATACAAATAACATAGACATCATCTGTTCAAGATTCTATAGAAGACTGATCGATTACAGTCCTTTGTACCAACGACTATGAAAATTCTAAACCCTTACAGATATTTTCGACTAATTATTATTGAGGCTTAACAGAATTGTTAGGCATTATAATATCAAGCTAACAATGTGCTAGACTTGCTTACTTATTTAAACAAAGTTGAATTTTTAAGCAAAGATGGATAGTGGCTAGCAGTGGAATCCAATTTGACGCGCGTTTCGTCCCATTTGGAACTCATAAGCTGTGTGTAACTGCATTACAGAGTTGATGTTTACTCTGGGATCTAAACCCAATACCGTTCCCTCTAAACTTAATCGCGCTATCCACCTAGCTACTGGGTCCTGATAGCCACTTGATTGTGCAATGACTGAAGTTAAATTCACTTGATATTGTTTACTTGAATATTCCTGTTGATGATTAGGACTACAATTGATCAGTCTCTTATTGGTACATGTCCATACTGTTCGTGTTGCCTCGATATTGCCTTAATTCACAAACATTCTAACCAAAGATGAATAGCGGCTAGCAGTGGAATCCGGGACGCGCGTTTCACGCGAATTTCACTATCACAAAAATGTTCATATATATATATATATATATATATATATATATATATATATATATATATATATATATATATATATATATATATTCAGAAATTTATTGCTACGGTTAGAAATGTATATACATACCACTGCTTATCAATACAGCAAGATGGTATGCACATAAAAACGTCTTTTCTTGAGTTAGTATATACATTTACCATTACTATAGTCTTTTTCAGAAAGAAAATTTCAGTCCACAATTTTCCTTAGATGAGAAACTTTTTCTATTCAAGAGTAATATATGACCGTAATTGGACTACATTGATAAAAATGAATATATTCACCGTATCTTTCTTTATATGTAATATATACAACAGCATTTTTCCCTACTGAGAAAATTATTTCCCTTCTGTTTATCAAGAAGTCAGTAAATATATAATAAATAAATGGTGAGAACAATTAAATTTTATGATACATAAATAAAAAATGATATGAGTTTGAATTCTTTCTTGATTATTGAATAAAGTTATTGGTTTGTACAACAGTGAGATTGAAATTAACGTTTACGCGTGACTATTAAGTGACTGTGGTTGACAGGATCTATTATTTTTGAGTAGAAATGAACTGAAAAAAATAACATTGTAAATTGAAATGTCTGATGAAACAGAGTATTCAAATTCCAAGTCTTTATTCACTTCTGTTAAAACTGTTAACTGCTTTATATTAATGAGAAGTAATTGCTTATGATCGTAATTTTGACTGTCATCTCTATGGTTAGTTATGATATATAGATCAAAAGTTATTTTTGTGCATAAAACTAGTCTTTGCAGTTGTGAAAATTAATAGAATTTTATGATTTTAATACGTCAGCTTTGGTGAAAACATAAATCTTTTGGAATTTACATGCGGGATGTAGTTGGCTAAAAGTATTTCAGAGATTTATCAACAATTGGAAGGTGTTTTGAATGATAATCCATATTGATTTATGTGATTATATAATATGTAATGATGTGTTCAAAATTTCTTGGATAGTATGTATTCCAACTACTATATGAGTTCCTTTCTTCAGTCGCTCATGTTCTTTAGCAAATATAGGTATCAAATTACAATATATTAGTTTATTGAAGAAAATCAGTTAACAGCTTAGGCAGACGCAAACTTTTCTACCACATTCAAAAAAATTACATCTGGAATTCAATTAAAATCAAAATGTTAACTGAAATGATAATGTAATCGAGTGAAAAAAAGCTTAACAAGGAGTTTGGAAGTAAAATCCAACTTAAGTCCTTCCCGTGATCGTGATGGATAATGAGGGTGACCTTACTGAACAAATTGAGAGGTCGGTAGGGATTGGACAAATTCACCTTTCTGGTGTAATCTGAGTTACTTGGAGACCTAACTGCGAGGCTCTACGATCGTAATATATATATATATATATATATATATATATATATATATATATATATATATATATATATATATATATATACTGTGTGGATCTGAATTTGTGTAGTTGTGTATGTTGGCATATGCAAAAGTGTGTGCTTGCAGAGCTCATCCAAAATGGTCCAAGCTAGAAAGTCAGCCCTATGTCAATAAAGCTGCCTAACCAAAAAAACTAATCTGCAAACAAAACAAAAACGGGATGGTTATCAGTTAAAAGTGAAGGGAGTGGTGACCATCTTTCTTTCCTTAAGAGTGCTTATGCCTATGTGTATGGTATAAAGTTTATGGGCTCAAGCTTATGTACCGGTGATAGTGGTAGCAAATACAAATGAAGGGAGTGGTGAACATCTACCTTTCTAATGATGCTAGTATACCTATTCGTATACCGTGGAATGGATAAGTGAAAACCTATGTATTACTGATATGCATGCAAATTATACTTGTCCCAGGTGCGACGTCTGCATGCATAGACTGAGTGTCTATGCGTCTCGAAACGACATTCTTTGTACCAGTAGAATTACCAAACTTCCAAAATAAGGTTTTACCAAACACAAATAGCTGATACACCATACTAACAGTTCAGAAATAAGTTCATACAGAAATAAAAGTTTAACATTCCACGTAAAATATCAATCCTTTCAAGACACCAGACTTATTATTACTGTGTTGACAAATGCTAATTCAATGAAAACTTAGTTCATAAATATCTGCTAATTTGAATTTGAACCCTTAGTTCAAAGAAAGATATACACTGTAAAGTTCATTTTTTTAAAACCCTGATAGATTTATTGTACCTAAATCAATAGAATTTATCTAAAACTAAACATTAAGTATATGAAACTATCTAAATAGTTCACTTGATATTGTTTGGCTTGTATCTTCCCATTGAGGTTTAGGACTGCGATTGATCAGTCTGTTATTGGCATATGTGCATACTGTGCGTATGCCTCAATATTGCCTTAATTCACAAGCTTTTATAAGCAAAGATGAATGACAGACTGATCAATTGCAGTCTTAAACCTCAATCGGAAGATACAAGCCAAACACTACCAAGTGAATTTAAATCCATCCCATTGCACAAGCAAGTGGTTATCAGGACTCAGTAGCTGAGTGAATAACGCGATGGTGTTTGAAGCGAATGGTACTGGGTTCGAATCCCACAGCGGACGTCAACTTTGAGATGCAGGTACATCCAGCTAATGAGTCCCAAATAGGACGAAACGCGCGTTAAACTGGGTTCCACTGCTAGCCACTGTACGTCTTTGCTCATTTCTGTTTGTGCTTATTTTCTTAAACAGTAGTGTCGCAATAACATTAGAAAGAAAATGAAAGTGTTAAATTTAATTTAAACAGCTAAGATAAATGTTTTATATGACGTGAGAGTTTTTCATTATTTTATTTCTCTGCAGAAATTAGATTATTTAAATTCACATTAGATGAACTATACTACTGAAAACAGTCAACTCTATTAAAATTCATCGGCGAGACTAATTAATGGACGACCTTTGAATGAATCCCAAGTGACCTTGAGAAATATTAGCCAATCAGCACGCAGTCAGTATAGAGTAAAAATATATTACACAAAACCAAGGAAATAAAGTGGATACACTTCTTATACGTGGTTCAAAAACTTATCAAGGTTAGGAAGAGGTTCTGAGGTTCTGAAATATTAATGCATGCAGTAGAGGAAATCATCCATACGGCTACGGAGTAGTCGGCCTCTGGAGCCATCATAAAGTTCCAAAAACTCTTTCAGTCTAGACCACATAGCTTCAATATTGTTTTTGTGCACTCTGGTTGTTGAGTGCACAAAATGCTACTTGTGGATAACGACACGATGCACATAAACAAGCATATGTAGGAGTCTGTACGCTCTCCAAACATCCGTATATATTGTAGTACCTGACTGCATCCAGTGTTACTGGTGCTTTTATTATCCAGTTCGCGATAATTGTCGTAATTTGCCTTAGTTAGGAATTATATATCAGGTTTTCATCACGAACTGACATCAGCTATAATACCAGAAATTTATTTAGCCAAATGGATGAAAGGCTTTCGCGTTAAAATCCGAAATCTATTATCTATTATAGTCTCGTCGTTTCATTTCTTATAGCCGCTCAATTATCACATTTAGTACAAAATCCCCTGTGAACCGATCGTACGTTAGCATTAAGTACTGAAGTTGGCGCCGTAACCTTGAAATCTCTCAAACGCTTCTGATTGGCTTGTCCATAAATAAAAGTCTCGCCAATTCATCAATAATTTATATATATATATATATATATATATATATATATATATATATATATATGATAAAAGTAGTTTTTAAAACACCAATGTATTCATTGTGTTCTCATGAATGAACGAATGAATGAATGAATGAATGAATGAATAAAATGTACAAAGTATATATCATTATTCAAAAGAACACTAATACAATAGAAATAATAACAAAATTTAACTAAATGTTGATAAATATTATTATTATTCATGCATTTCATTGTTTATGATGCATCATTCATTGAATAAGCTTAGACACTGATGTATCAAATCTTATGAAATATCATGTTGGAAACGGATAAATGAGAAAAAGCTCTCTTATATTCATGATATTCTAAATGTTGTATCATTGTGTATTGAACGATTAAATCATAGACTTTATTTATATTGTAGTGAACAGAAAACGGGTGGTGACAATCGAATGTGTTTGACATAAAATTACAGGACTGGTAATAAAATCTAACAACCATAAAGTAAATACGTAATTTGCAAAATGTCCATCAGTTGTCTTATAATGACTCAGACTTCATTGTTCTTGCATTTTCATACAAATTGCATTCTGTTTCGATCCTTTACTGTTCGATCCCCTTGTCTCTCTACTGCCAGACATTTTGTTCCCGACTAACATAATATACTACTTATGTCAATATAAGTAGCACACACCACAGTATCTCTTTATTTGATGAGTTAATTTTAATAAAAGTATATTACAAATTTTAATAGTTGAGATTATGAACCAAGTGAAGCTAGACCACCATGGAAAACCCGGAAGCACTGGACGGCTGTTTCGTCCTATTGTGGGACTCCTTAGCAGTGAGCATTCACGATCTCGCCTCGCGAGATTTGAACACAGGACCTATCGGTCTCTTGTGCGAGCGCTTAACCTCAAGAGGTATTCCCTGGATTTTTAGTGAGAAGCCATGACCAGTAAAGTTCAACTGGGTCTGTTGTGAGATAGCAAATCACTGAAGATAATGGTGGCTATGTCGCTCATTTTCGTGTATTATTTAAAGTTAGGCAATAGTACCGTTGGATGCCGGCTCAGCGGTCTAATGGTTAGGCGCTCGCGTGCGAGACCGATAGATTCTGGGTTCGGATCTCTCGAACCGGGATGATGAATACACACTGTTGAGGAGTCTCACGATAGGACAAAACGGCCGTCCAGTGCTTCCACGTTTTCCATGGCGGTCTAGCTTCAATAGACTCATGATCTCAACTATTAAAATTACTAAAATATCCACCACACCCCTTCTGATATATTACAAATCTTTTTTGTGTATATGATCTGTTCAATGAATATACAAATAATGAGTTAACGTGATATTTATAGTCATATGTTGTGTAAATTTCTTACACGGGAAATTCATGAAATGTTATAGACTATTGATGAGAGAAATGATAGTTGTTTTCAAGGTGATCAAGTATTTTAATGAATGCTGTGGAAGCCTGTAAAGAGGATGTCTGATAACAATGTGGCTTAGTATTTAGTGGGAATAGTCCATGATTATCATATAATGTACATATTCAATAAACTGATATGGACATCCTTAGGCGGTTAAGGGATCATGTGTGCCCGAATGAATATGACTCTTCATATCCAGCAATTATTTTTGGTAAGTTGCTGGTATGTGATTTGATTACAAACTAGATCATCCAATACAATAACCTGACTTAGACCTTTGTGATTCTGTTTTTATTCTTCGAATGTTACATGGTGATGTGAGAACGGCTTCGGAATGATAAAGAAATGATAAAACGTAAGAAAATGAAGTAATTTTGATCCTTAAACTCCAAGGAAGCCATAAAATATTATAAACAGTGAAAACAGAAGTTTGACAAATCCGTTGTCAAGATTGAGAAGTGTTTAAAAAGGGATAACATTGATATGCATCTTAAGGACCTCATTTGTCATATTTAATGGACAAGGTAGTACGGTATTGTACAGTTGTGTGCGTCCTAAAATGGTTGTAACCTGAAATCTTGAAAGAGATCAGTTGTTGGTCGTAACGTCCTAGACTGTAATACTGAGTCACGGAGGTTTGAATCCTATAGGGGAGCATCAGCTATCTCAAGATTACAGGTATGCCTTTCTGACAATTACTGACTAGCTCGAAAGTAAAATTCAAGGCTTCCTACCGACTCCTTCAACTACCGAACATAGGAAATTTAATTTATAATATAAAATTGATAATTATTTTGAGGAGTGTTTATCAACGTTAACAACGTTTAATGCTAATAAATAACTGTACAAACGCATAAAACTCAACTAACCATACACTAGCTAAATAAAAATGGTATCTATTTGCCTTCTGTAATCTTACTGAATACAAAAATCTACCTCACTAATATAGAGAGGTTAATCTGAATGTTTCTGAAAACTATTTGAATCGTCCACTTAACTTGGTCTAGTGAGATTGAAATTTTTCCAGGGAAAAATATTTTTTTGTTCAACGTTTTCTTTCGCAAAAATATGAAAATGCTTGAATATTTGTTCATTTAAACTGTATGTAAATGACAAGAAACCAATGTCATAAACATGAATATGTCTCATCATTATTATTAAATGGATGTCAGGATTTATTCCATTGTTCATAATCTTTTATATTTAGTTGTGATATTACCATAATAGATCGAAACAATTATCTACTGGCCATTTATTTAAAATGACGTTATATTGTGATGTGTGCTACTGATGACGCGAGATATAAGTAGTATGTATCATCAAACGAAAGTGAAATGCCTAGCGGTAGAAGATTAATACAATCGAAGAAGAGCGGACAAGAACAGAGAAAGTTTGGTGTAGAAATGAAGGAACAATAAAGTCTGAGACGATTGATTGAAAATTTGCAAATGAATTATTTATGATGTGGTTCTCAGATTTTACTAAGACATTCTGTAGATTTGTGTTCAAATACATTCGCTTGTCCCCACTTGTTTGTTCTCGTTCACAACATTTGGTGTCGCTGGCAACCAGGAGGGGGGAGAGTGCTATTCTGTGGATGCTGTTGCGAGCCTGAAGCCGAGGCTCTAGTTGGGGCGGTCTGGTGCGGGGAGGTGATGTCGTATTGAGTGTCCTGGCGGGGTGGCATTGGCTGTAGTGGGCGCTGTCGACGGAGGGGAGCTGTGGGACATGTGGCTGCTGGGCGGACATAGGGTGTAGATGGCTCAGCAGGTCGCTGGATCGCAGGCGTCAGATGTCCCGGGTGGGTATTTATTGGTGGCCCAACAGGTCAACGCAGCTATGAAGGTCGGAGCGCCACGAACCCGCAATTTTGACGGACGGTGGGGCACAGACTGTAGAAAAAAAGAAATGGCACGGAGAGCAGAACCACCGCAAGAATGACTGCTTTAAAGGGGGGACGAGTGTGGTGTGTGTAAGTGATGTCAATAGATATAAGTAGTATGTATCATCAGTCGGAAGTGAATTGCCTGGTGGCAGAAGGTTAAGAAGATCGAATAAAAGAGAACAATTGTGTGGGAACGAAAGAACAATGAAGTCTGAAGCGATTGATTGACATTTTGCAAAAGGAACAATCAAGTTTGAGACAATTGACATTTTGCAGATGAAGAAGTTATTGTATGGTCCTCAGATTTTACTAAGAGATTCTGTAATTTTGTGCTGAAATACATTCGCTTGTCCCCACCGTGTTTCTTTTCACTACAATATAATTTAGATTCAATTATTGTGAAAACAAATATCCACTTTTTCCTGTGAATATTATTAAAAAGTACTGTTATGAAATGATTTTTAGTTGGATAATAAGTCGAATGAAATATCACTGGTCTGTACCGTAGTTTTATCTTACTAACATGGTATGACAGGAAAGCTGTGACAAATCTTAAAACTATGCACAATTAAAGGATTCTATGAAACAATGATTAATCTTTGGATTGGGTTTGTTCAAATAAAGGAAAAGATCCATTTTTTTTCTACACATAATTGTGTTTGTAAATTAGTTTTGTCAATAGTGATGGCCTTTCTGTGTGGAAATGTCTTCTCATGAAGTCTTGATTCATGCTAATGAAAGTTTAAGCTATTCAAAAGACCTAATAATCTTGTAGAACTGAAGAATCTACAGATTGGATCTTCAGTAGCAATACATGTCATTTAAACAACTATTAAATCGATACTAGTGGTATCAAACTAACTCAAAGATGATTTTTTCAACTATACAGAAAAGTGAGTGACTGAAACTTTTCAGATATTACTGAAGCCTAGTAACCCCAATAAAAAGAAAGAGCTGTTGGAGGTATTATGATTTATGGGGTGGATGGATCGGTTGTGAAGATTTCATCGTTCTTATGAAGAAAATCATCAAGACGTATTTCAAAATGAAGTAAACTGTTACGATTTCTCCACAATTGACTAACAGCTTGTTCTGTTGATCCGAAATTTGGTTGGTTGTTTTTCATAACTGCGGTTGTTGCCTTTATGGTTATTTTCGTTGTTTTCTCTTCTGATCTGAAACATAACCTTGGAATTCTTAGTCCTTTTTCTTATAGGCTGATAACGTTGATCGATGATGTTCGGCTTGTCATTATTTGTCGTCATGTCCTTCAGTTAGCATAATACTGTTTGGAACAATTTTTTCGGCTTATGATCTACACCCGTTTCCAGAGGTCCTAACGATTTGTTCCTTACCTCGGAGGTCTTCTTATTGTAGAGCAAAAGTTCTGTTCACTGAAATTTGTTCGAGTCATTTCGTTTAATAATAATCATGAAATTTGACAGATTTGGTTGGACAATTTAGCAAATTAATGAACGTAAACAACTTTGTTATTTTGTGTATTTACGGATTCATGAAGTGATCTATGTCAGATAAACATTGAAGACCTGGAAGGATTGAACAACTGTTTCGGTCTAGTATATGACTCCTTAGCAGGGTTCATCTATATGACTACAACTGAGAATCGAACCTGAAGACCTGCAGTCACGCGCAAACGCTTAACCTCTGGATCACTGAATCAGGATATATGTATATCACCGTTAAATAGAGGAATGTAATCTTTAAGGATCAGATAAATTGAACTACTATTGAACAAATATAATGATAATGGATTTATTCTTAGGTCATTAGGAAAGAATTTCATTTTATTCAAAGTATATTTTCACTAATAATCAATTCACAAATAGAGAGTAGAATAAAAGCTGTATACGTTATGAACGTAACATTTTGAATGAAATTTTGTAAATGTTTTTATTTTAAATGTATGAACATTAGATTATACCTAATGTAACACTTGAAAATCAGAATTAATGAACTTTATTTGTTATTTTGTCGCCATAGTAAAACGTTTTTCTTTTCTTTTTCATTACAACAATAATATTGATATTATTAGAAGGGGTTTTTGTGGATATTATAGTAATTTCAATAGTTGAGATCATGAGTCAATTGAAGTTAGATCACTATGGAAAACCTGGAAGCATTGGATGGTATTGAGCGACATATCCACCATTATCTTCAGTGATTTGTTATCTCATAACAGATCTGGTTGAACTCCATGAGTCACGGCTTCTCGTTAGAACTTCAGGAAATAACTCTTGAAGCCAGCCACTAGTGAACATACATTGATTATTATCAGAAGGGATATTTTAGGATATTATAGCAAATCCCATAGTTGGGATCATGAGTTAATTGAAAATAATATTGGTGTTTATCTACAGTTGTTTGATCACCGAGTAGTCAAAAATTCCATGTTTGTCTAGTCGTTCTTAGTACTGATCGAATTTGATGGATCAAGTTACAATGTAAGGACTGTTCTAAGTGATTCAACATTATATGAATTATACTGAGTTGTTAGATGGATGGGATTAGTTGATAGAAAATCCTACTTTATCTATATTTCATATTAGTCGGCAGTCATTATTGACACATCTACAATTTTGAGTCAGCTGATACTCTCTGCGAGATTTGAACCCGTATCATTCAACTTATTGATGTTCGCTTAGTTTATAATGGTAGCAGACTCTTCCTCCAACATAAATAACATCGAAAGACAATCTTATCACGGTAGTCTACACACGGTACAGCAGTCATTTGATTATCGCAGTCAGAAATAAATGAGCTTCGCTAAAATCCGCTGTCAACCGATCGTACATTGAGCATCAGGTGATGAAATTGGCGCTGTGACCTTGAAATCCCTCAAACGCTTTTGATTGGCTCATCCATAAATTATAGTCTCACCCAAATATTCACTGTACAATTTTCTACAATAGCATTTTCAATTATAATTACATAATCTCCATTCCAATAGTTGAAACCATGAGTCAATTGAAGCTAGACCACCACGAAAGCACGGGGCGGCCGTTTCGCCCTAGTGCAGGACTCCACGACCCCCGCGAGATTCGAACCCAGAACCTATCAGTGTGCGCGAGCACCCAATCACTAGACCACTGAGCCGGCATCCAACGCTGTTAATGACGTGACCAGTGAAGTTCAACCAGGTTTGTTGTGAGATTTTAGCTCACTAAAGACAATGGTGACAGTGGCGCGATTTTGTGGACTGGTTGAAGTTACCCATTAACATTGTTGGACGCCGGCCGGCTCAATGGCCTAGTGGTTAGGCGCTCGCGTGCGAGACTGATAGGTTCTGTGTTTGAGTCTCGCATCGGGGCGGGTCGCGGTTGCGCACTGCTGAGGGGTCCTATACTAGGGCGAGACGGCCGTCCAGTGTTTCCATGTTTTCCATGGTTATCTAGCCTCAAATGACTCATGATTTCAACTACTGAGATTTCTAAAATCTCCATAAAACCCCTTCTGATAATAATCTTTATCTATCTTAATTAATTTTGATTTTGACAGTAAGCGCATAGAACAGTTACTCATATCGATATAATCAGGGTTAATTTAGCTTTTCATTTGACTTCATAATATATAAACTATTACCAACAGGTTATCAAAAGAATGGGGTGTATTAGATATACCGTGATTAACTTTTTCTAAGGAAAAAAAGAGACAGTTCATTACAACATAAATGTAGACGGATGGATTAGAGGGGGTTTAGGAATTAGACTATGAACAATATTCAATACACAATTTTAGTTAAGACAAAATAATAAACAACACATATATATTGTGAAACGGACACCCAATACAATGAAATAACATTTTCTTATCAATGAAGTTTCTTTCTTTTATAATCTTTATATCTAGATACTCATAAGTAATATAGATTATCTTATACAAAAAAACAACCAAACAGGAATTCAGTTTCCGGATTAACATTTATGTAGGATATTAGTTAATAACTTTTATTTCCCATTTTATGATAGCCATCACTATGGTTGTATAAATGTAATCTGATAAATTACTATGTATATTTATCAATGTTACGATAAGAAATTGTGTTGATTATCAGTATAGAAACATCTTTGTTGGTAATTAGTTAGTAACTATATAGAAATTTAACACTAATCCACAAAATTTTCCCTATGTGGTTTTATGAGCTATGTATACATAAAAATCCAACGAGCTAAGGGCTAATTAATCAACTATCATTGATTAGTAACCAATATCTTGTTTGGTTAGTCTAGCTTTTTTATTATTGATTGAATCCTATCGATCGAATTGTAATATGGTCACCAGTCTAAGTGACTTGATATCTCTCGTGGTTGGAGGTAGTCAACAAAAAACACTGTTTGATCTAGGTTTCATGTTACTTAACACACGATAGCAAGGTGCTCCCTAGTTGATTTGTTCATGTGTCATCGACCACTGAGCTGTTCGATCTGTGACTGACCTCTAATCAGAGTTGAGATGTATTTACAACTGATCGATCACTGAGAAGTGATTGGTATCATGTATGCTCAGTTTATTATTAGTGTAGATCAAGTTTTATAAATCACGTTGGATTTTGGTCACTTGTTTAAGTAACTTTACATCGTGCACAGTATGTTTGGATATATTTTGATAGAAAATTTTTCATAAGTTCCGTATTTTCAACAGAATATTGTATCTTTCTTAGCTGTGTAAGGTTGTGTACGAAATTATATTTGTGTTCTATGTGTTGTTTATATGTACCACTTGTACGTAATACATTGCATGACACAATAATATATATACTTTGGCCTATCCCTAACCATGTGCTTAAATATATCGCTGTTAACTCATTCTCTTAATTCTACTCTGTTGATCGCGGTATCTGACGAAACATTATGATAACTTTGTAGATATTTCAGGGCGCTCTGCACTCTAAAGAACTATTGGCTCTTTTAATGCCAAAACATTTGGGTTATATAAAGAAACGAAGCGAAATGAAACTAAGTGACGCGCTGCGGAAAAGGCGAGTGATCCAACTCCGCTAAGTGTCACTTGGGTTCATTTCGCTTCGTTTTCTTCACTTCGTTTCTCTGACTGTCTGTTCGGATCAATAAATGTATGAAATATATATATTCAAAATTCATTCCCGTATTTAGCTTATTTCATCCCGTTATTTTCTAACGCGAATTAAGTCGACAAAAATACACGAGGGTCAGAGGGATGTATATTTTGATAAAAATCAGGATAGGATTTAACGTGAGCCAGATATAGGGTCACTAAAAGTCATTACAGTTTTTATCAATTCCACCTGTTGGGACACTACAGATGTTAAAGGTTTGAAGCTATTCAGCGAAAAAACCTACATATATGTTACTTGCGAGTTGACGTCCGTCAATGTGACATACCTGGAATCTTGAGAGAAACAACCAAATCACTGACTGAAAAAACTTTTTGAAACTGATTAAGACAACAGCTTGAGTTCATTCGGCTTATGATGTCAATTAAGAATCATAAAATCTCAAGAACATAAAAGTCAACATTCTTCGACAAACAATCCTAATTAATTTTCGTTAGCCTTTGTGTATCTTATGCTGTTCGCTTTGATATATCCATTTCATCATTAGTTTCATATGAAACAGATGAATTATGGCTAGCAGGGGGAACTAAGACGCATTTTACCTTCTATTTCGAGCTCATCAGATGGATTTAACTGCCGCATTCGTGTTGATGTTTGCATCAGGACTCGAATCCGACATCTTTACGTGTTATTTGACTAGTTTATTAATGAAATTACAGAAATCAACCGGGATTCTTTAAGTAAGACATTTTTCATTCAAAAGCTGTTCGTTTATTTTTGGAATAATTATTTTGTGATAACTTTCACCACAAATCGAGATTAGCTGAAAAAACATCAAAAAACGGGATTGGCTGAGTATTGAGTTAAATAGGTGTCTGATTTTACCTTTTTACGCTTTACACCAAGAACTGATTTTGGTTTGAAAACTGGTGAAAATTGGAAAACAATGGACAACTGTAAAGTTCTAATATGGGACCTCATTAAAGAACTCATTCATAATCTCATTGATGACCAAATTCAAGACCTTCAGTTCTCGCTCACAACTAAAAATATACATCTACGACCATATATGATGTTAAACTCAGAATTTCCTGATCCTGTAAAGAAAAAAATATTAATCAGTTATTTAGGGGGAGAACAAATATGGAATTACCTAGCTTCAGCCATTTTTAAAAATGATAACGTGTGGTCCACAGTGTTTCCCAGTGCTTAATAACTGTTTTACATACGGTTGTCCTAAATTTATTGGCTTCAGTTTGCCAGAAGACTATCGTTAGGTATAATGAAGTCAACAATAGTTTATGCAACATATTTACAAAAAATACTTTAATGAATAAAATCATTTATTTGTGTTGAATTAATCTCTCGGTTAAAATTGAAGTTAATTAAATTAATTTACTTACAAGTAGTATATAATATAACATTAAAAATGACAATGGAATAAGTTGTAAAACAGCTGTTTTGTGTTGTCTATTTTAGAAGAATCTAAATATAACTTGTAAATAGTCTCATAAAAGGAGAACAGCAAATCAATCTTTACATAATATTGCACTTTTTAGATAAACATTCATCATTTTGTTTGGCTAAGATATTGTCCATGTCACAAAAACTGGAGTATATTTATATATATCCTTTACAAATTAAAAACAAGAATAAATTTTCCTTACAACCTAGAAGACAGGAAATAAACATGATGTTGTCAAGTGTGTTCATTTCAAATGATCAACTTCATAAAAAATAATTAGTCAGGATAAAATTATGTTACGATTGTATTTGGTTCATATTGTTCACTATCAATTAATGAACCACCCATATTTGTAACACCTGAATCAGTTTGTCGAAAACTTCCAGTTGTTGAACTTTCATGTTTTGAAATATTACTTACATGTAATAAATCTGGTGAATAGTCTACTGAAATATTATTATTATTAGAAGTATTGTTGTTAGGGCTATTTAAGATCATATGTTTACGTGTATTTGCCTGTTGTGGTGATCCATGCGGTGTTGAATAGATTGATGAATCACCTCCAAGCATATATATTAAATGTTTCGGTGGAGGAGGTAATGGTGGTGGTGAATTATTCCTTATTTGTTGATTTTGTCGAATACGAGTCAAATTCATATTTGGTGTTGTGATCAATTTTGTTGATTGAATTAAAGATGATGGATTCGACATATGAATACTAGTATTATTATTAATTGACTTGGTTGAATCATGCGGTAATATTTTATTCTGTAATCGACAGGGATGACGTGATCTTGGTGAGTATGTTAAACTAGCCATATTTGTTTTTGGTTCTACATATGAATTCGTTGGATATTTTGTTGTAAAACTATTACAATTATTATTACGTTGTTGTTGTTGTTGCTGTTGATAATGATGTGATGGGTCGTAATTTATGATTTCTGGTATACGTTGTAATAATGGAGATGGTAATGTTGATGGTGTAGATCGATGTGTTCTATACTGTTGATTTAATCTATAAATAGTTTGTTTCGATCGAAATTTTGGTGATAAAAGTACATCAGATATTGTATGTGAAATAGGTAATGGTGATATATTTTTACTTGTTTGTCCACTATCTGTTGGTGTTTTCATTTGATATGTATATAATTTTTTTCTATTTCCATTTTCAATATTAATATCAACATGATTATTGTCATTATCAAGATCATTAACACAGGCATCTTCATCATTACTGTCACCATTATCATGATCATCAATATCATCGTCATCATCATTATCATTATCATCTCTATGTTGATTACATTCATAATTATCTTGATATTCAATAAATTTTTCATTGATTTCATGAAGTTTCATTAATTCATTCAATTCATAATTATTATGTTGACATTTAATTATATTTTTTTCAAAATTATTAAATTTATAATTATTTATTAATAAATAATTTGTTTCACATAAATGTACAGAGAAAATAATTAATTGAATTAAAAAATCACCAAATAAATTATTCATTTCTATAAATAACCAATTTTGACGTGTTGGCCAAAATGATTCAGTTGCTATGGTTGATGATATTACTGGTGTTGTTGTTGTTGGTGGTGGTGCTGTTGTTGTTGTTGCTATAGAGGATAAACTTGGTATAAATTGATTTTTTGATTGATTATTAATTAATAAACATTCTAAACGATTAATTGAATTTGTCATTAAATATGGTATGGTACAACATAATTGTATAATACCTATAATTAATATTAATATACTATCTTGTATTAAATAAATTAAACAATATTTAATGATATTTATATATAATTGATTAAATTTTATATTTTTTTTATTATTAAAATGAATGTTATGTAATATTATATGATTGAATTCATATTTCATTTTAATTAAACGTATTATTAATAATAATAAACATACAATCATTGTACAACATGGTATAACAAAACTAATTGCTGAAAAACAATATTCATATAATGTTTGACCAGTTTTATTTAATAAACGCCATGCTGGATAATATTTTTCATGATTATTATTATTACTACTACTTGTACTACTAATACTAGTACTACTAATTTGTTCGACATTAGTAGTAGTTGTTGTATATTGATTAAATAATTTAATTTTTAAATTAATTCCAATTAATTGATATGACCATACTTGTGGTAAACAAATTGCTAATGAACATGTAATTAATAAACTTATTATTAATATTAAACGTCCAATTATAGTACAATTCATTTTTTTCATATTGATTATACTACTTAAATCAATATTTTCATTTTTTGATTTATTTTTAATTATTTGCTGGTTTGATATTTTTATATTATTATTATTATTATAAGTATTAGAATTTGGTTTACAAATAAAACATGCATAATCTTCTGACCAATTATAATTAATTGATTTACATATTGGACATTTTTGTATTGAACATAAATTGGCGGTAAATTTGAATAAATTTTGAAAGATTGATTTGATTGGTTGATTTTGTTGTTTATGATCATTCAGTAATATACCTGTACTATTATTATTATGATTGTGATTATGATTATTCAGTGTAGTTAAACAATGATCATCATTTAAATTCTCTTTTATTAATGTGTATAAATAATTTATATAATATCCAAATGATTTTTTTAATGGATTCATATATATTTCATTTAATATATAAATACGATTAATTAATAAACCTATAATTAACCAACATAATGTTAAACGTAATACAATTTGCATTGTTAACATAGCTGGTAATTGTGTTATAAATTTTGGTGTATTATTATTATTATTATCATTCAATATATCTATATATGAAGATGTTAAATTCTTATTCATTATATTATAATATCCAAATGACATTGGTATATAACGTGGTAATATAATTAACCATATTAATGATGAATTAATACAAGTTAATATATAGTATGCAATTAAATATTGTGATACATTTTGTATATAAGGACGTGTAAATCTAGTATATTTTGGACATGTATAATGTTTTGATTCAATAAATATATTAACAATAGCAAATAAAATAGTTGCAGCCGGTAATAATGGTAAACTAAAATAAAATATAATTTGTATAATTTGTTGTATTTTATCATTATAAATTGTTGTTGTTGTTGTTGTAGTATTATCATTATTCAGTCTTTCAATAGAATTCATAAATTGATTTTTAGAATAGATAACAGATGATAAATGTAATTGATGAATTGCTTCATTTAAATTAATTGGTCGTACTGGTTTTAATAACCAATCTTGTATTAATAAACCAGTATTTGTAAATGTCCAATACATACAACTTGGTAAAGTTGCCATTTGATTAATTTCTTTTTTTTTAAAAATAAATTTAAATGAATAGTTTAACCGATTCTAAATATAGATTTTTATATATTTTAGCAACAACAAAAAAAACCCACATTCATTTCAGTAGTATAAAAGGTAAAATAACAAATTTGTTTTACATGTAACTACATCATTTACAATAATATACACATGAAATATAATGATAATGTTGGATTTTATTTAACCAATCAGAATCGAGTAAATATTTTATACAATAATACATTTTTAATAATCATTGGCTAATACTAACTAAATTCTGATTGGATGATACGTTAAGATGAATGAAGAATTAAAAAAACATTTTTTGTTTGATATTATTGAAGAGAAAAGATGTCAACGAAAAAATATTAATTTCAATGGTTGAGATCTGGAGTCAATTGAAGCTAGACCATCATGGAAAACTTAGAAGCACTGGACGGCCGTTTTGTCCCATGGTAGGACTCCTCAGCAGTGCTCATCCACGATCCAGCTCATGGGATCCGAATCCAGGACCTATCAGTCTCAACCATTGAAATTACTATAATATCCACAAAACCCATCTGATATTAGTCAACATATGCTCACTAGTGACTGGCATCAAGAGGTATATCCTGGAGTTCTAGTGAGAAGCAGTGACCAGTGGAGTTCAACCAGGTCTGTTGTGAGATAGTAACTCACTGAAGACAATGGTGGATGTGTCACTCAATTTCGTGGATTATTTCAAGTTAGACATTAACACCGTTGGTTGCCGGCTAGCTCAGTGGTCTAATGGTTAAGCGCTCGCACGCGAGACTGATAAGTACTGGGTTTGAATCTCGCTGGTGGTGGGGTCGTGGATGCGCACTGTTGGGGAGTCTCACAATAGAACGAAATGGCTGTCCAGTGTTTCTAGGTTTTCCATGGTGGTCTCGCTTCAATTGACTCATGATCTCAACCATTGAAATTACTATAATATCCACAAAACCCATTCTGATATTAGAAAAATATTATTTAATGAATAATATCAAAGATGAAATGAAGTTACTTGATAGGTTAACAGTGTCACAATTGATTGATCACTGAGTGGTGATCAATGTCATGCTTGTCTAGTCCTTATTAGTGCAGATCGAATGCTATCGAGTTTATACATTATATTTAATATGTGACCAGGAGTAGAATACAAAATAACTATTTCATCTCCTATTGAAGGTTCATCGAGTGGATGTATCCGTCTTTTAGTGCTGATATTTTAATTAAGTCTCGCATGGTCTCATAAATCAAGCAATTGAGTAAATAAGGAATTTTGTACTGTGACGATCAGTAACTGTCTTGATCAACCATTTAGCTGAATGAACATCTATTATTGATTAGTAACTTCGTTTGAAACGAATGAGAGATAATGTAACTGGAACATCTATCTTGTAAAAAAAAAACAAGGCTGAATGTTAACTTTTGATTCTAGAGAATGATTATGGCATATTATAAATTTACTGAAGTCATAAAGTGCAAACTGCCAAATTTTAACTTCTGTAATTAAACGTTTTAAAGTGGATGGTGCCAACGTGTTTCAGAGTTGAGTAAAACCACTAGTTAGTGATCTGTTATTATGAGTACAATTTTTAGTTAATGTCAACAGTCCTTAAATGATTATATTATTTTCATTGGAATTATGAACTGATCAATGTTAGATCAACATTGAGAAACAGGAAACACTGGACGACTGTTTCGTTCTAGAATCGAACTCCACAGCAAAGTGCATACATGACTGCGCATGCGGAAATTAAATCAAGGACCTTCAATTTCGCTCTCAAATGCCCAACCACCAGACCACTGAACTGAAATCCAACCCTGTTAATGTCTAGCTTCAATCGGTCCATAATATAAATTACATTATTTATGTTGTATGAAATGATTTCGGTCAACATATTCTGATATTTCTGCAAGTCTATTTGTAATATTATACATACATCAAATTGATAGTCTGAAGACTATCTTCAGGTCGTAACATTCTTCACAATGTAAATTTTTCAATCAAACTAACTACATTAAACTACCAACTGAATATATAATTAATAGTTCACACATAAGTTAGTATATCTTTTCATTATTTCTACTACCAAGTCATCAAACATCAAAGAAAAGTTATATGACTACATTCTCTTCTTAATAATAGTAGTCGCATAAATACAAATCAGAATACAGTGTAAGCTTATTATATACGTGTACTAGTCTTTCTACGAATGACAAATTTTTGTAAGTAACAAATTTAGAAGTGTTTAACTCATCCTTCTCATGTTCGCGGGCGAGACCGATAGGTCCTGCGTTCGAATCCCACGAGATGGTATTGTGAATGAGCACTGTTGAGGAGTCCTATACTAGGAAGAAACGGTCATTCAGTACTTCCAGGTTTTCCATACTGGTCTAGCTTCAATTGACTCATGATTTCAACTATTGGAATTTCTAAAATCTCCACAAAACCTCTTCTGATATACATCAGTGTTCATGAAAAAGAAGTAATTTCAATGGGCGGTTTTATTGTTTTGAATAGTTTAGAAAACTAACTCAATGAGTTAACCTATTACAGATTACAAAACAGTTAGTCATCATATATTGGGTGTACAATCTATTTATCAGTTATTGTAAGTATTTGCGTGATTACTGATAACTAATATATATATGTCAACTATAAATGGATACAAAAAAATACATAAAAACACAAGTGTATAACTTACCATGTTTCTCAAAAGAGAAAAGTTTTTTTATTATAAAACATCAATACAGTTAGGGAGGAGGGGGTGGATGTGATATTTTTGTTGATAGTTGATAGAAATTTTAAAGAAATAAAATGTTTAACAGAAATAACAAATATGCTTGTGTGTATATATATGCGTGGGATAAATGAAAGTTAAGTGAACTGTACACACTTAATCGTTACTATGTATATAGCACTGGTGCTAATCTATAACTGTTTACAACTTTACAAAGTGACTGATACCTAATACAATTTTAGTGAAACTCGTCAAATATAGGTAAATACAGAGAGAGAAGATTGGAATATTGTAAATAAGTACAATGTTTACAATGTTATTTAGAACAGATTATTTCAGAGCTGCTTGAATACTAGTTCTCTAGTAAAAAAGAAAAAATTCTACTAACTATGTATACTTAAGTCTTGAGCTACTTATTGACAAGTTTCTTTTTGTTTTCAACATTAAAAAAAGATTGATTTCACTGGGGAATATAAATGTTAAATTGTTTGATTACTGCAAAGGAATACTTTATCTTGATGTCAACGCTAGTAAAACGTTAAGAAAAACACTTAAAATTGGAATATGAAGCAAAGGGAAGTATTATGTTTACTTTGGTAATTCACGTATATTTTTGATTTTCTGGATGAATTTTGTTTAAAATCAGTAAATAAAATCATAATCCCTGGTACGACCGAGAGTGGGGAGAGTCAGCTCCCCTTCTCTCTCTCCCTCTCTCTCTCTCGAACTGCTCTCAAGTGGCCACGAGTGTACAGTCACTGTCAGAAAAGTCCTAATTACTGCATTCTCAAGGCGCGGGTGTTTTTTACGAAATTGAAAGAACAAAATACGAATGTCCGACGTTTTAATCAGGTTAGTGGGTACGGAGGATTCACCTAGGGGAGCTGGAAAACCCTGATTCCAAACCAATAGTGCCTATGGGTTCCCGGATCCTGAGGGAATAAATGATGTGTTGTTGGCCAATGGCTAACATGGGACTGCATCTCTTAACGTTGTCGCACTGCCTTACGGATAAGACGTTTGGTGTGGCTCCCTAAGGAAACTACCTACTTCTGTTTGGGCACCCGGATAATATCCCAGACCTCACACAATTCGAATGACGAATTGTATCGCATATTTATTTGGTGCCACCTTGTACCAATATTTATGTGTTTAAATAAATAAACAAATAACAAATGGTACCAAGTATTTCAGTAGTAAAATATGTTGGTGAAGTAGTATAAGTGATACTTATGACAGTTATTATAGGGTAAATCTGTATGTAATTAAATGTGTTTGTTTTTTATTTAGCCTGATCATATTGTAGTATATAATTACGTAACTGAATTGATTAAATAATAGGAAATATAATATTGAAATCAAACAAGTTCCCACTGAATCAGTTCTACGTTTTGTAGGTATATTTCAATTAACATGAAGAGAAAAAATATAAACAAGTATTTCATCTTAGTATATGACTTTTCATTTATGTGCATCAATGACCCATGATAGAGATCTAACTTAGGATTTATAGGTTTTACAAAAGGCATGTAGTCTTTGTGTATCCAAGTTAGTGTTATACACGAGGATTGATGTTCCTCAGTTTTATGCTTATGGTTATAGTGAGTATGCATTACTGTGAAATTTCATAGGAGGATGAAACATCTACATGGTATTATTGAATTAGTTAATTTCAATTTAATGTTTTACATCTCTAAACTCAATTAATTATTGATATTGTTAGATGAACATTTATTGTCATCAATAATATCTATTTTACTACCAATATGACTGAACTTTACAGGTAATGTCTTCTCGTTCTATAGCATACCTAGTATTGTGGAAGTTATGTTTACATTATCAACAGAATGTAATGTGAAATATTGAAAAGGGAATCGAAAAATGACCAGTCGCAGTTGTTTTTCTGTTAATTGTACACATTTTACATCATTTGAAGAACTCAGTTCCCTGTGATAACTGGAAACTTATACATTAGCATACCTGAAAAATTAATAAAATCTACATGCCTAGGATGATTTTCAATAATCACTGATTATAAGATTAACTAGAGATGATATATTCAAGACATTGAAAAATGTAACTATTTATGTTTTTTATTCAGTACTGTTCAGAATTATCTAACCATGAATTAAAATGTCTGCATATATCTATCTATCTATCTATCTATCTATCTATCTATCTATCTATCTATCCACACATCTATCTATCTATCTATCCACACATCTATCTATCTATCTATCTATCTATCTATCCACACATCTATCTATCTATCTATCTATCTATCTATCTATCTATCCACACATCTATCTATCTATCTATCTATCTATCTATCCACACATCTATCTATCTATCTATCTATCCACACATCTATCTATCTATCTATCTATCTATCTATCTATCCACACATCTATCTATCTATCTATCTATCTATCTATCTATCTATCTATCTATCTATCTATCTATCTATCCACACATCTATCTATCTATCTATCTATCTATCTATCCACACATCTATCTATTTATTTATTTATTTATTTATGCCTATCTATATATTTGTATATATTCCTTCTTGAGAATCATCTACAAGTTGTTTTAATGATAATTACTTGTTGTTCAAATTGAAATCTATTGTTCATAAGAACAAGAACATTAAATCCTTGTATTATAACTCATTATAACATTAATGATTTACCATGTTAATAATATTAAAATTATTAATGAAGATAATGATTGTTTATTTATTCTTTTCTCTATCATGGTGTTTATTTCATTTATCATTTATGATTTGTTATTGTTATTACTATGATTATCCTTTTTTGTTTTTGTTTTTTGAAATGTCATTCAACATTTGTTGCCCTAAAATTGATTGAATCCTTTGTTTTTTTAAAAACTAGGAGGTTCCATTGAAAGTTTACAAAAACAACAACAACAACCCATCGTTGAATGAATAATAAATGTGTTTTTAATTTTCGTCATAAGATCAAGGCAAGTAATAGATTTTTATGTAGATATAATCATTAGAGATAAACAATACAATATGAAACGAACTTTATTTTTAGTTGTTATCGTTATCTTTCCTTTTTTTTCTAAAAAATATATTTCGGTGGTGATATTCATCGATATTGATTAAGTGGCAATGAATGATTATTGAATAATATTGCCAATTAATAGAAGGAATAAGTTTCATAGTTCATTTTAAGGATTGATTCTTGTTAGATAAACATTAGAAATTAGAAAGTATTGGCTCCAATATGAAACTATTCACTGGTGTATATTCACGATCCCATTAGTGTTTGAACTTAGAAACTTTCATTTCAAGTGCATGGACTTAACTTCTAAGCTACTGAGTCAACATCTAATGGTGTACATAACAATTCGTGGTTTGACGCAATCATTGTAAATCCCTGTATTATAACATAGTGGCATGAAGCGTAAACAGCTGATCATGAAGCCTAATATGTTGTGACTTGAGACGTTAGTTGATATCACGTGTTGATTTAATAAGTAAGAGTGATAATTATATATGTATATGATCATCTCTTTGTTTATCCCTTCCTTTGAGTCCAAAGAGAAGTCAGCAGACAAGCTTGTATTTTAAACTCATATGGGTTTATATACAAACATACCGAACTGAGCCATACTATAAAATGGAAAATAATAGTTATACAAAAAAAGCAAAAAATTTCTGTGAAAAGGGTAGGATGTGGACAAGTGATTGGAAATGAAATAGGGATAATAAGTAGTATAATAACATATAGTTGGTTGAACGAAAGTTTAGGACAAACAGTTATTTAGTAGTTATACTATCAATATATATATATCATTAACACTCCATAAAACAGTCCTGGGTATTGTCATTTCTTCAATCTTTGTCCTGATACGTTTTAGTGACCTTATATCTGACTTCAGTTAGATCGTTTCTGATTGTTATTGAAGTAAAAATGTCACCAATCCTCGTATATAATCGTCGACTTAAATTACGTTGGTGAATAACGAAATTAAATAAATCAAATACGGGAATGGATTTTTGAATATGTATATTTCGTACAATCATTGGTCGGAAAGCGAAGCGAAACAAAATGATGCGCATTGGAGAGGGCGTGTGAGCCAACTCCATTTAATCAAGCGTGGATCGATATTTATAGTCAAACAAGAATAAGTTACAGACATGTGATGAGTAAGATAAGAAATGCACACACATACGTTCATATAAAAACGGGTCAAAATGTGACTTAAGAAGAATGAATAAATTGGTCTGTCTGAAAGCTAGAATAACCCATGTGTGCTTGAGATATGGATCTAAACCCTACAACTCTATTAAAGAGCTCCATATGAAATGAAATAATTGCTCATTTCTCCTTAGTATTCTACGACATATAAACTGATCTTAAATCGTTCTGAGAATGACCTATATTTTATCAAACTTACTCAAAAAATGAATGACTTTTTCTTGAGAGCTTTCGTGGATCTTTCAGGAACGTTAAGTTTGTACTGATGATGTTGCTCAGAAGAACAATGAAAGCTCCACGACGAAACCATCCGGCTCAGAAAACAAAACTCCATCCAGCTGAGCTACAAATCTTCCCCAACATCTCAATTTAGTTTCACTCACTTCTTTTTTTGTCGTGCATTTATTTTAACTTGTCATTTCCTCGTTATATTCTTTTTAGCTGATCACACGTCAGTTATATTATAATTCAATTTTAATAATTTGTAAAAATGAGTCTAATTATTAATGGTTTATAATTTTCTGTTGTTAAGATTCAAGATTACAAATGATTAGCCTATGTTACGTTCAATATATATCCTAAACGTTTGTTATAAGTTCGTCGATTCCTGAACTCAGTAGGTCAGTGATAATTGAGGGGAAAATATATGGTTAGGATCCAAATATATATATAACTCTGAGATGAATAGTATACACTCACCAGGTCAATTCCAAATCAAACGAAATAAAGACCTTGAATTTCCCTACTAGCCACATTCCAAATAATCTAGAGTTTATTTGTCATTAGTTAGAAATAATATGAGCTGGGGAACTGTTGGAAACTAGAGTGTGAACTGGATAGATGTCGTAGTTTAAGACTACTTAACTATGCTCACTTACTAAAAGGTCATGAATTAAACCAAGGACTTGCAATTCTTAATGGAAGGCTTATTCTCCTCATGCAGAAATGAGAGAAATGTCCACTTTGATTAGAGAGTTTAGCACCAAGTTTTTTATGACTGAGATATTGATAGTCTAGACTAAGCTAAAATATGACTATTAAAATGAAATCAGTATTACAGACTAATTAATTCATATTTGTTTAAGTATCATTGAGTATAGTATGAACCTTACTAAATAATAAAAGCAACCTATTATATCACTAACGAATAAAGAAGGCAATTCAGAGAAAAATTCCTTTTCGAAGATTTCATTATTTAAGCTGTACAGTCGTATTTACATTCAATTATATTATTATATATATTTAAAACAGTAGTTCATAATAAATTAGAATGGTGTTGAATAATTAAAGAAACATAACACCAAAGAAAGCTGTCTTCATGAACATTCAGTTTAAAGAAGATACTGTAGCAGAATTCCCGAAAAATAGACTTTTAAAATTTTCGAGAAAAACATTTTATTTGGCTGAACTTCATACTATCTTTTCTAATCGGCCCATGATTCGTAGTTGTACCACGGATAAGCTTCTGCTTCGTGCCAAATTAATGGGTATTTATTAATTGATTAACTCATGGAGAGGAGGTTATTGATGTATGAGCGCGAATGATAATGATTGGTTGTCTGCTTAGTCAGACATGTAGATAGTGTGACAGGTGTCAGATGAGTTATATATTCCCCTATCCTTATTATTATTACTACTAACTTATTATTGATTGTTCATTGTTGTTGGATTGTGTCGGATATTGGTGTGGAAATATATTTACGTTCTAATCAGGCTAATCACGTGTTCTTGATCTGTTTTGTGTTGAAGTCCTGTAGAATAGACACTGGGAGGGAATCTAGTGTAGATATTCGTCTACGGTGGATTTACGCCCCATACGTGTAAACGTGGAAAAATTAACCGTTGTAACAGTTATATTGGCCTCACAAAGTGAGCTCTTTCGAAGCGCACCTCTGATTATTACCCTGCCCGGTTTTTTAAAGGATTATAGAAGCCAGTTAAAAGCTCAGTCTTGGAGTTTCTGATTAGTTATGGTCGCTAAACTTCACCAGAAGCATGTTTTAAAGTCATACATACAGTCAGAAAAGTCGGCTCAAGAGGAATGCAAATGAACAACTTATGTACTGCCGAGGCTATTGCTATCTACTACTTTAAGCCTAACCATTGCATACAAAAAACGGTATGTTCAATTCATCATTCTCACATGGTCTTAACCTTCCTTTTCTATCTTCCATAATCTACCGTTTTTGTTTTTATCATTATTTTTACTCACAAGTATCAATTAGCTATTATTGCGACTTTTAATTATTCTAGTCTAATTAGCATTCACCTTGACATTTTGCACTAAGCTATTCTTTAAAATAAAACAAAATATACAAGTTTTCATTTATTTAAAATGAAAATAAGAAGTTAGAACTGAACATCACAACTGATTGATTACTGGGTGGTGATCAATGTCATGTGTGTCGAGTCCTTCTTAGTACAGACCGAATGCTATCGATCAGGTACACCATGCTAACAAGTGCCAAGTAGCACGAAACCCGGGTCTAGGGTTTCCAGTTGACTACTTCCAACAACCATCTTATAGAACTGAACATCTTTATTCGAACTGAAAATAATGTGGGTTATGTTTAGCAAATATTCGTTAACAAGTAATTGAACCCATTCTTTATCCAACCTGTTTATTGCAAATGCATCGTTATTCTGACTGAAATTGATGTGGGATATGTTTAACAATACAGTCATGATTTGATGATTCTCATTTTACATCGGGTATTCAGAAAGAATCTTTTAACCTTCAACTTGCACTTTTGTTTTATTTATTCCCTCATATGAAAACATTAACACCTAATATCAATCATTAATAACTCAATCTTACACATACGTAAACACACACACACAATTCGTTCATTCGTTTATTTTTACATTGTGAACTTTCCACATGATTCACATATAACCGACTCATGTTATCCTAATTACCAAAGTCAACATCTAAACATAGTTGGATTAACACAGTAAAGACCTGATTTGATTATTACCCTGAAGAAGTCCAGAAAAGTTCGTTGAACGAAATGTTGGAATGATTTAAATTTCAGTCACTGAGATTATTTCAAATTTAATGACTTCTCTATATTCTCTATATTTTTTTATATCAAATTATTCGTTCCAATCTTGATGAATATTCGTATAAAGAACTGAACATTGTGGCGAGACTATAATTTATAGACAAATCAATCACATATAAGATAACAGGTCTCGGATTTTAGCGCGAAATTCACTCATCCATTTGGTTAAATAGAGTTTTGGCATTATAGCTGTTATCAGTTCGTGATGAAATTATCCTAAATCTAATTCCTAACCTTAACCATCAACTGTAAATCATAATTGTAATTTCTCACATTGGTTTATAACCCTCATTTGGTCCTGGTTATTAAGTGGACACTCTAAAGGTCAGTCTGGCATCGTTTAAAGGTCGTCCATAAATTATAGTCTCATCAATATCGTTTCATAAAAGTAGAAAAAAAAGGAATACTCTGTATTAAATTCAACTCAATTCAATTTAATATACACTATCATCTATAATGTATAAGATCATATTTTGTTTAAAATGCATTAAATTGTTTACACAAACAAACAAACATGAATTTCACTGGTTCCTCATGTAATCACTGGGTGCATTTAATGAAATGTGAATAAATATAAAAAAAGAAAAAAAAGAAATGAATTAAATTGAAAAAGAAACATGGTTCTGATGCGGTTTTCTTAAATGTTATATCTATACACATGTATATGTATATGTATATGCATTTGTTCATATTTTCTATTCTAACTAATTGTCATCCTATGTTTAATAGGTGTTCGGAAGATGATTTATTATTGAGACATTTATTAATTCATTGTTGATTATCTATTACCATTTTAGATAATATATGATTATGATATAGAAATCAATGGATTTTGTATTTATAATGTAATGAATATTGAAAAGTGATCAAGAAATTTTGAACCATTTTGTTTTTAATAGTTTGATCTGAATTGAATCATTGATTGATCTTAGTTAGGCTACCATTGGTTGAAGTTAGACATTAACACCGTTAGATGCCAGTTCAGTGGTCTAGAGGTTAAGCATCCGCACGAGACACTGATAAGTGCTGGGTTCGAATCCCGAGAGCAGGATCGTGGATGTACACTGCTAGGGAGTCTCATACTATGGCGAAATGGCCGTCCAGTGTTTCTAGGTTTTCCATGGTGGTCTCGTTTTAATTGACTCGTGAATTCAATCATTAAATCATTTAAAAAAACACAGGAAATACTGGATAGTTGTTTTGTCCTAACTGTAAGACTCCACATCAATGAGTATACAACACTTCGCGAAAAATGGAACTGAAGATCATCAGGTGTCACTGTGAGTGTTTAGTCTTTAAATTGATCTGTCAATATACAATTGTTTTAATGTTTGTCATTAGAGATTTGGCTGTAGGATTGAAATCCTTCTACAAAATTTTAATGTTCATTATGAACAAAGGAAGTATTTATCTATTCCCAGTTGGTGACTAACGAAAAATTTTCGTTATCGTTTAATGACATTATTCAGATTATTTTTTGACTGGCATATATTTAATCCATGATTCATTTCGATTCACTTTCATCATTCTGTTAAGTTGTGACATAAATTTAAATAAAACATGGATTTATGGATGAAATTATTATAAATTTAGTAATGACATATTCATTGACCCGATCAGCTCAAAGATATGCACTTGAAGTGTAAATAAATATGCAATCTACTGCTAGCTGCTATTCATTTTTGCTTCTAACGCTTGTGACTTAATACAATATCCAGGCAAACAGCACAGGATGCACATAAACCAGTAAGATACTGATCAATTGCAGTCCTAAACATCAATGGGAAGATTCAAGTAAACAGTATGAAGTGAATTTAAACTTCACCCCATTGCACAAGTAAGTGGCTATCAGGACTCAGTAGCTAAGTAGATAACGCGATGGTGTTTGGGTCAAACGATTCAGGGTTCGAGTTCTGGAGTGAACATCAACTCTGAGATGCAGGTACATCCATCTGACGAGTCCCAAATAGGACGAAACACGCGTCCTGTGTTTGATTGCTGACCACTATCCGTCTTTGCTTACAATCCAACTTGTATTTAGACTAGTTAAGTTTGTAATGGCCTGGATATTTTTGATTGAATTTCGAACGCCCTTGGTTGATACAGGTACAACCTCTGCGGAATGCCTGAATATGACCATTATGACACAAGTTTATTTAGGACAAGTGGAATGTGGCTAGCAATCGAATCCAGGAAGCGTGTTTCATTCTACTTGTGAACCATCAGACAAATGACTAGTCAAAATATAATCAAAACATCAATGGGGTAATCCAAACCGTTACAAGTTAAATAAAAATTTCTAATCTACTTGTAAGAGGATAACTATCTGAACTTACGGACTAGATGGTAACACGTTAGCATTTGAAGTCGAAGGTACTGATTTTAAATCATACAGTGAACACCTGTCCAAAATGTTTATTTTAAAAAGGAGGTTATAGATCTCAAAATTCACGTAGTTTAATTGAGTAAATTTATTTTAAGCTAAATTATTCATTTTTCGGCAGACTAATTTTTCTATGAACCTATCTGTTTATCTGAGAAACTCAAGAGGAATTAATTAAAGCATAGATCTTGCAGTCAACAAACGATTAACTATCCTTTTAGCCTACGATTTTCTATATTAGAAAACCTATTGTTAAAGAGTGAAGGCCTTAAATGTTCAACAGTACGACATGATTGACTTACTATTTAAACACTGATCCTAGAACGTTTAAGCATTGTGACCTCATGCCGTTAAAGTAAACACAAGAAAAAGTTTTATAAACTGTATTTATTATTAGCCAATATAGGTTTCCTTCACAATGATTCATTATAGGGCAATAATCAACTTAATCATTTCAGTCTTGACCAGAATAACTCAATAGTAACGTCTCAGACTATGAAGCTTTATGATAAGGATTCAAACTTCACGTTTGGTGTCTGTTTCTTTCATTATTTCAGGTTTATCATAAATACAAGTGCGGACAAGCAAGAATACTGGGTACATTGTTTCCTGTTGACTACTTCTAACCACTTATTTATTGTGTTACATCATTTTTTAAAATACATTCCTGAATTTGTTTACTTCCTCTTATGTTGGACTGTTAACTAACCTATTATAAATAATATATCACAATGTAAAGTTATGTATTTTTCTCATCTAACTTCATATCAATAAATCTATCCAATATATTCCAGCAAACGAAGAAATCAGTAGAAGACGTTAGAAGTGAATAGGACATACATTATGGAAATCACCAAACTGAATCACGACGCAAGCCCTAACATAGAATCCTGAAGGGGAATGGAAAAGAGGAAGGCCAAAGAACACACTACATCGAGAATTGGAAATAGACACGAAAAAGATGAATAGCAACTGGAAATAACTGGAAAATATTGTCTAGGATAGGTTTGGATGGAAAGTGATGTTGAGCGATCTATACTTCTCCATAAGGGGTAACAAGTGTAAGTATGTAGGTATCACCGTGAAACCAACAGGTTAGGTTTGTAAATTTACATAAGATTTCACAAAAAATTCTTAATTTTTCAAATTACTTAAAATGATTTTCATTTCATTCATATGACATAAAAAAGATGTGTAGAGCAGTAACCATTCAAGAATATTAAGTAAATATTATTTCATGACATAGAAACATACACAAACAGATACAAGTGAAACATAAAATAATAAGTCATAAGAGAAAATAAAATGAATCCATTTAATCTTACAAGTTTTCATTCACTTGTAAGAAGGCCGAATTGATTAGAATGATTACAATTAGTAACTAAATAAATGGTGTATAAACTGGGTTATGACAAGTAAATGTCGAAATTACAAAAACAATATATCAGTGAATAAAAGATAAATATTTTGAGATGGTGAAGATTTGTAGCTCAGGTGGATGATTTTAATAAAGTTTTGTTCCCTGTGCTGGATGGTTTGATAATGTCCAGTTCAGAGCACAAAACTCCATCATGATAAACATTTTGAAAATTTAGTTAATTTCTAGCGATTTAATTATGAATAAAATGTTGTTGAAATATTCCGGAGTTTGAGGATGAAAAAAATTGGCGTAGATTCCTGTTATATCGCGTACAACTTGAGTATTCGAACGCTAGAATCCTACAAGTCGCAAATGAGAAGACAGAAGACAAGTGAAAGGAATGCTGTTCCAAAACAGTGTCAATTATGGTAAAAACAAAATCATCATTATAGTCCTCCAATCCGAATACAGAGGGTTATTAGCATTTGGCCAATAGGGAAGTTACGTGTAAAGATCCTGTAATATTCTTCCAAAAAATGATTGGATGAAATATTTTTGGCTCTTTCTGAGCTTCTCTTAGAGCTTCCTGGAGTTGACACATGCGCCGTCCTCACAGTATTCAAGTGTATAAGTAAAAGAGTTTAAAGAATTCAATGATTAATTCTAATTTCCTAGGCAATAATTAAGCATTTTGATGAGATGCAAACAAAGTAAGAATGAGATTTTGAAGAATAAAATAAATTTATCGTTCTATTTGAATGTTTCTTATCAGCTGTAAAGAGCTTAGAATTATATGAAGTAACATAATGCTAAACAAAGATGTGACATACATATTTAGTGGAGAGCGGAGGGTGGTCTCATACCAGGACAAAACGGTTATCCAGTAATTACAGGTTCTAAATGTTTGTTTAATTTAGATCATTTCATGCTCTCAATAAAAATAAATTAAAGTGATTAAGCGTGGACATAATTGGCTCGTAATTAATTGAATATTAAATGAAAGATATCCAAAATAGATGAGTCGAAGAACTGTTAGTAATGTCAAATTATTGCATAATTGATCGACCTAATGTAGTGCCATCAGTGGATAACATTATTTATATCGATATTTTTGTTGTAAAATAAGAAAGATTGGTTCAGCAAAGAGTTTGCTTTTCAGCGAATTTATCCTCAAATCTGTACAATGATAAATACATACTTACACTTCAACATAATAGTTACAATGTGATTGACACTACGGTAAAATAACTAAAGGCATAGACATGTTATTGGTAGTTATGAAACTAATAATAGTAATGTAGTTGTTGAGAATTTGAATATTCATTGTGAAGAGAAATAAGAAAATTATAACTGTGATGGAAAAGCTCAGTATGATAAGAGAACATGTTAAAATTGATATGAACTGTACAAAGGAGTATCGTGGAAACAGAAACAAATCATTAGGGTGTTAAAGGTCTGTAGAGAAGAATATAGAATGGAAGCAGATGGCTATGGAGGGATAAAAAAAGAAAAATTACAGGAGATTAAGATTGTAATAGAAGAAGAGATTGGACAAGTTTCTTTTGTACACATAAATCTAGTTCTTCTAAATGTATTGAAAATGCTTTAGGAATGGTAAGAAGACGGAAACTAACTGCCAATGACAGTTTTTTACTTATCCTGTAGATAAATTTTAACCAGAAATTCGTTTAGATTAAATAACTCGTATTTAGAAGGTGTAAAACTACAAAGTTTCTTATTAAGCCATTTTCGATTTTCTGTATGCACCAAGCCAGGTAAAGTTCTTGATCTCTTTTGGATAAAAAGCTCATCGAACGACGTATGTACCTGGTTCCACATAAACAGGTAAATTGATTAATGTACATGGAATTGGTTAACTCGGATAATTTTTCTTGTAGATTGTTATATAACATTGACTTGATGGAGAACACGAATAATAAAGTTGCTACGACGGAAGTTCTGTTGTATCAATTCATTTTGACTTTCGACCAGTGTGACAAGTGTGAACTTCATCCAAGGTGACGTTTTGAAATCAATATTTCTTGTATTAATTCAGTATAAACTTAGTTTAATAAGACAAGTGTGAAGTTATTCAGTATGACAACTATATTTTCCTCATCAATTCAGGTAAACTGTGTTTCGTTTGTACTTTTACAGTAACCTAATATATTTCCTTTTTATATGTGATATTATTGTGTGTAATAATGAGTACATAAATGATTGTATTTCGGTTTAGTGATGATGTGATTTTGGGACTTATTTGCTGAAGTATTTTTGGAGTTAATAAATCTCTATTTCAGTAGTCCTTCGTGTCCTTTATTTACATCGCAAAAACTGCACCGGTTCTCTATTACCAAGCATAAGTAGTAAAACCGCAGACGCAACCAACTTGATACTAACATTAACAACTGTGATATTTCAGGCATTAACAAAAGCGATCCATATATAATAATAGTGCTGAATGTATAACATCGACTTAAATAGAAACAAAATTAAATTGATTTTTAAGGATCAATAACATTGTTTAAGTGATAAAATTTATTTAATTACAATTCTATTCACCATGGAGAACAAAGAATGGCATATCACACTTTTCTTTCACACATATAAGTCAGGTCGGAAATGCCTGCTAATAGTAATCTATGTAAAACAAAATAAATTTAACGCTGGTTGTTTATCTTAATTGCTTTTTAACCGTTTCGAGTGTGAAGCAGTTCCCCACTAAAGACTACGGAAAATGGTTTCATACTATCGTGTACTGACTGAAGTTAAATATCAACACCATTGGGTGCCGGTTCAGTGTACTAGAAGTTAAACATTTACGTGCAAGACCGTAGGTCTTAGGTCCGATTCTCACGTGTGAGGTTGTGAATACACACTTTTGAGGAATCTCATACTGGGTCGAGGCGGCCGTTCAGTGTTCTCAGGTTTATACTGATCTGTTGACTTAAATAGGTTCGTGATTTCAGTGAAATTCAGCAATTTCCACAACCCCATACTGACAACCCCTATTTCGTAATAACTTTTTTTATATACGATTTTAACTTACTGTTTAAGACTCATTAGATTAATCAAAATATGTATAATTTTCTTATCCTTCATGTATGGACTTTTCTCAACATTGCCACTGGCATTATTATGTTTAGTTAGTGATTTAAACTACTTGAGACAACTGACTTGAAGTTTACTATTTCCAACTCATAATATGAATTAATTCATCTTTTACAATTGTAACACAATAATAATATAAGCGAAGATGGATAGTGGCTATTATTGGAATTCAGTTTGACGATCATTTCATCCTATTTGGGACTCGTCAGCTAGATGTACCTGTATCTCAGAATTGATGTTCACTCTGGGACTCGAACCCAGCTTATAACACTTGTGAATTAAGACAATATCGAGGCAATACCCAAACAATGCACATATGCTAATAACATACTGATCAATTGTAGTCCTAAACATCAATGGGAAGAATCAAGTAAACAATACCAAGTGAATTTACAATAATAATGATAATAATTTTGGATTTATAATTGTAGAACTTGATAAAGAAGTTATCAAAAAAGATCGTTCACTTGAATGCTCTTTGTTCTAGAATATCCCAAGAGAATTTCTAAATTATATATATATATATATATATGCTTTTTCTTACTTCAAATGTTTCGTTTTGTTCTTCCCCAAAATCTAAATAATGTCAAAAATAAATGCGGTGAACAGAAGTATATAAAACATACCATTCATCTCATGACACTGTTTATCAATAGCTATGAACCTAAACGCAACTGTAATATATATGTGTATATATATGCCAAGGGTTGACATGATTTTATCAAAGGAAGGAAATATTAATCAAAAATAAACAAACAAACAAACAAAAAGAAACATAAACGTACAGTGTTATTTAAAGAAAATACCATTGATGAAAGAAAAAAAACGAAAGAAAAACAAACAAAAATGTTTGAAAGAAAACTGTCTAAAAATAAAATACAAAAGATGTAAAAAGAAAATACTTTTTCCAATACATGATATATTATCCATGAGAATGCCGACTTTCCCCCTCCCGTCCATTTTCTTTAAATGATTCGTTTATTTTATTTTATTTTTTTGTATATTTTTTACATGATTTATTCTTGACAAATTTATTATACTGTAATGTATGCTACTTATACTGATATAAGATATAAGTAGTATGTAACATTGATCGTAAGTGAAATATCTGATAGAAGAACATTGAAATGATGAGAATAGAAAGAAAATCTAAGAGTAATCAAAACAGCAATAGAATTATAGAAATGATAGAATATGTAAAGTATAATGGTAAAGATGTACAAATGATTTATTTAATGTATGTATAATTTGTAGTGTCTGTTATTATGTTAAACCCATATGCCTTATTCTCGCTTTCGGATAAGCCAATCTATTCATCCTAGTTGAGTCATATTTTGACCTTATTGATTATTCGCCTATCAATCTTGACTGTTTTTATATAAGCGCGTAGGTGTGTGTACATCTCTTATCCTATTCATCTCATGTCTGTAAGTTATTTCTGTGTGCCTATAAATATTGATTAACGCTTGAATAAATGGGAGTTGGCTTAGCCTCCATCTCCACTGCGCATCGTTTCTCTTCTCTCTATTCCATTCGATTCATATACAAAATATATGTATTCAAAAGTCCATTCTCGTTATTTGATTTATTTAACTCTGTTATTGACTAACGCGATTTCAGTCGATGATTATATACGAGGATAGACGATATATATAATTCAACAACAATCATCATTACGATCTCCTTGGAGTCAGATCTCGGGCCACTAAAATGGAGAGCCCTTTCGACAACATCGTCCGATCTAAATGACGACAAAATATAGGGCCCTACAAAATTTCATAATTTACTAAGATACTGTGTAATTTTGTATGAAACAATTAATTGGCTACGGTTACCTGGATTCCCATTCACCACAATACTACTTATGTTAAAATTTAACCAATTTTATGTCTACAAACTTTACTCAGACAGTAAATTTCTAAATTTAGGAAAAGAAAAGAAACAACCATCGGTATCAGTTATGGTACTTCAAAGTTTTGTTTGATTAAACATGACAAGATGAAATCTTAGAATTGAATTTTCTAGTTACCGCTATAGAAGAGATCGAATAAATCTGATATTCAGTATTCAGTCTTAAATCTGATTTTGTATGTCTAATAATATAATACATTAATTACTGTCATAATCTAGTAATATATATATTCTCTTTTTTGAGTATAGTAAATCTGAATAAAATTCACATAACTTATTTGCAGTGTTTTTGTCTTCATATTTAAGCTCACCAAAATTGGTTGGGAGTAATAAAGTTAACACCGATATTAAATGTTCGAAATAGATATTATCCAATAGTTGAATTCATGGTTCGATTTAAAAAAGACCATCATGGAAAACTTGGAAGTACTGGATAGCCGTTTCGTCTTAGTGTGGGACTCCTCAGAAGTGAGCACCTATGATTCCGCACCAAAGGCATTCAAACCCATGGCCTCCGGTCTCGAGCGCTAACGCCTAAATTATAGACCACTGTGCCGGTATCCAATAGTGTTAATATCTAACTTCAACCAATCCACAATATATATAATGAATTTTACCAATAGATACTACCAAAGTTAATTTAAACGTTCTTATTCTCGAGATATTATGCAAGAGGCCATGCTACTGAAACAGTATATTTAATTCAACTGTATAAAAGCCAGTAATCGGGAGTATTGAGTTAGTCTATAAGAAATCTCCAAATCCAGGTTTTGTGTTAGTTGGCACTCATCAACAAGGTGCACCTGTAACTTTAAGGAAAAATGTTAATATCGGCTTTAAAGTTTAGTACAATGTAGGGTTTTTAGCGAATAATATTCCAACAATATTCTCTCACATTTGTATTAGATGTTTGAATCTTACCATTGATGTTTAAAAATTCTAATGATCGGTCTCTTTCGACATATGTGCATCGTGTACGTATTTCCTTGATATTTAAATTAAGTCACAACTATAATTAGCAGAAACGGATGGCTAGCAGTGGAATCCAGGGACTAACAAAAGTACCAATACAATCTGTACGGGATGCACATATGCCAAGAAAGACTGATCAATTTCAGTCCTCAGCATCAATGCGAACATTCAAAAAAACCAATACAAGTTGAATTAAACTTCACCTGATTGCGCAAGTCCAATGTCTAACTGAATTCAACAGGTAAATTGATAGCACGATGGTATTCGAAGCGAGCGGTACTGGATTCGAGTCCCAGAGTAAACATCAACTCGGATGTGACAGATAAATCCAACTGTTCCCAATAGTATGAAATGCGCATCCTCCATTGCACTGCTAGCCACCAACTATCTATGCTTATTAGTCTCTCGTACTATTTTTCACACTGCAAAAAACAGTAAATAAGTGCATACGTACACACATAAAATAAGTAATTAACCTATCTAAAATTAAACGAAACTTTTTAAGAAAAAAATTCTACCCAGTTGCTAATTGGCAGCATGTTCATGAATATAAATTTTTGATTATATCAGTTCTTAGAACCTATTTGTCACACATTATGTTTGCTAGATGCGGTTATGTGAAACATATATACCTTAACCTGAATGCATGGATTCTAATATGTTAGTGACTCGTTCTTTCAGAAAATATACACGGAGAAAGATGTAAATGAGGCAGATGGTCAGTATGTGATAAGATTCCACTTGTCAATAGTTTGCAAGATTTTAAATGTCTGTCCATAACCCTATAATGACATCAAAATATTCACCACAAACCTTACTGACTGCCTTCGGCGTTCTCCTCAGCACAACAAAATCATTTCTCAAAAGCCCAGGAAAGATTAATAAGGGATAGTAAAGAATAATTGGTAATATACAAGATTTTACAAATCCTAAAAGTAAATATCAGGTAGTGTTAAACACATGTAGCCTTTTTTAAAATCATGAGTCATGTAGACAAATTTCTCCGATATTAATGAAAAGCCCAAACCAAGACAAAGGACTTTTGACACTACATTTAGCACAGAATCGTTAATAACACAAACTTCATGGAATTCCAACAGTGTGTTTAAGTGCTGTTCATGTATCGGGCTAAAATTAACAGTTTGACACTTAGAAGAATTAATCTTAAGACCATTAAAAATAGATCATTGTTGAATGATTCATTTCAAAGGAATTTAAAGAGGGAGAAATCGGTATACATATGGGATTTCCACTAGTATTCAAACAGACATCATCCATCTTAACAATCAGGAAGTGTTAAAGATAACAAAATTGAGAAATATTACATATAATAGGTAAATGTAAATTATCAAATGAATTCTTTGAATTTATCTAAATAGTACAGTACTCATGAGAACCTAACTAATAACACAAAACATTCAGTCAAATTTATTACAATCATCAATGATTGTAGGATATGGATCTTGTAATTTGTTCAACTATCCATTCTAAGTTGGTATATAGATGAACTTTAATAACTATAGTAATTCTAGATAGTTCTTCATTAAAGATAACATTTAGGATCTTTTTTATAATTTACCCCTACAATCCTCATTATCAAAATAATGTAATGATAGAACATCCTTATTTCGACAAGATTTTATGATCTATAACTACACTTCTTTAAATTTCATTTATTTTTTTGTTTTGTTTTATGTTTTCCATTATATTTTGGATGAGTTGAAGGGTTTATTAGAGAGAGGGGGGGACACAGAAAGAGAGGGAGACACAGAGAGTAACTTCTTTTCATCATGTCAATGATAAATGATTGATGATATTTAATGATGATAAATGTATAATGCATTAGATACAATAGTGTTTTCTAATTATTAAAAAAAATACATCTATTATATTTTACTTTCTGAATGGATTAAATATCATTCACAGAATTTCATTAATTTAATGATTATATAGCACCTCACGTGCAACTGAGTTTGTTCTCATTTAACTCGGTTAAGCCCTTTTGTTAACTTATTTAGAGGACAAAATCATCCGTACCATAACAACTTATTGTACCATTATTATTATAATACTTGTATGAAATATGCATGCTCGAACATTGCTTACCGCCTACGCATATATTCATTCTGCCAGCTATATTATTAACAGCTTAATTCATTCGATGATCCATTCATTTCCCTATATATATACATGTACATTTAACACTCTACACTCTCTGTTCGCTGACTCACTCATTCTCCCCACTGCTTTGTGGTCTGAGTTATCTGCTAATAAAACTGTAGTCGCTGGTTCTCTTCGCCTTCTGATTTCAAACACCATCGAGGATTATATGATAACGGTTACGAGGGTGATTGGTCAGCGAAACACAGCCACTACAACTATATTAATTGATCAAATGTTCATTAGTAGATCTTATGATCATCGGTTTAATTCTTGGTCGAATACTTTAACTTAAATTAATCCAAGAAGAATATAATCGACAGATTATACTAGAAATTTTGACGAAACTATAATTTATGAACGAACGAATCGAATATAAGGTAATAGGTCTTAGATTTTGGCACGAAATTCACTCATCCATTTGGTTATATAGAGTTTTGGCATTATAGCTGTAATCAGTTCGTGATGAAATTGCCCTAAATCTAATTCCTAACCTTAACCATCAACTGTAAATCATAACTGTAATTCTTCACATTGGTTTATGACCCCCCATTTGATCCTAGTTACTAAGTGGACACTCTGAAGGTCAGTCTGGCATCGCTTAAAGGTCGTCCGTATTTGATAGTGTTACTGAAATTTCTTTTCAATATAACCAGATAAGCAAAACAACTAAATGACCAAAATGATTATCACTAAAGTTAACCTGATAAATTATTTTGAATATCTTGCTAAAGTATTTCTTAAGTAAATTAGAAGAAGGTGAGTATATCTTAATAATATGACAATATAAAAGCTTTATCAATTACAAGGGTGTGTATAATATCTAAACTTTCTTTTGAAATTGTCAACGAAATGTCTAGTCATACTAAGTGACTTTTGATGTTATCATTAAGAAGGTGTTTTAGTCAAGATAAAATTGATTTCAGCATAAAAGTAGGATGCTTTATAAGGGTTAAGATATTATACTCATATTGTTTCCATTGGATATTAGTTTCAGGTAGGATAACAGTAGAAACCAAAGAGCATTGATCAATTATTTCATCCTAACACAGAATTGTTTAGTAGCATACATTTATGAATGGTAAATTCACTTGATATTGTTTATTTGAATCTTATTGGCATATGTGCATCGTGTGGGTATTGCCTCGATATTGTCTTAATTTACAAACATTGTAAGCAAAGATGGATAGTGGCTAGCGAAGATGGAAATATGCGTCTTGGATTCCACTGCTAGTCGTTATTCATCTTTGCTTATAATTTATGAATGTTATTTGTATTTTATGTATTTAGATATACTTTATCAAATGCACGTTTCAATGTTTAGATTATTGTTATACAAATTAAAGAAGATATTCGACATTCTTGTGTAATTTCCAAATATTTATCAATGTAAATACCATTTAAATAAACAATCATTATCGTGTGCGTTCTTCAAATTTCTCAAAGTGTAAACCTCTCTATCTATCGATATGTTAATGGATAGATGTTATAGGAAGTTAGTATAATATAGAACAATTATCATTGGAATCCAAGATTATTAACGATCATTTATTACTAACACATGATAGTTAGTAGTATTTGTATACTAAATAATTATTATACTTATTGTTAACTAATAAATATATTGTGCTGAGGAGACCCATACCAGATCGAAACGGCCATTCATTGTGCTTCCAGGTTTTCCATAGTGGTCTAACATCAATCGATTGATGATCTTATTAAAGAACTTAATAATTATCATGTAAGCACTAGTGACTAGCTTCGTGAGGGAATTCTCCGAGTTCTGGTGAGGTTCCGTGATCAGTAGAGCTAATATGTGTCGGGTAGGGACATGTATCTACCTCAGTACGATGGAAGATAGTTGCGAAATTTCGTGAATTGGTTGACATTACTCATCAACACCGTTGGGTGCCAGTTAGCTCAGTGGTCTAGAGATCAAGCGTTTGCACGAGACACTGACAAGTTTTGGGTTCGAATCCCGTGAGCGGGATTGTGGAGGCACACTGTTGAGGAGTCCCATACTAGGACGAAATGGCCATCCAGTGTTTCCAGGTTTTCAATGATGGTCTAATATCAATCGATTCATGATCTCAATAAAAAAAATAGAAATTTCATTTCTAACCATAAAAAGTTTACAATTAAAAATACAATAAACTTTATTACACTCAAATAAACTTTTCAGATCTATTTTCATCCTCATCACATTTAATATGATCTATACAAATTGATATGTGTTAATTATTCTTTACAATCAATTAAGACTTTCATCTTATCATTCTAAACTATTACTGAATAAACTTATTCTATCATCAAATCTTATCAAATATTAATGATTGATTTCTTTATTTATTTTGTAATCCATTTATTCTTATTCTGCTTCATTAAACATACTTATTCAATTATTTTCACATAGTACCTTTCTCTCTTTCTTTGTTTCTTTCCTTTTTTTCTTTAAAGGTAAGTCTATAGAAACTCACGTGCAATTGAGTTTATTCTCAGTTAACTCAGTTAAGCCCTTTTGCTAATTTATTTAGCGGACAAAGTCATGCGCACTATAACAATTTGTTGTACCTTTATATATATATATATATATATATATATATATATATATATATATATATACTCTTTGCCTTCTGATTTCAAACACCGTTGATGATTATATGATAACGGTTACGAGGGTGATTGGTTAACGAAACGCAGCCACTACAAGTCAATATCCTTCTAAATATTATAGAGCCTGTTTGAGTATGAAGGGGGAGGGGAATATTATGTAAACAATATTAAAACTTTTGTATAATTACATTTCTGAAGAAACTTGAAATGGTCTCTTCATAACAATTATGTTACCAGTAAGCTATTTGTAAATAATAGTTATAATAATAATAATAAACCACTCGGATTAGAAAATCATATTTCTAAACTATAAACCTTCTCTAATATGAGATATGGTAGTAATAAATAAAAATGAACATTCATATTTAAGATCTAAAATTATTTACCCTATAAATGATCTCATAAATATATTAAGTAGTTGTTAAGTATATTCTGTCATTATTGTTTATTTCCTGCCTAATCAAATAGATTACTATACTATTCTAAAAATAGGGGGGGGGAATTGATATTTTCAATTTTACTTTTAAAGAACATACTAATCAGTATACTATCTCAATGACATTAGATTTATTTTTATATTTTTTTCATTACGGAAATGTTTATCTTATCTTCCATTAGACATTCATTCTCTATAAAAAAAATTTATTAAATTGTAGTAATTGATGTAATTAGACAGGAAATGTAGACATAGATGATGAAAAATAACTAGACTTGTATGTTACCTTATTACTTTATTGTTCTTTTATTTTTTTCTCCTTCGGAACGACAGATAATGGTTATCTTATCTCCTTTCGTTGTCTAGTAACTATATTTCGTACATATAATTCAATATTGATTTAAAATGAGTAAAGAGGAAAGTAAAATCAGTCATAATTTCATTATACATATAGATATAACATCTAACCATTCAGTTAGTCAGTAGTATGTAACGTAGAACCTGATAAGTATGTGCCTTAGCTCAAATTGTCAGACCATATCAGCACAACGATGTATTGGATTATTATAAGTACTAACAGTATCAGTAGCATTAGAAAATAGGAGCTAGTATGTTTTAGGAAGAAAACAACATGACTTCCCATTAGAACTCCGAGAATTCCCTCACGAAGCTAGTCACTAGTGAGCGCATGGATTGGTTGAGATTAGACATTAACACCGTTGGATGACGGCCACCTTAGTAATCTAGAGACTGAGAGTTCGCGAGCGAAACTGAAGGCCATCGGTTCTAATCCCATGAGCGGGATCGTGGATGAGCACTGTTGAGGAGTTTTACAATAGGACCAGATGGCCATCCAGTACTTTCAGGTTTTCCATGGTGGTCTAAAATCAATCGGTTCATGATCTCAATCAAAAACTGGATAATCTCCACAACCCCTATACTGAGAAAATAAATTCCTTATTATTCAATAACTGTTTAGTTAGAATTAGTCTATCGTATAATCTACTTTCAAATAGGTAGATAAGTCAATATACAATAAAGAAATGTAGAAGCATGATTAATACATTAAGATATATATATTCTTAATAAATGCTATCATACCAAATGGGCACCTACTTTATTGAGAATAATGTAACTGCGTATTGAATTATTGTTAGTCATTTTCCGAATCAGTTAAAAATTGTACAAATTAAATTTTATACAGTTATTTAATAATAAGTATATTCGGCGAGACTCTAATTTACGGACAAGCCAACCAGAGGCGTTTTAGAAATTTCAAGGTTACGGCGCCAACTTCAGTGCTTAATGCTAACTTACGTTCGATTCACAAGGAATTTTGTACAAAACGTGATAATTGAGCGGCTATAAGAAATGAAACGGCGAGACTATAATTTGTGGACGAATCAATCAGGTATAAGATAATAGATTTCGGATTTTAACGCGAAAGCCTTTCATCCATTTGGCTAAATAAATTTCTGGTATTATAGCTGATGTCAGTTCGTGATGAAAACCTGATATATAATTCCTAACTAAGGCAAATTACGACAATTATCGCGAACTGGATAATAAAAGCACCAGTAACACTGGATGCAGTCAGGTACTACAATATATACGGATGATTGGAGAGCGTACAGACTCCTACGTAGGCTTGGTTATGTGCATCGTGTCGTTATCCACAAGTAGAATTCTGTGCACTCAACAACCAGAGTGTACATAAACAATATTGAAGCTATGTGGTCGAGGCTGAAAGAGTTCTTGAGACTTTATCATGGCTCCAGATGCCGACTATTGTGTAGCCATATGGATGATTTCCTCTACTGCATGCATTAATATTTTAGAACCTCTGTACCTCTTTCTAACCTTGATAAGTTTTTGAACCACGTATAAGAAGTGTATCCACTATATTTTCTTGGTTTTGTATAATATATTTTTACTCTATACTGAGTGCGTGCTGATTGGCTAATATTTCTCAAGGCCACTTAAGATTCGTTCAAAGGTCGTCTATAAATTAGAGTCTCGCCGCTTATTCTTTTGAAATAACTATATGGAAACTGTAATGTAATGTTTGTGATAATGTTAAGTGATTCTGACAAGATATTCATACACCCTCGTAGTTAAGATCATTAGTATTCAATGTTCACTTTCATATAAATTTAAACACATTATTTAAGTTATATAATATACCTTTGTGGGCTAGGTTAATGTTTACAATGGTTTTCAAGAGAACCGGATATCAAGACTTTCACATGACAACCTAAACAATACAACTCAATCCTGTTTAACAGGAAAGCCAGACACCGCTCTCAGGTTTAACTCAAACACGTACTAATCAATAAAATGTACAAAAAGATTGTCCATATTTTCTTTTGTGGTATTTTATGTTTATTTTGTTTAAATCAATATCAATTTTTATTTGTTTAATTACTGTCGAAGTTTTGGAAAAATACATTTCAAATCGTTTTTTTCTTCTTCTTCTCCTTCTATATATCTCTATGTTTATATTATATTTGTCAAATGTGATATTTACATTATCCATGTATGGTGTTGATTTGATGAAGGGTAAATATTATTTATACACTAATTTGTTATGTCATTTGAAGCGACAATAAGGTAAACAGTGTCTATTATCTGTATTGTATAATTTATTCATCAATCAAATGTAATTATTTGAATGTCGCAATAGTAGAAAAGTAAATCAGTGAACTAATATCGGATAATTCATCATGGTGGGAAAGCGGGAGACAGTATGGTTTAGGAAGAAAACATCATGACTTCCCACTAGAACTCCGAGAATTCCCTCACGAAGCTAGTCACTAATGAGCACATGAATTGGTTGAGGTTAAACATTAACACCTTTGACTGCCGGCCACATCAGTAATCTAGAGACTGAGCGTTCACGAGCGAGACTGAAAGTCATGGGTTCAAATCCCATATTATTTGTATTGTATGATTTATTCATCAATCAAATGTAATTATTTGAATGTCGCAATAACAGAAAAGTAAATCAGTGAACTAATATCGGATAATTCATCATGGTGGGAAGGGGTGTCTGTATATTAGTGATTAAGTCACTTGAATTTTTATTATTAAGTGACAGGTTCGAATCATACAGTAAGTGACTCAGTCTGGACAATTCGGTAATATATTTTTTGCTTATTAAAAAAATGTGCAACTTATAGTCATATTCACAAATATGCATTTCGGTAAATGAATTAAAGATAGTTGGTATTGAAAGTTCAACTTGTTTTAATAGTGCCACTGTTTATCATCCCACTTGGTAACGGACATGGTGTTGATACAATGAAACCTTCATACACATAGTTCCCTTTATTATCTTAAATAGAGCAAGAATAAAGACTGGTGCAGAATAATATAAATTCATCTTATTTCGTTAGGTTCTCATCAGCTACTTACAACCTAAACTATTTTAAAATCAGAGTTATTACAAATATTTACATACCTATACATAAGAGGGTGATTAAGGATGAATATATGTATCATGATGTAACGAAGATTCCGTTAGAGTTAATGAGGTCATAAAATTTTGTTCCGAATAATGTTTGGGAGGGAAGGTTCTAGAACATTGAAATAGTAATTAGAACTCATGGAGTTGACAAACATTAAATGACTGTGTAATTAAGTAACTGAAAATAGATGGTAATAAAGAAAGATATGAATTCAAATCAGTCAGTTATAAATGATGCAATTTTAAACTTCACAGAGTTGGAACAATGAATGACGTAATAAATAAAAATGAGGGGTCTAGTGTTGCCAGGGCAAAGCAAGATTTATTACTGTCTCTTTTTGAATATATAGATGTGGTTTTAGACGTTTAATTGCTATCGCTTCGGCAAATTTCAAAAGGTCCGAGTTTGATTGTTTGTTAATCAAGTTGAAGGACTTCAGTGTATCGATTTCATGTCTTGTGTCAAGGAGATGTCTTGTGATGGCACTGCAGTGCTATCCGTTTATTTAAGATTTCAGCAGCCGCGTCTCTTTTAAATTTCTTATTGATAAACAGGGTTTTCTTTTGTACTATCGATGCTTTTTCATGATGAAGTTTAGGTGTTAAGTTGCTATCGACGAATCTAGGTGGATAACCATTTCTAATAAGAGTCTGTCGAAGTTGAAATAGTTACTAATCTATTATTTAACCCACCAGTTATTTTCTTCGTTATCCCTTGATTATTGCGTAACCTCACTTGATAGTAAGAATCTCGAATCAACTTATGATACAATCTTTTCAATCCTTTTATAGACATGTATTTTCCATGAAATTATAGAATTTATATTCACTTGGTGTTATTTACTTGTATCTTCCCATTGTTATTCAGGACTGCAATCGATCAGTCTCTTGTTAGCATATGTACATATGACTATCAGAACTTAGTAGCTAAGTGAATAACCCAATGTCATTTAAATCGAACAGTACCGGGTTCGAGTCCTAGAGTGAATATCAACTCTAAGATACAAGTACATCCAGCTGACGAGTCCCGAATAAGAGGAAACATGCATCAAACTGGATTCCACAATTAACCACTATCTATCTTTTGCTTGTAAAATTTATGTTTATTGAATTCGTTATTTTGTCTGACTGACTTCAAGAGATACTCCTGGAGTTATAGTGAGAAGCCGTTACCCGTGAAGTTCAACCAGGTCGGTTTTGAGATATCAACTCACTGAAGACAATGGTGTACGGTGGCGCAACTTCGTGGATTGGTTGAAGTTAGACATTAACACCGTTGGATGCCGGCAGGCTCAGTAGTCTAGTCGTTAAGTGCTCGCGCGAAACCAATAGGTCCTGGGTTCGAATCTCCCAGGGGTCGAGGTCGTGGATGCGCACTGCTGGGAAGTTCCGTGCCGGGACGAAACGACCGTCCAGCGCTTCCAGGTTTTCCATGGCGGTCTAGCTTCAATTGACTCATGATATCAACCAGTGAAATTTCTAAAATTTCCACAAAACCTCTTCTGACATTTGTTTTTTGTCTATTGATTACAAGCGTAAGTGTAAACATCAGGTCAAACAAGAAAAAAGGAAACAACAACCTAAAAACAAAGTTCGGTTTACTTTGTACCAAGTAAAAGAAAAAGAGAGAGAAAAAAACGAAAGAACAATACATGAAAGTAAGTCTAATAATTTAAGCGCTTATTTCAAATGGATTCAATAATAATGATTAGTAATAGACATAAATGTTGTCAAGTAAAAATGTATTTTATTAGTCTATATATTAGTACCAAGTAAATCAATGTATATCTTAAATTATAATTTATGTATTTATCTTAGTATTTAAATGATAATTACAAAGGAGAGGATAATTGTTTAAGGGTTTTGTAATAGAATGATTTGTATATGTATTTATATTACATTTGACATCAATGTTTAGGGTAGAATGTATTATTTGGTACTTGTAAAAAGTCATATAAATGAACTTAGATAATTTCAATGTCTTGAATAAATAAATTTACACAGAATATTTAAAGTGTACCTTGTGAAAAACAAAAAAAATGTGTAGGGTTGTGAAAATCGACGATGCGCACTGCTGAGGAGTCCCATAATAGGACGGAATCGTCGTCTAGTGTTCCCAAGTTTACAATGGTGGTCTAACATCAATCGGTTCATGAACTCAATCAATAACCTAATAAACTCCACAACCCCTATACTGATAATTACCATGTATGCACTGATCACTAGCTTCGTGAGGGAATTCTTCGAGTTCTTGTGAGAAGTCGTGATCAGTGAAGCTGATATGTGTCGGGTAGAGATAGGTATCTACGTCAGTACAATAGAAAATGGTCATGAGATTTCGTGGATTGGTTGTGGTTAGACATTAACACCATTGGATGCCGGCCAGCTCAGTGGTCTATGAGTTTAGAATTCGCGCGCGAGACTGAGAGCCCTATGTTCGAATCCCACGAGCGGGATCGTGGATGCGCACTGTTGAAGAGTTTCGTTCTATTATGGGAGTTTTAATTAATAGGCATTCATAACCATAGTATATGAGATTGAATCTGGGTCTTTCAAATCTTATAGTGAAAGTTGAATTTTTAGATCAATGAGGCAGCATCTGACTGTTTACATTTCTAGCTTCAATCTTTTCGTGATATTCAGTAATAACCTTTAACTGTGTCTCATTCTTCTGGTCACGGTTTGTAAATGGAACTTTTAAAATTTCATCTCAAAATTAAACACTTATAAGACCATGATCAATTTTACCGTGTAAGAGATTTGTGGAGATTGCTAGATCTTCATAGTTAAAACCATGGGCTGACCTTAGTTAAACAACCATTATGAACCGGAAAGTGCTGGACAGTCTCTTTTCCATATTTATAAACTAAAAGAAAAGAAAATATGTTGTGTACAAAAATTAGAAATGTAAGAATGAAGAAATTATGATAATTGAGTTTACAGAAAGGTAACCATCCTTTTTTTACCGATCTTTCTATTGTTTAAGCAGTTATTTAAAATTAAACAATTTTTTGTTACTCATGGATTAATTGAAGTTGACACTAACATTAACACTGTTGGATACCGGATCAGTGGTTCATAACTTGAGCGTTCTCGCCCGAGACCAAAGGTCCTTGGTTCAAGTTCAGAGTGTGGGATTGTAGATGCGCATTGATGGAGACTCATATACTAGGAAGAAACGGCTGTCCAGTGTTTCCAGGTTTTCACTGGTGATCTAGCGTAGATCGACTCATGAATTCCACTGTAAAAAATAATACTTTATCGATTATCGGATGAATTACTTAATAATAGAAAAAAGTACTGATATATTTGTCAAGTAAACTTTCAAAAGTGATAAATAATTTTTTTCTTAAACGATGACTGTAAAATCTGGTATTTTGATCGACAGAAAGTGATTAGGGTCTAAGGTGCAAACAAACGAGAAACAGGTTGTTACTATTCCATGACCGGCTAATGTGAATAAAATAAACAGGCAATTATAAGATGTATAGATAATTAGTTATATTTCTGACTGTGATGTTGGGAGCATTAAACATCTTATCACAACAGATATACGATATGAACAGATATGAACGTAAACTAAGCCTAACAAAGAGCTCCTTCCTTATCATCTTTAACTAATCAGTAATCTTATCATTTCCGTTGCTATTTGACTGGTCCTCCCGGTCTCCCACATTTTTCGGACGTTCCATGTACCTATAAAAATGTTTGCGCTGGTTGTTAGAAGGGGCATCGGCCTCGTGGCTTCCGAAGTAACTCGGCTTTCACCATGAAGCGTCATAATTCTTCTAAATGAAGACCTTCTAACTTTCAGGACAGAGTTTAAATGGTTTGAATTATTTTTTCTGGTAAGCGCTTTTTTAGAGAGTTAGAATTCTACGGGATGGGGACGCTAACCCCATGCCCAACCCTCCTCCTTTACCCGGGCTTGAGACCGGCAGTAACTCTGGAAGAGCTACAGGCAGTTCTACTGTACGGAGCTGAAACTCGGAGAAATACTACAACCATCATCAAGAAGGTACAAGTATTTATAAATAGCTGTCTACACAAGATACTCAGCATTCATTGGCCGGATACCATCAGCAACAACCTCCTGTGGGAGAGAACAAACCAGATTTCAGCCGAACAGTAAATCAGGGAAAGACAATGGAAATCAATAGGACATACACTACGCAAATAATCAAAGTGCATCATCAGACAAGCCCTAACTTGGAATCCTGAAGGAAGGCGAAAAAGAGGAAGGCCAAAGAACACATTACGTCGGGAAATAAAAGCAGATATGGAAAAGATGAATAACAACTGGAAGGAGCTGGAAAGGATTGCCCAGGACAGGGTTGGATTGCGAATGCTTGTGAGCGGCCTATGTTCCTTCACGAGGAATAACAAGCGTAAGTAAGTAAGTAATCTTATCATTATTGTTATTCCCCTAACAAACCTACTAATTAATAATAATTTTCAAAAGGATGTTATTTCGTGGCAAAACCGATGTCCAGGTCAAATTTAACTCTTATCTCAAAAGGACTGATCAAGTAATTCTCAAATATTATTTACGAGGAAGTGAAGATGAAAAATAGAGGTGACTTTTGTCACAAAATAGTTTATCGGATAAAACTGGTCTTTTGAGGTGAATGATATCAGTATATAACTCCGAAAAGAATAGGATCCATTTAAGTGTTGATAGATGTCAATCTTATTTGAGACTCGTCGGCTGGTTGTATCTTCATAAAAATACTGATATATTCATACTGGTTTAACAAGTTACTGACTTACTTGGATTTAATGGCTTCATGCATAATATGTTAGCTTATAGAGCGACTGGTACTGAATTCATATCTGTGTGACGGTATTGATACACTGCTGAAAATTTCTAAACAAAAGTTAGTTGGGAAAAGATGGATGGTGGCTAGCAGTGGAATCCAGGAAGCGCGTTTCGTCCAGTTTAGGACTCGTCAGCTGGATGTACCTGCATCCGAGTTGATGCTCACTTTCGGACTCGAACCCAGTACCGTCCGCTTCAAATGACATCGCGTTGTTCCCTTAGCTACTGAGTCCTGATAGCCACTAGCTTGTGCAATAGGGTGCAGTTTTAAATCCATTTGGTATTGTTTACTTGTATCTTCCCATTGTTGTCTAGAACTGTGATACATCGGTTTCTTATTGGTATATGTGCATCCTGTGCACATTGTCTCGATATATTGCCACTATCTATCTTTGCTTATAATGTTTGTGACTTAGGACAATATCGATGCAATCCGCACAGGATGCACATATGTCAACATGAGACTGATCAATTGCAGTCCTAAACATTAATGGGAACATTCAAATAAACAATATCAAGTGAATTTAAAAGTTAGTTAGTAATCAAAAATAACTTTCAATTGAAGATTCTGACTACCAAAAAACACGCCATCCTTAAAAAAAAACTAATGTTACTTCAAAACTTAAAGATATTGTCAGTATATTTTTCAATTATGACTTTCAGGCTTCCTAATAACATTGATCCGTTTTCCCCAAAAACACTAAGGCGATTTATTACACTTATCAAAACATAGATATTTCGTGTTTTCCGAAGAAAAAACATAATCTCCATTTGATAAACATAATTCGATTCATTTATAGTTTCTTTTCAACTTCTTCTAAGAAGAACATTTACACACAAACAATACAGAGCGAGAGAGCGAGAGCAAACAAAAAGATGTCGGTAAAACAACGTGTTTCTTTCTTTCTCCTCAAAAAGAAAAAGAAAACAGACATTTAAGTAAGTAATAAACTTAAACAGCTTTTACTTTTCCCTTTCTGTTTAAAATACAAAAAAAATTTTCTCTTCAAATGCCCTAAATTTATACATTAGGTTTATAAATTAGGCGTTAAAATGTCCACAACTTGGATGATCTAAATTATTACAACAGACATAGTATTGAAAGTAAAAACTTCTATATAACCAAAATAAATTAATCGGGCGAAAATTAAATTGACGCCTTGTTTTATCAATTGTATATATATATATATATATATATATATATATATATATAATGTATTTATGAGCATGAAATATTGGTGTATATGTGTATTTACAATATAAAGCAACCAATTATTGATAATTTAATAGTTGAATTCATGAGTCAATTAAAGTTAGACCATCATGGAAAACATGGAAACACTGGCGGACTGTTTCGTCCTGGTATAGGACTCCTCAACAGTGCGCACTTATGATACAGCCCGCAGGATTCGGACCCAGAACCTATCGGTCTCGTGCGCGAACACTTAGCATGTAGATCAGTGAGTCGGTATTCAATGATTACTTACTTACTAACTTACGCTTGTTATTCCTCGTGAAGGAACATAGGCCGCTCACAAGCATTCGCAATCCAACCCTGTCCTGGGCAATCCTTTCCAGCTCCTTCCAGTTGTTATTCATCTTTTCCATATCTGCTTTTATTTCCCGACGTAATGTGTTCTTTGGCCTTCCTCTTTTTCGCCTTCCTTCAGGATTCCAAGTTAGGGCTTGTCTGATGATGCACTTTGATTATTTGCGTAGTGTATGTCCTATTGATTTCCATTGTCTTTCCCTGATTTACTGTTCGGCTGAAATCTGGTTTGTTCTCTCCCACAGGAGGTTGTTGCTGATGGTATCCGGCCAATGAATGTTGAGTATCTTGTGTAGACAACTGTTTATAAATACTTGTACCTTTTTGATGATGGTTGTAGTAGTTCTCCGAGTTTCAGCCCCGTATAGTAGAATTAACTATCTTGACGTTCGTATTAAAGATTCTCACTTTGATATTGGTTGAAAGTTGTTTTGATTTCCATATGTTCTTCGATTGAAGTAATGCGGCTCTTGCTTTTCCAATCCTTTCATTTACGTCTGCATCGGATCCTCCTTGTTCATCGATGATGCTTCCCAGGTATGTGAAGGATTCCATATTTTTCAGAGTTTCGCCATCAAGTGTGATTTAGTCGGTGTTCTCCGTGTTGTAATTGAGGACCTCGGTTTTCCCCTTGTGTATGTTGAGGCCTACTGATGCCAAGGCTGCTGCTACACTAGTTGTTTTCCTCTGCCTTTGCTCGTATGTATGGGACTGGGGAGCTAGGTCATCTGTGAACTTCAAATCGTCTAATTGGTTCTGAGCTGTCTATTGTATTCCGTGTTTTCCCTCAGATGTCGAGGTCTTCATAATCCAGTCGACTATTAGAAGAAGGAAGAAGGGGGAGAGTAGATAGCTATGTCTGACTCCAGTCCTTACATGTAATGCATCTTTCAGCTGTCCTCCATGCACGACCTTGCACTTTAGTCCGTCGTATGAGTTCCGGATAATGTTGACAATCTCATCAGGTACTCACTCCATAGTGTCGAGGAAGTTTCCATAACGTTCTCCTATCTACACTGTCAAACGCCTTTTCGTAACCAATGAAGTTGACGTATAGTGACGAGTTCCACTCAACTGATTGTTCGACGATGACCCGTAGTGTCGCAATTTGGTCTGTGCACGACCCATCCTTATGGAATTTAGCTTGCTGATCTCAAAGTTGGGCATCTACTGCGTCTTTCATCCGGTTCGGCAACACTCTGCTAAAGACTTTCCCTGGTACTGACATTAGTGTGATGCCTCTGTAGTTTTCACATTTGCTTAGATCGCTTCTCTTTGGAATCTTGATGAGGTGTCCTTCTTTCCAGTCCATCAGCACTTGTTCCTCTTCCCAAATCTTCTTGAATATAAGGTGAAGCATGTTAGCGTTTTTTAGCGAGTTAGATTTCTACGGGATGGGGTAGCTAACCTCATGTCCAACCCTCCTCTTTTACCCGGGCTTGGGACTGGCACTAACACTATAAGAGCTACAAGCGGAGTTGGTATCCAAAGATGCTAATGTCTAACTTCAACCAATCTACCATTGGTTGGTTTACAATAATTAAATAAAAATATAACAGTTAAGAAACAGATTTTCCTTGATCACTAAACAGAACGACAATTTTAAAATCGTTATAATCATAGACAAATAAATGAAATAACGACCATTGTTTTATAGGTAAAATATCAATTATACTGAATAAAGAAAATAGGTTATATATTATATGTGGCTAGATTCCAGGTCATTATATCTTCATGTGTACATAACTGTGTTTGTCTGATTGTACATAACCTTATGGTATTTATTGTATATGAAAATTATATTTGAAATAATTTCAGCCATTGAAATTTAAATCATTCCGATGTTTCGTCCATCAAACTTGTCTGGACTTCTTCAGGGTACTAATCAAGATCACAATCATCAAAGAAATATATAGAGTTTAATAATCAAATCAAATCAATCTTTTACTGTCCTAATCCAATCATATTTGGATGTTGACTTTAGTAAATAGGATAACATGAGTTGGTTATATGTGGATCATGTGAAAAGTTCACAATAACTGAATGGATTGTGTGTATGTGTTTTATGTGTAAGACTGAGTTATTAATAGTTGATAATCTGTGTTAAATTTGTTTTTGTATGAAGGAAAAAATAAAAGTGCAAGTTGAAGGTTGAAAACATTGTTTCTGAATAACAGATATGCATGTAAAATAAGAATCATCAAATACATAATTGTATTGTTAAACACAACCCACATTAATTTTATTCAGAATAACGATTCATGTACAATAAACAAGTTAGATAAAGAATGAGTCTGATTACTTGTTAATAAATATTTCTCATGTCGTTGCTAGTTGAATACTATCCTTTCTGTTCAGACTGTTCTTGTTCGCTCATAAATACAGCGCTTCTACTGTCAATCTTTCTTTATGAATGTTATAATCTTTTTAAAGTATTTTAATCCCTTCAAAATTAATTTTGTGTCCTGTTTTCAACACATGTAACTCTATCATCAACCTATTCTCAAGTTTCTTTAGATCAACCAAGGATTTAGGACACATTCTTTCAAATATTCTTTATGTTCCTTCAACCTTATATTCAATTGTCTGGAAGTTTCTACCCCAGCCCACCCCACTACACTCCACAATCATGACAGTTGATCTCATAGACACAATTTAATTTAAACCAAACTTTTCTCTACTTATAGTTATGTTTTTTTCTTATATTCTCTATCAACTATAATATTTTATTATGTTGAGGTTGTTGTTTTGCTTTGTTTTCTTTTTTCAAGTTACATATTATATGAAATATTACTGATTTATGTATATTCTTTGTTTACTTCATCATAGAGATAATAGTCTATTCCAATGTTTGTTTTATTTTATTCTTGACGACGACGATGATGATGATGAGGATGATGACAGTTTATCCTTTCGATAATTTACTTTATTATTTATCGATCGTATACACAGAAAAAAAAGAAAAGAAAGGAAAAAAAGAAAAGAAAGAGAAAAAGAAACGAAATTTCCACATTCATTTCATTTATACATAATACATAGAAATATCACGAAAACTTAGAATTTTTCAAATATCTTCATCAACTTTATATTTAATATTTGAGTAAATTTATGATCATTGAAACACTCTAAATGTCTATAAATTATTTTTGTATAATTAATGTTTAACCGACTGTTTTTTCTTTAAAAAATTAAAAAATAAAAAACGTTTTCCACATAGAGACAACTATTTGAAATTGAACACATCATGCTATTAAGTGGTATATGTTTGTTGGCATAACAACAACGACAACAACAACGAAAAATAATAATAATAAAATGATCTACACAATAAATAGTTTTATGAATTCAACAATAAAATTACTAAAATCTTCAACATATGCTCACTAGTGATTGACTTCATGATGTATTTCTTGGAGTTCTAATGAGAATCAGTGACCAGTAGTGTTCAACCGGGTATGTTGTGAGATAGTAACTCACTGAAGATAATAGTGGATGTGTAGCTTAATTCCGTGGATTAGTTGAAGTTAGATAGTAGCACCGTTGGATGCCAGTCAGCTCAGTGGTCTAGAGGTTAAGCGTCCCATGGACGCTTATTCTATATGGACTGTAAATTAATGATTTAAAAAAAAAGAAATTCTTACAGCTTCTATGCACTTAATTTATTTATCACAGGTTGAGACTTGTACTAAATATTACAACTGAAACGTTTGTTTTGCATGTTTTGGAGTCTTAAAATTTAAAAAAATGTGGATTTGGATGTTGGTCTTGTGAAAATGTTCACATCAAGAAATGAAAGATTTAGAGGGATATTTAGGATAGAAGCTTATGCATGCATCAGTGTGTGATTCAGTAGCAGTCATTCTCCTAACATAAAAGCATTTTTGTCAGGTATTTATTAAACGGTAACATACAAATTGTATTACACACAGAGTTGAAGATATATGAAAGAAATATACACAAAGATAATGATCAAAATAAATCAACATAGTTGGTTGTTTTTCACTGAATTCACGAACCGATCAAAGTTGGACATCCACCAAAAACCTAGAAGTATTGAAAAGCTATTTCGTTCTAGTATGGGACTCCTCAACAATAAGCAGCCTTAACCACTCAGTTAGTCGTATCATAGGAAATTGTTCAATTCAATATACAAACTTTTGCACAAAAATCCTATTGGTTCATTAATGTTTAATTTTTAACAACAATCTAAATGTATCAGTGTAAAATTGTAGAGACTGTCGAGTTTTTATTGAGAACATGAATCGCACAATGTTAGACAACCATTGAAAACCTAGAAACGCTGGTCAGCCATTTCATCCTACGATAAACGTTGATCGGTTCATGATCTCAATAAAAAATCGAAATATATATTCGCAATAAAAGCATTTCTTGATAACTAATTTTCCACAACCCCGTACTGATAATTACCATGTAAGCACTAGTGACCAGCTTCGTGAGAGAATTATTCGAGTTCTAGTGAGAAGTCGTGATAAGTGAAGCTAATCCGTGTCGGGTTGTGACAGGTATCTACTTCAGTACAATGGAAGATGGTCGTACGACTTCGTGAATTGATTGAGGTCAGACGTTAACACCGTTGGATGCCAGTCAGCTCAGTATTCTAAAGGTTAAGCGTTCGTGCACAAGACTGGAGTCCCTATGTTCGAATCCCATGGGCGGGATCGTGGTGGTCTAACATCAATTGGTTCATGATCTCAATCAATGATTTTACTTAGCCAAGCTATCACGGTATTTGATACTACTTTACAACTGTGCAGGAACAATACTACTACCAATCATATAAGTGGTGTTTTATTTATTTAACTTAATGACCTTTCCTGTTAATCAAATAGGTATGGTATCATGAGAAGTGAGTTTTTTTATTATTTGTTACACAGCTTGCCAAATAAAATTGTCCTTCACGTTTGCATTTATACGAAGTTAAATATAAGTATCCCTGTGTTTGTATTGATTGTTCGACGAAGATAGCTCTACAATGTAATCTATCTTTAAAAAATATTTACAGTATGCTTTATATCTACTCAATTCTGTAATAATCTGTTGCAAATTACCTCACACTAATCTCATTACTTTTTTCTTTTCTTCACAAATATTTAAAAATCATGTAGTATTTCATGAACTTAATTCATTTACAAGTATATCAGTATGGGGGTTGTGGAGATTATTAAGCTTTTGATTGAGATTATGAAACACCACAGAAAACCTGGAAACACTGGATAGTCATTTCGTCCTAGTACGGGACTCCTCAGCAGTGCGCATCCACGATACCGCTCACAGGATTCGAACATAGAGACTTCAGTCTCGCGTACGAACGCTTAACCTCTAGACCATTGAGCTGACTGGCATCCAACGGTGGTAATTTTTGAATTCAACTAATCCAAAAAATTGCAAGACCATCCTCCATTGTACTGAGGTGGATATCTATCTCAACCCGATACGGATTAACTCCACTGATCACGACTTCTCACTAGAACTCGAAGAATTCCTTCAAGAAATTATTCATTAGTGCTTACATGGTAATTATCAGTATGAGGTTGTGGAGATTATTAAATTATTGACTGAGATCATGAACTGATTAATGTCCATTGAATCTCTGTTTCCAAAAAAGAAAAGAAAAACAAAAAAACTATTGTTCTTTCAAAAAGAAAATTACATCAGCTTTTGAAAAGCCAATTATAATTTTCACAAATAAAAATGAATAGTGTAAAAGTAAATGAAAGATTTCTTCTTCCTTGTCTACTTTCATAATCTATTCTTGTTTTCTTTCTTTAAAGTGCATCTCATTAAAAATAATTTTCTTATTTAATATATAACACAATGTCTAGATTTCTATACAAGTGTTATTTTACTAATTGTATAAACATAATTCGGATCAGATAGATATATAGTTATGTACACATTTATAGAAACATTCATGATGATAGATTTTGAAGTGCATTGCTAGAAAATGTAAAGGTGGAGAAGGGAAAGGTAGCCTTCTCTCGCTCCCTCCCTCCCTCTCCCTCTCTCTCTCTATATATATATATACATAAAGTGTATTCATGTGTGTATGAAGTCTTTGTATACACATACTAATAATACATGTAAGCAACAACCTGTTAATTATATATATATTTTTAAAAAAATACATAGTTTCAGTATGTTGTTACTTGACCGGTAATTTTAGGCGCCTTGTCATTGTAATAGTATGGTTTACAATGAATAATGACATTTAACATTGTTTTCTAATATTCAAGTTCTATTCATATTTACTTATATAGCTAAATCTATTTGCATTTATGTTTTGTGAACATAGTTGCACATATTGGTTTTGTGTAAATGTATAATTCTTTCAAAAGTTTGACACACACACAAACACACACACACAAATATAAACAAACACACTGAAGATTTACCTGTACATACTTATCTTGATGTACATATGCTTATTTACACACACACACAAACGAACACACCCATATATATATATATCCATACGTAAATTGTATTAGACATTTATCCATTCAGTTAATATTTATTCAATATAGAATTAGTGGGCCCTTTTCATCTTTAGGATATTATTTATTCCATAGAAAATAATCTGTGCCAATCGTTCATAGGAAAACCAAAAATCAAAAACAAAATGATGCGCGAAAGAATTATGATTAATTTTGCTACTTATTAGTAGTATTAACTAATTATCATTAACTATTATGATGTATAGTTTATAGCTTAGATTGTTAGGATTAGTATAATAATTTTTTTTTTAAAATTATAACTATAATACTGACAACAGTAGTGTTAATCATATTATTATTGGTAATAAAAGTGTGAATGTTTCTTAGAAATTCTTGCATATTTTCAAAATATTTAATGTTTTAGATCGGTTAAAAAAGAAGCCTATTTTATGTTGGCACTCATTTTCAATTATGTGTATATAGAATGTGTATAATTAATCAAAGAATGAATGAATGAATGAAAGGAAGAAAGATTACCGGTGGTCAACAATTACTGACTAGTATCTAGGTGTATATATTATTTTTAAAAAAATAGTTGAATTCAAGAGTTAATTGAAGTTAGACCACCATGGAAAACCTGGAAGCATTGTACGATTGTTTCGTCCTAGTATAGGACTTGTCAGAAGTGCGCATCCATGATTCAGTGATTCCAGGTTTTTCATGGTGGTCTAGCTTTAATTAACTCATGAATTCGACTATAAAATTACTAAAATCTTTATAAAAATTAGTTTGGAGAGTAACGAATATAAACTCAAGTGATTACTAATAAATCTGTATATTTTGTTGTTGTTATATTCCAATGAGTAGAAAAATTGTATTTCTGACGTTTCGTCACTTAGTGTAAGGCACTTTTTTAAAATAAATAAATAACTGGATTAAATTAACACAAGTTTAAATGTTATAAAGGAAATGATCATTGAGATATAACAATAAATATATTTATTTTAATAGTTGAACTTATGAGCCAATGGAAGCTAGATCACTATGGGAAAATTGAAAGCAGTGGACGACCGTTTCGTTCTAGTATGGGATTCTTCAGTAGTGTTCACCCACGATCCCTTCCCGCGAGATTCAAACCCAAGTTCTATCAGTTCCGCATGCGAACGCTTAAGCTCTAGACGACTGAGTTGGCCGGTATCCAACGATGTTAATATCTAACTTCTACCTTGGTATTATTATTAGACTGATAATGAATACACACATTACTAATGTTAAAAGTGAGTTAACTTACAAGAAGAATGAAAACAAACAAGATAAGAATTAAACAAGAAGTAAATGATCAAAGAAATGTTTATAATTGTAGAAAATTCTACCTAGGAAATAATATGTAATAACCTCATTTTTAGAATACCAAGACCCAGATTATTTTAAAGCTGTTTATATGGTTGAAAGATATACCATCTCTTCAATAAAACATACACTGAAGTATAATTTATTATGTATCTCCATATATTAAACTGATAGAATATAAAGATGATAGATTTATTCGGATAAATGTTAAATAGAATGAAGGATTAGTTTCAACAACAACAACCACAAGATTTGTTGATTGGAGTATTCAATTTTGACATGATTATACAAACATGAATGTGAAACTCATTAATCATATAGCTGAAGTAATTGTTCACTGAAATTTGCTTCAATTTGTTTACTCCCTTTTGTTTATCATAAAAATCATGAGATTTCAAATAAAGTGAGGTATAATCTTGATTTTCCCGGTTTATTGAATGAAATTAAACACTTTTCACTGTTCTGTTAAGTTATAATGAATAACATATAGATACTATTGAAAGTTAAGAACAGCAAACATTTCGACTTTAGATGATTATGGATATTATCATAAGGTGAATAATAGATTATAATGGATAGTTGGGGGAAGTCGATAAGAAACGCAGCTTGACCTAGATTTTGTACTGTTCGAAACTCGTTAGCAATGCATACAAGCAATTTTGAAGTAAATGATGTTCACTCTGGAATCCATATCTAGGCCACCCAGATTCATAATCTGAAACTCTATTACCATGTCATTCGGACAATAACTTAGTTGATAAAATTTGGTCAATGCCGAACGATTAGACAATCGTGACATTGACTACTGATTAGTACACAATGAGTTGTAAAGTATATCCTATACTTCTAGAAAGATAAAGTAGATAAAATGTTAAGTTATTAAGTAAAATGATCCAGTAACAAAACCACTAGATTTGGTGGTCTACTACATCATAATCGAGCACTTCTGAGGTGTTTCAAACGAGACAGCTGTCAAATATTTTCTGGTTGGCAATCATTTTTCAGCTGACATCGTGAGAAATGATGAATATAATCAGTTGACAAATGACTGTAAATTCATTTATTTACTAAATTTCACAAGTATAGACAATGATACATACTTTTTATTTATATGACAGAACTACAGAAAAATTTCCTTTCTTTCATGTGACTACAACATTGCTTATGCTGTATTCCCCAGCTTAAAAAATGTAATGAAATCAAATTAACAGTTGGATGGATTTAACGAATGAGTTTGTAGCAGACCATTTCTCGTCTACAGGTATATATAACGTATCATGCCAGCGATAGATAAAACTGGGTCAAAGAATGGATAGAAATTAGCAATAACACAAGCCTTATATTAAGACAATCTTGAAACCCTAACTAGAAGCAAATAGTTTACACGTACATAACAGCCACATATGCGTGAATATTTACATAGCTATTTCCTTGATTCTAAATATCAAGAACATTTACGTTACCTACAAAAATGTACAAATCATGATACATTGTCTTCAATCTTATGTTTATGAACTTTTAATTATTCTATCAGCCTGATGTTCGTAGTAATTACCTAGCAGTCAATTAGATATAAGCTATCCATTAACGGGTCTTGAAATTACAATTAGATACTCAATAGCCAGTACCTTAAATCTGATTAAATTGTTAGCATAATATGCCTTTACTTAACCATACAGATAGCTACTGCAATATACATAACTTGATAGTTGTGTGATGGTTGCTACTTATGCTGACTTATCTAAGTTGTATGGAACATCAGTTCGATGTAGAATACCTGACAGTAGAAGATTGAAACGACGAAAACAGAAAGAGAATTTGAGAAGAATCTAAATAACAACAGCATTAGAGGAATAGTAGAGTAAAGAAGATGTACAAATGACGTATTTAGTGTATGATTTTCACTGTGTGTGCATGAAACAAAAAAATGGTTTTCCCCACCGAATTTTCGTTCACTCTAACAAAATTTCAAATATAATAAATATATCTTGTTGACAAATCCAGATTTAGTTTATCCTAATAAATCTCTACAACAATCGATCCGGATATATATATGTATCAGAAGGGGTTTTGTGAATATTATAATAATTTTCATAGTTGAGATCATGAGTCACGACCTGGATGCGTACTGCTGATGAGTCCCACAGTAGGACGAAGCGCCCATCCAGTGCTTCCAGGTTTTCCATAGTGATCTAGCTTCAATTGACTCATAATCCCAACTATATATATACTAGATCTGTAGTAATCTTTAAAACTAATTTGTTTCTGTCAGTATGGGGGTTGTGGAGATTGTTAAGTTATTGATTGATATCATGAACCGATTGGTGTTAGACCATCGTTGGAAACCTGGAATCACTGAACGGCCGTTTCGTCCCATTGCAGGGCTCCTTAGAAGCGCACATCCTACCTCAGTACAATGGAAGATGGTCGCGCAATTTTGTGGGTTGGTTGATGTTAGACGTTAACACCGTTGGATGCCGGCCCAGTGGTCCAGTAGGTTAAGCATTCGCGCGCGAGACTGAAGTCCCTGGGTTTGAAACCCACTAGACAGGTCTGTAGATGTGCACTTCTGAGGAGTCCCACAGTAAGACGAAACGATTGTCTAGTACTTCTAGGTTTCCAACGGTGGTTTTACATCAATCGGTTCATGATCTCAATCAATAATTTGCTTCTAATCTACCACCCAAATAAATGAAAAAGTAAATATTTCACAATAGAATGAAACAATTAGTATCTATCTAACTAACATAACAAATACTTCTAAATATCACTTTCAAAAAGTAATAATCATAATGATAATTTATCTACAACAAAGAATGTAGATCAAAAGTATAAATTGTTCTGTACAAAATGCTTATTCTGTAAACATTCCCTAAATAATACTAATAATCATTATAATACAAAGTATTTCCGGCTTTTTATTCTAGGTGTAATCAGAGAGTAACAAAATAACAACAACAGAATAAATTATCCCTTGTTCATTATTATTATTTTTTCTTTTTAACTTTATTGTTTGTCTTTTGAATACTTTTCATTTGATAAATGAATATTTTCACCGTTTCATTGAACAAATTGTATATTGGTCTTATGTAGGTACTACTACTACTACTAATACTACTAATAATGGTTATTATTATTATTATTAAATGACATTATTGAATACCGGATGTAAATAATAGACAGGAAAATAAACCATAGTCAACTAAGAACAGAGGTACAGTAATTCAGGATAGAGTACATGTAGTTCAATAAAACAAAATGGTATATTGATGGTTGGTTTCAATTGTCCTGAATATATACACATGACTATATATATATATATATATATATATATATATATATATATATATATATATATATATATATATATATATGCATAGATCATGTTTAGAATGTTTTACAACATTGAAATTAAATATCATATAACCGACCATATAAGATGATCAAATTATAATCTAACACTGATTAGATATTATGATGATAGATTTTTTTTTCTTTAATTACCACTATATTAAAATAGATAAAGTATTTATGGAATGATAAGAATCTAATTTCATTTTCTTACGCTCGTGTGTGAGACTGATAAGTCCTGAGCTCGAATCTCGCGGGGGGTGACATCGCGAATGCGCACTGCTGAGGAGTCACATACTAGGATGAAACGGCTGGTTAGTGCTTCCAGGTTCTACATGGTGGTCTATCTTCAATTGACTCATGATTTCAACTATTGAAGTTGAATTATGTTAAACTGAATTATAACATAAATTTATCTGTGAAGTGAAATATAAGATCCACGATCAGAATTAATGTGGGTCAGATAGGATGAGAGAAATAATATTGCAATTACAATTCGATCAAATGTTCAATGGAATGCTATATTGCGTAAAAAAATTAGTAAGACGTAATAAGGATAAGATAATACGTCACAGCAAGAGGTTCTTAGACGATTTAATGAAGTGTATCCGGCCATTCAGTTTACATCTGAAGAAGAGAGTGACAGTCGAATAACCTTTTTGGACATTCTCTTAACTAAGAGAGCGGATGGATCGTTAAAAAGGAAACTAAACAGAAAAAGTACATGGACTGGGAATTATATACATTTCCTGAGCTTTGTACATCTACAGTACGAACGAAACTTGATCAAAACCCTTAGTTACCGTATACGCATTATATGTTCTGCGGATATAGTTGAAGATGAGATTAACACCTTGAATAATACTCTTTGGGAAAACGGTTACCCTAGAAAGTTTATAACCAAATGTATGATCACGAAGGTGAAAATAGGCGAGATACAAGAAGAAATCCCTGTTCATGTGTCTACAATTCAGAGGGGATTCCGACAAGTGAAATATTAACTCAGAGATTACATAGGACAATACAAAAATCTTTTAACCCCGGAGAACTGCGATTGGTATTTTCTACACGCCCAATGGTTACACCGAGGCTAAAAGATGAATTACCTAGAATGACCACCTCCTTTTGTATTTATCAGTTCGACTGCTCCTGTGGAGCGAGTTATATCGGTCAAAGTTCTAGGAATTTACATTTTCGTGCTTGTGAACACCTCCCAGCGTGGCTAAACAAAGGCTTGGTGAAGAAAGTAAACAGCTCGATATTGGCCCATTTAGTACAAACTAGTCATAGTGCCAGTATAAACCAATCTTTTTCAATTATTTATAAGGTCAGTAATTTTTTTCCAAAACTTGTCAGACTTAAAGTCCTTCAAACGGCTGAAGCATTAGCCATTCATATGAAGAAACTGGAGCTAGGTATACAGAAGAAATATCTTCAACATCAAGGCCAATTAATCAATAGTGATCTTAGCTGTCGAATGACCTAATTTGACCATTGTACTTAGGACCATTCATAGTCATTTGTAACTGTCTGTTATCTTTATCCACAAATCTTTGTATTATCATTATTATTATTATTATTGGTAAAACATCATTATGAATCTGAAGTGATTTTGATGGAGTTTTTTTCTCTGAACTGGATGGTTTAGTTGTGGAGTTTTCATCGTTCTTCTGAACGACATCATCAGCACAAATTTCTATCTGAAGTGTATATGCTTAAATAGTATTTTGAATGTCTTACAATCTATCAGAATGTTAAATACTGGGCATGTCAAGTTGAAACACTGTACTTGTTAGCAAATCCTCTTATTTGTCTGTTTTTTTTAAATATGAAAGAACAGGAGACAAATATACTGGAATTCATTTATTCATTGTCTTATGATTATCAATAAAGATCTAGATAAAGTGGATTTTAATAATTGTTTATAAAACTACATGAAGATGATAATAAGATGACCTGATCAACACATAACTGATGTTGTGGGGGCCCGTTATTTAATCGTCATTTAGATCGGACGATGTTGTCGAAAGGGCTCTCCATTTTAGTGGCCCGAGATCTGACTCTAAGGAGATCGTAATGATGATTGTTGTTGAATTATATATGTCGTCTATCCTCGTATATAATCATCGACTGAAATCACGTTAGTCAATAACAGAGTTAAATAAATCAAATAAGGAGAATGGACTTTTGAATACATATATTTTGTATATGAAGCGAATAGAATGGAGAGAAGAGAAACGATGCGCAGTGGAGATGGCGGCTAAGTCAACTCCCATTTATTCAAGCGTTAACCAATATTTATAGTTACACAAAAATAGGTTACAGACATGTGATGAGTAATTGGATAAGAAATGTACACACATCTACGCGCTCATATAAAAACAGTCAAGATTGATAAGCGATTAATTAACAAGATCAAAATATAACTCAACTAGGATAAATAGATTGGTCTATCCGAAAGCGAGAATAGGGCATACGGGCTTAACATAATAAAAGACACTACAATGTATTAATATTCAATCCATTTTAAATATCTGAGTCTTACTGAAATTAACTACGGATCAATTAATAGACTACCATAAGAATAACCGATGAGATCACTTGAAAATGTTTGTAAAACTAATCAATGATAAAACAATTTTCAATCGATTCTGTGAAATATGGTACTTTATATTAAAATTTAAGAAATAACAATTCAAATCAAATTTAGTGTTTTGCCTAAATAACCTCAGAAATGTAACTATCTTTGTATACCATCGTTAAGTAAGCTCTTATATATAGGAGCTTAAAGTCTTAATATACCACGTATAACTTGAGCACACGAACGATTATAACCCACCAAGTCGCAAATAAGAAGATAGCAGAAAACTGAAGGAAGTACTTGTTGGATAGGAATCAAAATGTACAGAAAACCATGGGTATTTATAGACATTAGCGTTTAGTATATCAATATTATAATTCAACCAATCCGTGAAGAGGCATACTATGCAGCTAACCAATAGTAGCATGCCACATTGATATTCTAGAAACCTCCATTGAGTTCTGATTGGATGCGACTCTGGCTCCTCTAGAGCCTCTGGAGGCTCGTCGTAGTTCTCATAAACCATCTCAACATAAACGAAATAGCCCTTGATATTTTTTTAAAAAAATTATATAATTCTAGCTGATTTTATAACTACTGTTAATGTTCATAGACTAAACTAATTAATAAATTCCTGGGTAAGGAAATTTCCGTATATAAACTGTATTATGAAATTAAAGCGGACGAAATCGAACTTAGTATTTTACCTAATCACATTGAAAAAGTTAGTTTCATTCACGTATTGACATTAAAGTATGAAAACAGTCTATTAGGATACTGTTCAGGAAAACAATCAACAGATTTCGGCTTTCAATCATGGATTTCATCATAATGATCATCTTTATCAACTTGGTGACAGATCTTAGTTTAAATAATAACACATTTGTAGAATAGTTAGACATTCATAAATTATAAATAGCTACATACGATTAGTAATTTATTCACCAATTTTATGATTAACAATGTCAGTTTTTTTTTGGAGGGGAGCGGGTGGGGAAATTCTTTAACTCAGATCATTTGATGATTACTTCACGAAATGAATGAGAAGTAAGCCATCAGTCGATTGAATTTAAAATTACAAATAAACCTAGAGTACTGGACGGCCGTTTCGTCCTGGTACGGGACTCAGCAGTTCGCATCCACGACCGCGCACCCCGCGAGATTCGAACCCAGAACCTATCAGTCTCGCGCCAAGTTCTGATAAAATTTAAAGTACTTTGCATTAATCGGTAATTAGTTCATAAAACAACTCTGCTTCACTTTCAGATTAATTGCACAATGTCAATTATATGCTAGCCGAATAATTTAGTGATAATATTTATAACTTTAAATCTGGGTGGTGTAAGTTTAAAACCCAAAGAGAATATTAGTTCCTTCAAGACTATTAGTTCACCTTGATAACAAGTGTCAACTATCAGGAAACTTAGATTAAGCAGGGTTTTCTATTGTTTTCCTTCAACAAACTTATATTAATATACAGTATGTCGATTTACTTAGGTAGGGTGCCATATTGACAATTGATCGATAGACTTCACTCGAGAAATAAACAAAACAATAATGGTTACTATTCAGTAATAAATCATTTGGAAGCCTGTAATCCAATACAAGTGAGCTATGGTAAATATTTAATTGTATTGTTTTCTTCTCAAATATTAGACGCAAATCTTCTGATAAAATAATTCCAAGCTCTTAATAGCTGATCAAGATAGCACTTTTCCTCAGACATTTATCTCTATCCTGCTTTATTCTGTAACTTATTATGTTTACCATTCTGAAAATTTGAGTTATCACTATATCTTAAAATAGTTAAAGTACATGATAGATCTCCAGATGAATTTTGATATATTCACTTAGTGTTGTTTTACTTGTATCTTCCAATTGTTTTTTAAGACTGCAATTGATCAGTCTCTTGTTGGTATATGTGCATCCTGTGCGGATTGCCTTAATAAAGCTTTAATTGGGATTATGAACCGATTGATGTTAGACCACCATTGAAAACCTGAAAGCACTGGATGACCGTTTCGTCCTACTGTGGGACTCTTCAGCAATGCGCATCCACGACCTCGCTCACGGGATTTGAACCCAGGACCTTCAGTCTCGCGCGCAAACGCTTAACCTCTGGATCACTGAGCTGATTGTCATCCAGCGGTGTTAATCTCTAACCTCAACCAAATTTTGATATAGTTTATTAAATCTACAAAACACCGAAGATAACATTTATCTATTCATCTCGATTAATGTAAATCTACAATTGAAATGAGACAATTTGAAAACAGTTCAATATATCACAGCATAATATACAATCAAGATAGAATTTACTAAGGATCAAAATGGATCTTGTTAATTCATTCCAATGATACATTTAATAATGACATAAGACCATTTATTTAATCAAAGACATAAAATAAGAAAGATCGTTTCAGCGACAAGAGTTCTTTTTTTTCGGCGAATTCATTTTCAATGCTGTACTTTCGCAAATATATATACTTATTTCACAGGATGATAATGATTATAATAATACTGATAATAAACTTCTTTTGACTGGGAAACTAATAATCGTTTGATTATTAATGGTTTAAATATGCATCATAAATATAGATAGGGAAATTATCATTGGGAAAAGAAGGTCCAACATAATAAGATACAATGTTGTAATCGAGATTAATTGTAATCAGGAGGATCGTAGAAACAGAAATAAACCAGTTGGAGGTACAAGATTAAAGGAGAAGATTATCATCCTTAAAAATTGGATATATATATATATATATATATATATATATTTGCGATTGTACAGCTTTGAAAATGAATTCCCTGAAATGAGAACTCTTTTCACTGAACCAATCTTTCTTATTTATTGTCTTAATGGGTTTATTCCGTTTACTAAGAAGACATAAATGTCAATCAAAAATAAATATTATTCAATGTTTTCATGGATGCACACTGATGAGGAGTCCCGCAATAGGACGAAACGGCCGTCCAGTACTTCTAGGTTTTCAATGGTGGTCTAACATCAATCGGTTTATGATATCAATTGAAAACTTAATGTTTTCTTGTCAAAAATCTTACTTTCACCATACATAATAGATTATAATAGGTACAAGCCATTTATTTAGTTAGTTACTATAAAATAATACAACTGAGAATGTCAAAAACATATATTACATTTAAAAACAAAAGGGTTTTATGATAGTTGAGACTTATCAGCAAGAATTATCTGATATCTTGAGAGGACTAATTTTTTTCATAGTATTTAAACACAATATTAACTGGCTGAATAGTCATAGGTGTTACCATATATATATTTCAACTTGATTGATAGAATTCGATAAGTATTCAAGACTAGACAAATATAACATTGGTCACTGATCAATGATCAATTCATGTGGACCTTTCCATATATTTAACTAATATGTATCATGTAATAGTAGATAGAAAAATATGAACTAGTGGAGAAAACATGTTGCTTAAGTAGATGGATTTTATCAGTGTAAACTTCATGCTCTTAGATAGTTGATTTCATTATGAATTCTTTCATATTCATTTCCAACAATGTTATCAGTATCTACGTCAAATGGAGATGAGTTTTTTCCTCCGAAATTATTCTTAAATATATCACAATTGTTTTTTTGGTTAGCGTTCTTGTTTAGCAAGAACAGCATATCTACGAATGAAAAAATCTGAAACTCAAAACAAATGTCTGTCAACCAATACCAAAGTCACAATTTTCAATACAAATGTCAAAACACTTCTACTGCATGGGGCGGAAACTTGCAGAACCAATAAAGCTATCATCCAGAAGATGCAAGTGTTTGTTGACAGCTGTCTACGCAAAATACTTCGAATCGATTGACCAAACACTATCAGTAACAACAACAACAACAACAACAACAACAACTACTACTACTACTACTACTACTACTACTACTACTACTACTATGGGAGAGAACGATGCAGATTCCGGTGGAGCAAGAAATCAGGGAGAATTGCTGGAAGTGGATAGTACACACATTGAGGACCTCACCCAACTGTGTCACAAGGCAAGTCCTCACTTGCAATCCCCAAGGTCAAAGGAGGAGAGGAAGATTGAAGTACACATTACTTCGAGAAATGTAGACAGATATGAGGAGAATGAACATGAATTGGATAGAACTGGAAAGGAAGGTTCAGGACAGAGTGGGTTTGAGAATGGTGGTGTGTGGCCTGTGCTCGATTGGGAGTAACAGGCGTAAGTAAGTAAATAAGTAATATCACATTCATTTATTCTGATAACTGTGTTTGTGATTGGTTATTTTTATTGATTTTATTATCAATATGTAACTCCGCCTGGAGTCCCTCCGGGGGCTACTGCCCGTCTCAAGCCCGGATAAAGGAGGAGGGTTGGGCATGGGGTTAGCGACCCCATCCCGTGGAAAACTAACTCGCTAAAAAAAAAGCTAAAAACGCTATTATCAATATGTATTGTTGTATATATATCTTTTTGAGTTTTACATTTGAATTCTTATAGGATGCTTATATCCTACACGAAATGACTAGTAACATAAAAGAAATCACATAAAAAGAAATTTGATATTACTTAGAATAAGATCAACAAATCAATGTTAATAATACATTGGCATACTTAAATTCTTTTTCTTTCATAAATGATTATATAAATTGAAGATGAGCAATTTAATCTGAGTTGTTCATCTTTAGCTTAGTAAACAATTAAATGTTAGAAAAATACTTTGAGTATAACTAACTGGAAAGTAATAAACAATTATTTTCGTCAAAAGGGGGTTTTGTGTAGATTTTAGTAATTTAATAGTTGAATTCATGATTCAATTAAAACTAGATCATCATGAAAAACCTAAAAGTACTGGATGATCATTTCGTCCTAGTATGGGACTCTTCAGTAGTGAATATCTTTCTATTATAGAACTCCTTTGAAGTGAATATTCATTTCGTATTATTTGGAATAGAACTTAGAATATTTAAACTTCTGTCACACTATGTTGACTTACCAACTTTGTGGTTCAATTTCATAGATTTTTAATAAATTCTCAATGTAGTACAACCATATCATCGATGAACATTGTTTCATTTATGAAATGATTGAGTCTTACAATTACTGAGAGAGCTAAACTCCTTGAGTTTAATCCCTAAACAAATTATGAGTGAGTTTATCTAGCACATTTCATTCAAGAATATAATATTTGTCCAACAATCTGAAGTACTTCATTTATTGTCTGGTTAGTGTTATTATACGATGATATAATATCATCAAATTGTATCATGTTTTACCAATTATCTACAATTAACGATTCAATAGACCTGGAAAAATCAACTCATGATCTAGTTTACTCTCACTTATTCACTCTCTCTCTCTCTCTCCTTAGCGTATTACAATCCATTAAAACGATAAACATTTTATTTTTTTATAACATTAGAAACACTGATCGATTAGTAACTATATCTGTGTGGTATTTTCATTGGGGATAATAATAGTAATTTGCCCTGAATTATTATATAAATGATTATATTATTCATATGTATGTCATCAGGGTATACGACAGACTAGGTACCCCTATTGTTTCTATGTATATATTTTTATTATATTATAATATTAATTATTTCATTTATGACCATTGATTATTAGTGTATTCTTTTTTCTGTTTTCGTATGGAATGATTCGTCTAGTTTTTTTATTACTGATATCAACTAACTTATCATTGTACAAATGTAGGGGAGAAATAAAGCCTCATTAATGATCGTAATATGTTATATTCAATTAATGAAGTCTATCAGATAAACGATATCGAAGTATATATTAAGTATAATAGTTCTACTTTTCAGTAGTATATATATGTATATGTCATTTAGCTGTTCAAAAACATGTCTATAGCATTATATAACGATAATATGCTTGGGTATATGACTTGTAGTAATAGTCGGAGTGAATATTACAATTATTAATGTACTAAATCTATGGAAATATAATGCTGTAATATTTATCTTTATGAATATCCTTGATATAAGTACTTTGTAAGGTAGTTATTGTCAAGTAAAGCTATCAGTTTTCCTACAGACTATGCACAAAAACACAATATACTTAGTTAGAAATCAAAATATTAGAAGTTAGATTATTTGTAGGGGTTTGTCTCTTTCAATCTTTAATATGAATGGCTGACACTGATCATCATCTCTTTACAGGCAGTAAGTTGCTTTGATATTGCAATTGTTCACAAATTTTTAGTCGAGTTGAATAGTTGTTATAAGTGGAATTTAGAACGCTCATCTTGTTTAGGATTCAAGTATATCTAAATGATGACTGTTAAATAGGACTAAATACGAATTCCGAATTTCAATTTTAGCTACTATTCATCTCTGTTAAAAGTCTGTCTGGAAAAAAACCACAGGATGAATAGTAGTATGAAATCTAGTGTCATTGATAAGCTCTGCAACCGACATTTTTGGCTTCTTTAGTTATGATCTATCATTGAGAATAAAACAGAGATATCTCTCAGTGTGATGGTATGGAGATTGTTGAATTTAATGATCTTACAATCAAATTTAAATGTTGTGAAACTGATGAATCCTTCAATCTATTGGGTCTTGACTCGATCACAAATGTTTGATCAGTCATCTAATCTTATATTTAACCCAGTATCCTCCTGCTCTCATATAATACGCAAATGGAAGCAAGAGTCTTATAATGACTTTCAAAATGATCACAAAGGGGATGGTACGACGAACAAAATCACTAGTAATAACCCTGAATTCAATTTCATACAAGGGTGTCTCCCATGTAGAGTCAATGTTCGGAAGGAAGACTTGGAATTCATCTGATAGCATGTATCGACAAATAAGAAGAGGAGATTACAAACCCAGCGCGTAGAGAATCGAACACCAGTTTCCTAATTAGTTACCAGTGTAGTTAAGAAACTTTCGATAATGAGAACCTGAGTGGGTAGCGGGTGTCATTGTAAGAAGAGTCGATGACGTGCTGTAAGAAAGTGGTGTTCGAGGTGAATACCTGACGCAACATGTAAACGATGTCCGTGATAGACGACTGAATTTAGATAACGAACCCCGTTGCTCGAACTTGCCACTAGACTATTTGATTGACGCAGTCAGTTTGGAGCGATAATATCAACGCGGAAGAAATTGTGGCCAGGTACCAAGTAGATCATCAAGAGACGACGTTTACTTCAACACCCTCGGTTAAGTCCAAGGATCAAGACTTATTTTTCAGGAGGTAAAGGTGATGTGGTGAGCTAGTCAGGAGTAACCACATGAGAAGGTGAATCGATGACAGTCTGAAGTAACCTGAAGGACAATGCATCTCATTGGCTAAGAAATAGATTAATTACCTGATGGGCAAAGTAGTATATACATAAATGAATATTTGTGCATTCTACTCAGTAGCCCAGTATAATTTATCGCTCACACTCGTTCTCGCTAAAGTAGTCAGCTGAAATGTTAACTCATAACACACCGTGTGTCAGTATCAGAATTGGTAACCACCCATTATAACAGAAATCATTAATCGTTCAATTTTAGACCACCACTGAAAATCTGGAAGCACTGGATGGCCGTTTTGTCTTAGCATGGGACTTCTCATCAGTACGCATCTGCGACTCCGCACATGGGGTTCGAACACAGGACCTTCGATCTCGCGCGTGAACGCCAAACGTCTAGACCACTTAAACGGCATCCAATAGTGTTAATGTATAACTTCAGCCAATCCAAGATGTCGCGCGATCATCTTCCATTATATTCGGTGGATAACTGACTCACGGTCGACACGGTTGAACTCTAGCTTCTCACTAGAACTCCGAAAATATTTTCTAGAAGCTAATCACTGATCAGGAGGTGATAACTTTCAGTATGGGGCTATGAAGATAGCTGAACATTGATTGGTTCATGATTCCAACGAAATCCAATAATCACAACCCCAAACTGAAAATAATTACCTTAACTGAAGATGAATTATTAATCAGTCGAAATAGTATTAGACAGAAATTATCCTACAACACAAATTGACTAAAGTGAAAATATAATAACTAATGGATTGTAACACATCTGCTTAACAGTACTGTGATGATGAAGAGAAATGAATTTAGTGCTTTCTATCCAGTAGAGTTGATTTATGAATCTATTCTTGTAGGAAGTGACATAAAACAATGAAATAACTATTCAATATTATCAGTGTAGGGTTGCGGAGATTGTTGAGTATAGATTGATATCATTAATGGATCGATGTTAGACCACTATTGAATATCCAGAAGTACTGGACTGCCGTTTCGTCCTATCATCTCACTCCTCAGTAGTGAACAATCACGATCTCAACAAGTGCAGTTCAACCATGTCTGATGTGAGGCACCTATTAATTGAAGACAATGGTGGACGGTCCTACAATATCGTGGATTGGTTGAAGTTAATTATTAACACTGTTGGATGACGGCTCAGTAGTGTAGATATCATGTTACTTACTTACTTACATGCTCACTTACTTACTTACGCCTGTTACTCCCAATCGAGCACAGGCCACACACCACCATTCTCAAACCCACTCTGTCCTGAACCTTCCTTTCCAGTTCTATCCAATTCATGTTCATTCTCCTCATATCTGTCTACATTTCTCGAAGTAATGTGTACTTCAATCTTCCTCTCCTCCTTTGACCTTGGGGATTGCAAGTGAGGACTTGCCTTGTGACACAGTTGGGTGAGGTCCTCAATGTGTGTACTATCCACTTCCAGCAATTCTCCCTGATTTCTTGCTCCACCGGAATCTGCATCGTTCTCTCCCATAGTAGTAGTAGTAGTAGTAGTAGTAGTAGTTGTTGTTGTTGTTGTTGTTGTTGTTACTGATAGTGTTTGGTCAATCGATTCGAAGTATTTTGCGTAGACAGCTGTCAACAAACACTTGCATCTTCTGGATGATAGCTTTATTGGTTCTGCAAGTTTCCGCCCCATGCAGTAGAAGTGTTTTGACATTTGTATTGAAAATTGTGACTTTGGTATTGGTTGACAGACATTTGTTTTGAGTTTCAGATTTTTTCATTCGTAGATATGCTGCTCTTGTTTTGCCGATCAGCTCCTTCAAATCTTCATCAGATCCACCGTGTTAACCAATGGTGCTGCCCAGATATGTGAAGGTTTTGTACATTCTTTAAGGCTTCTCCTTGAAGTTTGATTCGATTGGTGCATGTTGTGTGTTGTATCAAAGAATCTTGTTTTCCCTTTGTGTATGTTGAGACCTAGTGCTGCTACTCTGGTCGTCTTCTGAATTTATTGTTGCGTGTGCTATAGGAGAGCCAGATCATCTGTGTAGTCTAGATCTTCCAGCTGCATCCTAGCTGTCCAATGCATCACATGCTTCCTTCCAAATGTTAACGTCTTCATAATTCGGTCAATCACCAGGAGAAAGTGAAAGGTTCTACAGGTTAGATATGCAATATTATTTAGTTTTTAGTTAGCTAACAATAAATATCAATTCATGACGTAATATATTTTTCAGAATTATACAGAGCGTCATACAATAGTTAATTAAACATTATGAAATCTATATGCTTTTCTCTTCTTTATTTAATTAGATAAATTTTTTTTTTAAAAAAAGACTATGAATTAAATAGTATGTCATGTTAACTTCCTTGTTGTTGTATTCCATGTAGGTTTTCATCCAAGCTAATGCTTCTTTGAATCATTTATTTATCTAGAAACGTTCTTATTAACACCTATACATTATAGTTTCATTATTCAACTTAATAATAATAATAATAATAATAATAATAATACTGTACTTTACATCAGTATAAACATCATTTATATATACTAATCTGATTTACATTACATATGGCTTACTTGAATACATGATACTTGTTTCAACTATGAATTCACCACCCAAATAAATATCTAATTTATATCATTAAAATAATCTATTCACCTTTATTAATCATTTCTATTAGCCTACAATCTATTCTGTTTTAAAACAATATAATGTGTATATTTGTATTTTATTTGTACTCTTAAGAAGATTGTACACTTCACGTATAAGATGTATCTTTGTATTTGTATTTCCATTGAAGTTCTTATAGTCAGTAAGATTGTGTGTGTTTTGTGTGTGTGTGTGTGTACATATTTTATTCTTTAAAACATGATTTTATACTTGGATACTACTGATATGCATTATTACCAGTAATACATTGTTACAATTATTCATCAAAAAAGCACACAAAAAAACAGGTGTTGATTTATATAGGTTAGTACTAGAAGATAATAAGATATACAAAAGAGAATGGAATAGTTTCATATATATCAGTGTAAATATATATACATATCTACTTACTATTTTCCTATATATACTACTTACATGTAAAATTTGTTCTACTTAAATTTTCTAGATTAGTCTAGATAATTTATTATGTCTACTTTTGTATTCAGTAGATTCTAAGAGAATTTTCATTTGTTTGAAAACAGAACATACTACTGATATGTGTAAACATTGAATAGTATAAAATTAAGTATATTTTAAGCAGAGATGGATAGTGAATAACAGTGAAATTCAAAACATGTATTTAATCCTATTTAAGATTCTTCAGTTAAATATACCACCATCCAATATGTATTCCACTGTTAACCACCATTCATCTCCGCTTTAAATACTTGTGATTCGTAAATATATCCAAAAAGAGAACGATGAATTGTAGTGTAAGGCAGCAAAGAAGAAAATTCATTACAAATAAGTTCGAATCCCACAAGCAGGAGGAGACTAAAGAACACAATACACCGAGAAATTGAGACAGATATGAGAAGCATGAATAACTGGAGAGAACTGGAAACGAAGGTTCAGGACAGAGTGGGTTGGAGAATGGTGGTCGGCGGCCTATCCTGCATTGGAAGTAACAGGCGTAAGCATGTAAGTAAGTGAGTACGTAAGTACGTAAGTACGTGAGTAAGTAAGTACGTAAGTAAATAAGTAAGTAAGTAAGTAACATGATATCTACACTACTGAGCCGTCATCCAACAGTGTTAATAGCTAACTTCAACCAGTTCACGATATTGTACGACAGTCCACCATTGTCTTCAATTAATAGGTGCCTCACATCAGACATGGTTGAACTGCACTTGTTGAGATCGTGATTGTTCACTACTGAGGAGTGAGATGATAGGACGAAACGGCAGTCCAGTACTTCCAGATTTTCAATAGTGGTCTAACATCAATCGGTTCATGATCTTAATCGAAAAACGTAATGATCTTCAAAACCTCACGCTGATGACTACCATGTGCTCACTAGTGACAAGCTTCGTGAGGGAATTCTCAGAGTTCAAATGAGAAGTCGTGATCAGTGGAGCTAATGTTTGTCAGGTAGAGATAGGCATCTACCTCAGTACAATGAAAGATGGTTGCGCAATTTCATAAATTAGTTGAATTCAAAAATTACCACCTTTGAATGCTAGTCAGCTCAGTGGTGTAGAGGTTAAGCGTTCGTGCACGAGACTGAAGGCCCTAGGTTCGAATCATGCGAGCTCAGGAGTCCCACAATAGGACGAAATACCTGTCCAGTGCTTCCAGATTTTTGATGGTTGTCTAGCTTAAATCGAATCACGAATTTATTTATTAAAATTTACTACAATCTCCACAATTCCATATGTTAATTACAATTAAGTTATAAAGCAAAAATATACATATAGTATGTATATGATGTTTTCTAAACAAAATTGCTTTTTTTTCTCTTCAAACAGAATATAATTAAATCTCTCGGTAGGAAAGAAAAAGGAATACAGTATAAAATTACTATTACTATTATTATGATTGCTACAGGAACCAAAAATAAATATGGTTAGATTGAAGAGGATTCACGAGAAATAGATACTAAATGTGCATGCCAATTAACAAGTTAAGAATAAGTTAACCATAAATTCATTCGGTATTGTTTACTTGGATCTTCCTATTGATGTTTGAGACTGTAGTTGATCCATCTCTTATTGGTATATGTGTATATTGATGTGGTATTGCCTTAATTTATAAACATTCTAAGTAAAGATGACTAGTGGCTAGTAGTGGAATCAAGAACGTATGTGTTCGTCCTATTTGAAACTTATCAGATTGTTTTATGATTCTTCCACTTTTCTAGACAATAACAATAGGATTTTTCATTCAACTATCTTTTCACAAATAAAGACATATATATATATATATATATATATATATATATATATATATATATATATATATATATATTGATGTGTATATATTTAAAACAGATCGTGAGAAATGAACTAAGAGACAGTTTGACAAAATATTCAAACCTGCTATGATAGGTAAGTCACATGCGCTAACATTGATTGTCAACTTTTTAAGCATAACAAAGAAAACAACTTGTCATAAATTACATTTAGTTATGAGTATCAACCATAATGTTTGAAGTGCTGAGGAAGGTAGATAAAATGTTCAGCTTCTGAAGTACACTACATGTTTATGATAAGTTAGAAAGATGATTTTATTTTATACATTGATGTTATATGAGTGAAAATTAACTGAAGTAATGTCTAATACTTATGTGAATAATTAAAAAGGTCATAATATAATATTCATGAGAAAGATTTATATTGGATTAATACTTAGTATCTATGACAAAATAGAATTTTTTTTATTACATCAATCCGACAACTAGATAATGAAAAGTTAGCAACACTACTGTTTATCCATAGTTGTAGTTATCTATCTATCTATCTATCTATCTATCTATCTATCTATCTATCTATCTATCTATCTATCTATCTATCTATCTATCTATCTATCTATCTATCTATCTATCTATCTATCTATCTATCTATCTATCTATCTATCTATCTATCTATCTATCTATCTATCTATCTATCTATCTATCTATCTATCTATCTATCTATCTATCTATCTATCTATCTATCTATCTATCTATCTATCTATCTATCTATCTAGGATCTAATGAATTCACTTATCACAAGGAATACAACTTATTTGAGTTACTGATACAAATAATCTCCAATCAATTGATTATTGATAAATTTACATAGATTTATTGTTTTTAAATGATTTCATAATTGAAAGCACTTTTTTTAAAAAAGGTTTTATTAAGCCGATCAATAATTTCAACATTCATTGCTTATGGATTTATTTATAGTAATCTGTTTAATTCTACCTTTGAACTCTTTAACAATGAACATTTACTATGTTATATAAGATGGAATTCTATTTTAATATCTAGTTATAATTCATGTTACTGTTGAGCTCATAAGTTATTATATAGAATAGTTCAAGTTTGTCGTTATGATGTTCAACTAATGTCATTAGTGAGTTAATGTTTCGTAAACATATTAGACAAATTTATTGGTTAAGAGTTTCCAATAGAATTTTTAAAACTTTATTATAAATTCAGTCAGTTGTAATATATTTAGGTTGTGTACTTTTTTTACAAATAGTTTTTATAAGTTTAAGGTAACTATTATTACTGCCAGTTTTTGAAGTGTGCTATTCGATTGCATATGAGATTGAGTGTAAGCAGCCTAGAATCAGGTCGAAACATATGTTTAATGTTCATTCTTTTTCGATGATTCCTCTGCAGACATCGATTTAAACTGTTAATTATCTTTAACCTGCTGTAAATCACTTACAACTCATGTTATTATCTGTTAGGACCCGAGAAACATAATGAATGGTAACTTTGGGATCCTTTTATGGACCAATAATAATTGTTAAATAACTCTTATCATAAGCTTTATTTTGACCCATAAACTATTATTATACGTTTTGCCATTCTTGAGTTATACCCAGTATATTAATTACTTTCCCCCTCATTCACAGCCACATCTGGCTAATTCTTGTACAAACGTTGTTTCATATTTTATTGGTACGTTGTGGCCTACTTGATTGGTATATAAACAGAGTATGTTTGAATTATAATGATTCATACGCAGAGGCTGAGATTGGCGTTCTGGACTTAACTGGTTGGGCTGGGTGGAAAGCAGGACAAATCAGGACTATAGGCTGCTCATACGGGTTTACGCGTCATTGTTCCTATCGATAAGTCAGTACCCTCTAATCGGCGGTCACAAGATATAACATTATCATAGATTTATCAATGATAACCGCTGAGACTGATTAATTTATTCAAACTTATTTGCCTTGATGATCATAGACTATTTAAATTATATTTATAGAACTTAGTCCTTATGTAAATGATATAGTTGGATGGTTATAGATAATTGGTAAGATACCTTCCCTGACCTGATTTTCATGCTAGTTGACGCTTGTCAATTTAGTGTACCAACAATCTCGAACGAAAGAATAATTCCTGTTGAATCCGAAACCCTAATAGCTATCTTTACAGTCTGAACTTTTTGAGTAGCGATTGACTTCTTGTAGAATTAAAATATATTTCAATTGATTGATCGATGAATAGTAACTAATATCATATTTGTCCGAACCTTATATTACTGACTAAAATATACAGATCAGATTCTAATTCGATTATTAGTCTAAGGGACTATACACACTGTGGAGTAAATTGATCAGTGGAATTTGGTTAGATTTACTGTATAATTTATACTGTATGTTGTAACATTTAACATATAATAACAAATTGAATAGCCTTACATTATCTACATTCCATTTTATTCTATTTATACTAACGATACGAATGTATATAAACAGTAGTTAGTGAGTTTCATTCTTATTGACGATTCAAACAATTTAAATAATAAAAAAAGATGGACAAGAACTACACAGATCTAATTTCATTATCGGCTAATATCAAGATTATGAAGTATATATAACAATATAATTGAAGTTATTTTAATCAATCAAATAACCCATCTTAATAATGGGGCAAAAAAAAGTATTATTATTTATTTTCACAGTTGATTTATTGTTTGTAGCAATATTAACCATATAGACAGAAACATGGATATGTTATTACGAAAAATCTAACTATCCATACTAAACGATAGAATTGTGAAGACATATTCATGAATAAACTGTTTTTAGTGAATACATATATGTAAAGGTAATTCTTGACTTAATCTCCTTGAATTGTCTGGGAAACAAACATTTAGTTGAATGTATTCGGCAGCTCCTTTTTTTGAGGTTTTTTGTGTACGCAGACTACTAGTAGTAGTATAATATCAGTAGTATTATTACCGATTATTTTTTTTCTTTTCCTATTTTTTCTAGACTTATTTATTTATTTTTTTCATATAAATCTTAACCATACAATCTTTGATGACAGAATAGCTTCAGATTTAGAAATAATAATAATAATAGTAGTGATAATGACCTTTTCAAATTAAACCTCGTATGTATAATGTGTGCTGCTTTAAATCACTTGTTCTAGACGATTATTAGGTGGGCATTGATTTGGTGTACACACACTCATCTCTCTCTCTCTCTCTATATATATATATATATATATATATATATATATATATATATATATATATATATATGCATGTGTGAGTGGATTACCATTATCAAGGAGATTTAAACAAAACAAATCTGATTGAGGGGGGGGGGTTGTATTCTCCAAGTTGGTTGGTTTTAGTTGCGAAGCTTTCATTGTCTTTCAGAACAATATAATTATGGATTCATTTCATATAGTAGATGAAATGCAAAACAATTTATATAAATCTAACATTTTCTATTTCCTCATATCAATTCAGTAATGTATATATCTACATGTATGATTATTAGGGTGTATGTAGGTATGTGAATTTGTGTTTAACTGTATTATTCACTTAGTGGCAAGATATTTTTTTGAAAAAAGTTACTTTGGTGTTTTACGTTTCTTGTTGATTCGAATTTTATTATTATTATTATTATTATTATATTCTCTTTGAAAAGGCCAAGATAGATAATTCAGCAAGCTTATCTGAATATAATTGGTAATGTATCTGTCTAAAATGATTATTTACCCTGTTTGACTATGTTATGTTTTAGTATCAGAAGGGGATTTTGTGAATATTATGGTAATTCTAATAGTTGAGATCATGAGTCAGTCGAAGCTAGACCACCATGGAAAACCTGGAAGCACTGGATGGCTGGTTCATCCTATTGTGGGACTTCTCAGTAGTGCACATTCATGATCTCACCTCGCGAGATTCGAACCCAGGGTCTATCGGTCTTGGATGATCATAGTGTTTAGATTTTATGAAAAGTTTTACTCTATGGTAGACTACATAATTTTGTATTAATTAAATACAAAGGATGGCATTTTCGTGTTACATTAATTTGTTCAACTCATTTGTGTAACCGAATTCGCGCTTTATTTAGAAAGAACAGTGGTAGTTTTCCTTGTTGAGTTAATTTTATTGTCTTGATCGTTTATTACGCAGTAAGACCACTGTTATCATTTTAATTGAATTTATTTCAGTTGAAGTAATCGCAAACAGTATTGTCTCTTTTCGAAAGTAATTTATCATTTGTACTTTTGAGTACGTTGGTTATTTTGTATGTGTTCGCACTTTTGGGTCTAATAAGTTACAATTTTTCAATATTTTCTGGTCACCAGTTTATTTTGTCTCTGGGTATTGTTTGTGTTACGTTTTGTTGAAGACCACTGATTGATGATTGGACAGTTAAAAAAGCAATTATCAACGCCCAGGCTGTCGACATCTTGTGCATGCAATGCGATGAGTACAAATGATGGTACCATAAAGCTTGCACGAATCTAGCGCCTGTGGCATTCAAACGGTTTAGTAAAAATAGTTGCATTTGGTTTTGTCAGCAATGTTTCTCGGATACAGTCAACTTATTATCTGAAGCCATCACAATGGTGAACGCTCCTAAGAGGAGTATTAACAAGTGCAATTGAGACACATCAAATGGTACTCGCTCGGTCGATACACAAATCAATTTGAAATTACCCCAAATAAGCTCATAGTCGATAGACTTAAAAAGAAGGAAGGATCGACTTCAAAGAGGTCTGTTAGGAATAAAAGCTCAACAAAGTAAGTTCCTTTTATTCTTCGACCTCCAAACGGCAATCAACAGGAAACGTCTAGAAAACTTAATTGCAAGGCTAGGCCTGTTTCTAGCAGGAAAAACAACAAACTGCCTACCCAAGTTATCGACATTCATCCAGGGTCCCATAGTGTGTGTAACACGACTGTTATTGCTACCCTAGTGAAAGTTGATGAATGGATACAGATCAAAAATAAGAAACAATCTAATATTGCTAAAGAAAAATCAATCCTCCAACAGTAGCTGAGAAATTGACAACTGATCATAGTGACAGGCCAGTTATCTTTTATGGAGTTGAGAAGAGTGAAAGGTCAGATCCAGTACCTCGTTTCGAACATAACAGCGGGTTGATAAAAGAGCTACTAAACCAGCTAATGCCCTAAGATATCTCTAGAGTCACCTTGCTAAAAGTTTATAGACTAGGTAGCCGAATGGACTCGCAAGAAAATCAAACCAGGCTGCTAAATGTATTATTTAAATCTCCTAATGAAAGGGGCCTATTACTACAGAATAGACATAAACTAAAGGAGTGGAAAGTTTTTGTCGGTTAAGATTTGCCGCTCGCGAGCCGTATAGATAGATGAGAAGCTGAAAAAGAACTAAAACTAAGGTTAGATGCTAGTGAAAACGATATTCAAATTGTAAATTTTCGGGTAGTGAGGCTTCGACATAGGATGATATTGAAAATACCTTGGACGCAGAACGAAGCCATTCAAATGGTCTTCAGATCTGTTACACAAATTCCGGAGGTCACTCAATAAGTGATCGGGGTTAGGTGCACACATAGACTCTATCAAACCAGATGTAATCAGAGTCACAGAAGCTTTGTTGGTTCAGTCTGTAAACAGTAGAGAACTTGATTTTGAGAGTTTCATATTATTAAGAGCCGACAGAATCCAGAAGCACGAAGGAGGAGTAGGAATAGTATTACTCGTTAGAAATACTATGTATTTTAACGTAATTGATAACAGATCCCATAAAAGTGGGACGTGCGAATCAGTTAGTTAGCGATTGAAATGCAAAGGATAAAAACTGCTGGTTGGTTTGGTCTACTGCAATCCGAAATCTGAGGTAAATGGGGTTTTGTTAGACGGCTTAAACACTTGATCGTCAGGTGGTCGATGTTTAATCTTCGGAGACTTTAATGCACCTACAATAGACTGGAAAACCATGAGAACTGAATTGTCAGAAAATCCCTTCAAATAGAAACTAGTTGATGCGGTTAATACATGTGACCTGGTTTAACATGTGGGAGAAGCAACTAGGTACGAATAGGACTCTGAATCATTCTTACTAGGTCACATACTAACCCATTATGAAGATGACGTCACAAACCTCCATTATATGTATAGACTTTATATGAACGTCAACATTTTCTTACTAGATTTACCTAAATAAACTTACCAATTGCTTGGAGTAGATTTCCGTTCCGGATCAAGTCACGTTTTGTTTAGAGAACCTGCTACGATTTCTTTTATTACAACCCAATTATTGTATAGTAGTCATGGATACTACTTCACTCGACGAGTCTCCAAATCAGAACACGGTTGAAAAAGAATGTAATTATATTCCAAATAACGAAGGTAGATAAAAGTAAGAATCACAATAAGAAAAAAACGCCAGTATATTTAGAATTTTTACATAAGAAAATTCTAGAGTCTTCTCCAAGTATCCACTAGCGCCGACTGGTTAAGAAATAGTTAATCAGAATGCTTCAGAACAATCTTGCATGGAACATACTTTAATCCAATCTATATCCTTCTAACTGGGTACCATTCACGTAAAGTGAAATGTTCAAGATTACTAGGTATTAGAAGGATACTATATCGATTATTGGTTTGAATAAATAACTTACATCTATATATTTTTTTTCGGAGTAATACTCGTTTAAATTTACTTTTCAATAGAATATTTAATGGATTGTTATTTATTTTAATACCTAGTGATATCATAGATGAATCGATTACAAACGATATCACCAACCAATATTTTTTTAAAAAATAAAATACCTTTTAGGAAGAAAATACATTAAAGTGGATTAAAGACGCAGGTTAAAACATACGATCATTTTTATAAAAACAAACAAACAATGAAAACATTAATTTAATTCCACCTAAATGGAACCGCAGCTATTAGAAAAGAAATACTTATCAGAAAGTAGAAAAACAGGGGTGTGGCGTGATATAAAGGATAAAGTTAATTGGAAAATTAAAAAAAAACACCCTCCTCGAATTCAATGACCTTGAGATGTTAAAAAAGTTAGAAGAAAAGAAAACTATTAAGTGATAGTAAATAAACTCAAGTTTCTATCATTGTTAGGGACGTTAGATCCCCAGTACTCATTTGGGAAAGGACCTAATTTTGTAATTTTATTTAGAAAATTTGAATTTCTTTGTTTTCGCGCCAAAGGCGCTCTTGTCACCTTCATGTCGTATTTCCCACTGGGAAATATTTTAAATGCTATTGGTCCGTTGCGTCTTTTAGTATGCTATTTGGTGACTCTCCCCAAGGACGGTTTTGTACTGTATATATACGTTTTGAATTGTGTTTGTTGTGATCGCTCGTTTCTGGCTGTTTGCAGAATATACTTTCCCATTCCAAGCTTGGACTTATCCTTCTAGTTAGCGGGGGTGGGACGAATCAAACAGCTAGCTTACTGGTCTTGGTCACTGAGTCTTTGTTCTCGCTCGCAGATCAAGTGAACTCATGTTAGCTTCAAACCTAACAATTATCCTTAATATTCAATATTAATTATTTTTGTTTGTTTCTAAAATATTTCAAATGTTCTATGATATATGATTATTGTTTTAAATAGTAAGAAGTTAATCAGTATAGGGTTGTGGAGATTATTAAGTTTTTTGATTGAGATCATGAACTGATTGATGTTAGACCACCATTGAAAACTTGGAAACCCTGGACGGCCGTTTCATTTATGGTGTTGCACAATTTCGTGTATTGGTTAAAGTTAGACATTAACACCATTGGATGCTGGCCAGTTCGGTGGTCTAGAAGTAAAGCGTTCGTGCACGAGATTGAAGGGCATTGGTTCGAATCCCGCGAGCAGGATTGTCGATGCGCACTCCTGAAGAGTCCTACAATAGGACGAAACGGTCGTGCAATAAAAAGATTATTATCATTAGTGTCAGACTGTTAAAAGTAGTTATTTAAGTTGTTATAACTACCAATATAATATCAACTGATGTAGAAAAAGAGATTGGGAAACATTGAAAATATCTATAAAAGAAATTGAATATACAAGTGAAATAATACCGAGAAATATATGTATCTAATGCAAAACATTAACTATGATTGTTAATTACTGTTGATTAAATTAACTTAACATTTATGTATCTTGTTTATTGAAAGAGGAGAAACCGATGACATGCAATTAGACTGTAGTATAAGTTTTGATTTTTATCATGGAAAATAAATCTGATTTATTGTATTGTTATTTAATAAATGTACTTACGGATAAACTAAAGATTGTATTGTAGTGTTGATTGTTATGTTAAGCTCACATAGCTTATTTTGGTTTCCGGACAAGCCAATCTATTTATCAATCTTGAGTCACATTTTGAACTTGTCACTTAATCACTTATCCACCTTGACTATTTTTATATCTAAGTATGTGTGTGCACTTCTTATCTTATTCATTACATGCTTATAACTTGTTTTTTTTCGACTCTAAATATCGATTCACACTTGGTTGAATTGTGTTGGCTCACTTACCTTCTACATTGCGCGTCATTTCGTTTCGCTCTATTCTCTTTCCTGATCGTTTGTCTGGATCAATGATTGTACATTCACGTAAATGAAGTCGATGATTACATACAAGAATCGGCGACATGTATATTTCAATAACAATGAATCATTTATATGATCTAATTAAATTCAGATTATGGGCCAATAAAATATTTTAAAAATAATTAAATTTGACATCATCATCTTTATGAATCATCAATTAGGCAATATTCAATCTTTCATTGTATGTTTTCTTATTACAATGATACAATCAGTTATTATTATTATTATAAATAGGATTATTAAAATGGGAACAAAATAACTTTAAGTAAATCATTATATTCTTATCAGTAGATTTATATTTATTCAACCTTTTCAAATTTAATTTATGGCGCTATTCTGTTTCTTCTTCTTCTTCTTTAAATATTGACTATTGAACATTTTTATAATGAACATTGATCATTGTACATATTCTGTGTCGTTGTATATTTCTTTTATCTTTTAAAAAACAAACAAACTGTGCATGTCATATATGTGATTAAAATCAGAAGGGGTTTTGTGGATATTATAGTAGTTCTAATAGTTGAGATCATGAGTCAATTGAAGCTAGATTACCATGAGAAACATGGAAACACTGGACGGCCGTTTCGTTTTAGTATGAGACTCCTAAGCAGTACGTATCTACGATCCCGCCTCGTGAGATTCGAACTCAGGACCTATCAGTCTCGCGTGCGAGTGCTTAAACACTAGACCACTGAGCAGGACGACATCCAACGGTGTCAATGTCTAACTTCAACTAATCCACGAAATTGAGCGACACATCCACCATTGCCTTCAGTGAGTTACTATCTAACAACAGACCCGGTTGAACTCCACTGGTCACTGCTTCTGACTAGAACTCCAGGATATATCTCTTGAAGCTAGTTACTAGTGAGCATATGCTGATTAGTATCAGAACGGAATTTTGTGGATATTATAGTAATTCTAATAGTTGAGACCATGAGTCGATTGAAGCTAGACCACCATGGAAAACTTGGAAGCAATGGACGGCCGATTTGTCCTACTGTAGAACTTCTCAGTGCTTTCAAGTTTTCCATGGCGGTCTAGCTTCAGGTGACTCATAATCTCAACTATTAAAATGTATGTGATTGTTAAATATTATCCTATACCAAAACGAAATGTCCATCCAGTGCTACTAGGTTTTCCATAGTGGTCTAGCATTAATTGATTCATGAATTCAACTATTATTTCGGTTTAAATGGAAATTTTCTAACAGGAATGATGGAATATTGAATTATGATAAATGTTTATGGATTTGGAAGAAATTTTACTTGATAAAATAGAGAAATCTGACTAGATGAATTGGGTTTTGTGGAGGTTGATTCAAGGTTGTATTAGTCACTGAGTGACTAAATCCACAGCAAAGTTGAAAATTACGAAACGTTGTATAGTTGTTTCATTCTAGAAATTAAACCAATTTCTACAAAATTCATTGTGGTAAACTATAATCGTCAATTTACTAATAGCATACTTTTAGATATCGCTGGAGTTTAAGTGAAAAATTGTGACTGGTGAAGTAGATACATGTCAGCCATGAGATAGTTGTCACTAATCGGACGGGATAACCATCCTAATATATCATAAATTGATTGAATTTTGGAATTATGCTACTGGACACTGATATAGTGGCTTTTGAGTTTTATTTTGAGACGAAAATATGTCCAGTCTTTGTTAACATCCAATCGTGTTCCAATTGAGATCGTTCTGTAACTAACACAACCTATAATATTCAAAGTTGGGATATATTAGTAAATAGTTTAAAATTTCAAGAGATAAATATGTCGACTCGTGAATTCAGCAGTTCAAATTACTACAATCTTCACAATTCCTCATTTGGATAATAATGTGCTCGCCACTGACTAGCTTGGAGATGAAACTCCCGGAGTTCTGTAAAAAAGTCGTAATCATTAGAGTCCAATCTGTGTCAAGTATAAGACAGTTATCCACCTGTGACAATGGATGAAAGGTTGCGCAAGATCATAAGTCGATTGAATTTAGAAATTAACATCTTCGGATGCTGGCTCAATAGTCTAAACGTCAAGTATTCGCGCTCGAGACCGAATGTCCTTGGTTCGACTTCTGCGTGTAGAATCATGGAACGCACTGCTGAGGGGTCCCATACTAGGACGAAACAGCCGTGCAGTGCTTCCAGGTTTTCAATGGTTGTCTAGCTTAGATCGACTTGTGAATTCAACTATGAAAACATATAACTGACATGTTTTTGTCTTATATTTTTATACTGACAAAATGAATAATCTCAATTACACCAAATACTGTCAAATCATTGACTAATCACTGATGAAAAGTGAATGTCATATTTGTCTAGTTTTTAATGTTATTATCAGCATGGGCTTTGTGAATATTATAGTAATTTCAATGGTTAAGATCAAGAGTCAGTTGAATCTAGACCACCATGGAAAACCTGGAAGCACTGGACGGCCGTTTCGTCCCAGCATGGGACTCCTCAGCAGTGCACACCCACGATCCCGCACCCCGCGGGATTCAAACCCAGGACCTATCAGTCTCGCGCCAGGCGCTTAGTCAACTAGACCACTGAGCCGGTATCCAACGGTGTTAATGTCTAACTTAAACCAATCCACGAAGTTGCCCCGCCGTACACCATTGTCTTCAGTGAGTTCCTATCTCACAACAGACCTGGTTGAACTCCACTGGAAACGACTACACACTAGAACTCCAGGAGTGTCTCTTGAAGTCAGTCACCAGTGAGCAGGTGATTATTATTATCAGAATGGGTTTTGTGGGGATTTTTTAGAAATTTCACTTGTTGAAATCATGAGTCAACTGAATTTTATCGATTTAGCTGCTTTCATATCAATCTTTATATTCATAATTTAAGACTGAAAATATGTGATAATTTCTTGTATATACCATGGCATTACGTAACAATAATCACATAAACATAATATATTTATCACATTGAAATATGTAAGAAAATGAATTTTTCTAGTTTTTTGACATAGTTTAATCCACTTCTTCAGACAATAAATAAGTGGCTTACGTTGATTCACAAAACATCAGAAAATTTAATTTCTCTATATCTTTGGATGTTAAGAATAGGTTACTTATATTTTTAACCATGTACCTAATGCTGAATCCATCTTGGAATTCTCAAATCGTCATAGTACTAAATTACTTACTCCTGTTACTCCTTGTGGAGGACAATAGGCTGCCCACGAGCACTCTTCATCCAACCCTTTCCTGAGCAATCCTTTCTAGTTGTTATTTATCCTTTTCATATCCGCTTCTATTTCCCGACGTAATGTGTTCTTCGGCCTTCCTCTTTTCCATTTCCCCTCAAGATTCCAAATTCGGGCTTACCTCGTGATATAGTTTGATGATTTCCGAAATCTATGTCCTATCCACTTCCAACGTCTTTTTCCGATTTTCTCGTCAGCTGGAAGCTGGTTTGTCCTGTCCCACAGAGGTCTGTTGCTGATGGTATCCGGTCAATGGATGTTGAGTATCTTACGTAAACAACCACTTATAAATACTTGAACCTTCTTGATGATGGTTGTAGTAGTTCTTCACGTTTCAGCTCCGTATAGAAGAACTGTCTTGACGTTCATATTGAAGACTGTGACGTTGATATAGGCTGACAGTTGTTTTGAGTTCCATATGTTCTTCAATTGCAGGAATGCGGTCCCTGCTTTGTCAATCCTCACTTTTATGTCTGCATCAGATCCTCTTTGTTCGTCGACGATGCTTCTCAGGTACGTGAAAGATTCGTAGTAATAAATATCTGATAATAATTATTTTGATAAAATAAACTTATCTTAGTGTAATTTACTAGTATTGATTATGGTCTGTGTTGGCTGTCAATAGAATTCAGTATACAGTTGTGAACATCAGTGGGGAAATGCAAATAACCAATATATATATATATATATATATATATATATATATATATATATATATATATATATATATATATATATATATATAAATTAAAATTATGCATTGCTCCGTTTAAGGACTTATTCTTTCAAAACTATGGAATCATTCTCGAAATCACAAATATAACATTACAATTTGAAGTGTTTTACTTGAAAATTATGGAAATTCTATAGATTGTTGAGTGGATGTTTTTGAAACGATCAAATATTCCATGTTTTGACTCAGACTACTGGATACGTAGATAGTAGTATTACCAAAACAATAGATTCGATTATTCACAGTATAAGTCGAATTTTCTTTCAACAGCAACCGCATATTGTTAACGGTGTCATACAAACAACAGCCTGAGTTATGTTATCTAATATTATATATCATGTGGCCTTGGATACTGAGGTATTAGTTATTTGATGTATTTATCACATATTATATCTTCATTCATCAGTTTAGCCATTCAACGTAATGTAATGAAGATGGGGTTTGATTGTGAACGCGGTGGTTGCGACTGCTGTCAGTGATATAAGGGTAGTCGTTAGTTCTTGAGTGCTTACTTGAGATACTTGGAAAGGAACTAGATTTATCATTGGTTTTGATAACTTAGGAGAGCGACCACAAAGCCTAAAGTTCAGCCGTTTGACAATGGTCATACATAGTTTCTTGACGAATAGCGCTTGATATGCTAGCCCCGCACTTTTAAAACCTTACATACGGTACAAGAAATCTGTATTTTTTACGTTTGAAGTAGACTTATTCTATCCCTCTCCTGACGTTATAGGAAGATAATATCATTACAGAGGCTGTTTGTCTGAGGAAAACACCTGACTGCTGTCACACCTACATACAATCGGCAGTACGAATTCGCAGTCAGATCATGAGACTGATGGCTCTAATCTTACCGCTCTTTAACGAACCTGTTTAGTAAGATGAGACCTAAAGGAACGAGTGTCTCAGTCAATAAAGTCTCACTTAGTCATCACGATACGCAAGGGTGAACTTAGAAAAACGTTCGATTGATCCATTAAATCAGACTGTTAATGAGCCATATTGGTAAATGCAGACCACCTGGTTGGCGTCTGTAAGATAACCGTGACCAATCGTTGGACATAATGGGTAACATGTTTCAGAATAAGTCACAATGGCCTTAATTCACCATTTATTCCTTGATTCAGAACTTTCCCTTTTCTCTCTTCAAACCATAATCCTAGTGATTAGTCTTTCATATTATTATTGCCAATGCATTATTTCGATTTTTTATGCTACATATCTTGTTAATTTTATCTCATGTGCTCAAATGACAACACGGATCAAGATACATTTCTACTAGGCTATAGGTTATGACTAACCATTACATATTATATATACACCAAGACAACATATTTTCATTACGACAGGTGTTTCCTTTCTCCTTGTTTCATTTATAACAATGATTCATGATTTGACATTATCTACCTTACTCTCTCTGTCTTTGTTATACCTCTTCCCATCATTTGACTTTTAAAAAATCACGTAGTAGTGACCTACACCTGGATTTTTATCTTTTCTGGCATATAAGTTTTCTCTCATAATACACTCCTGACTACATTACTGTAATCTTGTATCGTTATAATGAGAATGACAAATCAGCATGATGTGTAAATAACTGATTATCATTTATTTTTCTCTACAGTTTAAAAATGTACCAAAACGAACTGAAAGAAATATTGGCAAGTGTGTTGTCGAATTTTCGCTCACACACACACACTCTATTTATGTATTTTTCATGGTTTGTTTTTAAAGGAATAGCTAATTTGTCACATCAGTAACATTCTTGTACTCCTAATTTTACGCGTAATTATACGTTACTTTCGAGAAAAGTATAAAAAAAGCACAATCAGAAGGGAAGAATGACATATTTTCAGGTTGTATATTACAACAGTCTATTATAGTAAATGTTAATACTAGTCAATTAAATAAATTGCTTGTATTATCCAATTATGGTATAGAATCCTAATAATTTTGACTTGATTCCATTATGTCATAGTTGACCAGATTTAGAAATGTAAACTACTAACTTCCAACTAGATAGTAATGAAACATTGTTTTAGCAGCGATATTTGATGACCTCAAATTTCAGTCCTTCTAGGTTGGTTTCGGGTTTTCCATAGATCTTCAGTAAATACCAGAACGTAATGAAAATTGTCTTGAAGCTTATTCAGTGTTTATTAGGTTTTATTATTACCTCCACAGTCTGCAATGATATCTAATAATCTGAATAACTATCTGAACAACATACGTTTACGTCATGTTTACCGTTTGATGCATATAACCAAAGTTCGAGATTCATAAGAAATAGTTTCAAGTTACATATGGTTATCACCAGGAAAACCATTAAAAACCAACAACTCATGTATAACTGTTTCGTCCCAATTTTAAACTCCTCAAAAATGAATTCAAACAGGATTCCCACTTCTCATGATGATTATGATACACCAATACTCTTTTTGAGTCCGAATTATTTAGAATAATTCACAATTTCAAATAGTTCATCATTTAAAGTGATGGCTTAGTGGTTAAATTATTTGACTTTCATACAGATTACAAGTCCGAACCCAATTTTGTTAGTCACGTAGTATCATAAATTTTTACAAAATATAGTTAAAGATGAGAACGATAATGGTAAATTAGTTACGTGACGAAAATAACTTTAGATTCAAGTGACTAAGTTTGTAATTCTTTCAAAGACAACGAGACATTTAATAAGAAATCTACACCTGTTCTTACACCAATCTCTATGAGATGGTAATATCTTAACGTGTATTCATCCAATTCGGACAGTGGATAGAAGTGGATTTCAAGATACATATTCTGTACCGTCTGAGATTTATGAACTAGATGTAGCTGGATCTTGATGTTGTTGTTCGCACCGGGATTAAAATCCAGTACATATCTCTTCAAATTTCAACACGCGATCCTCCGAGCTACAGAATCTTCATGATCAATAACCTGTACAACGAGTATGAGTGGAGCAACGTCAGGAGATGCAATCCCATGGTAGCCAGTGACCCACAATGGGTTCGTACGCCATTTGTTTCGTCACGATCCTGGAGCCCATGTACACCAATGGTTTAGAATGAGGGTTTTGAAACTCCCTTAGGTGGATACTCCATATCCACCAACCCAGTTTAAGTGCCAGATATTCGCTTCTCGTCCTCTCGATTTCGTAAACAACACCCCGCCGCGAAAAGGCAGTGATTAGCAGTTCCCTGTTAGTGGTTGTATAGCAGCTCACGCGCAACTGAGTTTATCCACAACTAATTGGGTTAAGCCTCTTTGTTAACTTCTTTAGCGGATAGAGTCATCTGTACTACAACAGCTTATTTATATCGTTGTACCTTTATTATTGTTGTGCTTGTATGAAATATGTATGCTTGAACATGGCCTACCGCCTTTGCATATATTCATTCTGCTAGCTTTATTATTAACTGCTTAATTGATTCGATGATCCATTCATTTCCTTATATATATATACTCTTTGCCTTCTGATTTCGAACACCGTTGAGGATTATATGATAACGGTTACGAGGGTGATTGGTCAGCAAAGCACAGCCACTACAGTTGTATGCACGTGACCATGTGAGAGCATTTCGTGAGGGAGAGCTGACTTTCCCCACTCACAGCTGCGCCAGGGCATTTGGGGGCAATGTGGAAGTAATCCATTCAAAATTAGATTTTAGTAGTGAATATCAACAATAGGAAAACATAAACTCATACAAATATCAATATATATATTACTTATTTAATTAAAAACACTAACCAGTAGTATATATACAATTTCTTTCATATTAAACAAATAAATACTAGAAAATTTATGTATAACAATTAACGTTTTGATTTCTTTTTTTCTTTACACTTTTTTTATTTTCATTAGAAATATCTTTGGTATTAGAAGAAGAAGATGATGATGATGATGATGGTATATTCAATTTGATTAATTTTGCATGTCCTGATTGTTTTAAATGAATAAAAAGAGCATTCCTTGATTGAAATTCTATAGAACATGTATCACAGATAATTTTATTGATTTTTGAAGAATTCAATATTGATTTTTCATTTTGTTTTATTGTAGATTGATCAGAATATTTTAAAGATGATTCTTTGTTTAAATTATTATTGGTATTTATTGTTGATTGTATTGTAGGATCATCTATATATATAGAATACATAATAAAAAATAGTCAAATAACAATGATCTAATCAAATTGAATAAATGAATAACTTATTCAAAATCTCCGTGGTCAGTCAGTTACAACATGGGATCAGGCACATATATGTATCGGTCTAAGTTGTCATACCTCATTAGCACAACAAGATGAATACCGGATTCATAGAAGTAGTTAATTCAATGGTGGTAATATATAAAAGAAAGATTGTATATAAGGATATAGTATAGGAAGAAAGAATTAGTACGTAGAAAGAAATATATGAAACGATTTTAATCTCATAGTTTAAGGGAAGACAGAGAGTGTATACACCCACGCCATTGTGATCAATTCTGAGCCATGTCATACCGAGTCTCCAACCATTGATTACGATAGTCACCAATCTCTGTGATAACGTGAAATGTATCAGCAATCTGTGAATAATATCAATTTCTATTGTTTTGCATATAGTTTAGTCAACAACAACAAAAAAGAGAAATCTGAACAGTTAGCTATTCAATACAGTCAGTAGCAACGTAGATTTTCGTGCGTGCATACATCAGTTCAAGTTGCCATACCACATTAGCACAGAGATACAATTGTCGATTCAAATCCCATAGTGGTAGAGGTAGTAAAAGTATAAGCAGTAATCGGAGAGATTAGGGTTGTGAAGGTGTTATTCAAGGAGTATAATCCAGTGAAATAAATTGGGAAAAGATTAGAATTTGGAAGAACACAAAGATTGAATGCACCTGCGCCACTGGAAACGATTTCGAGCCATGTCATTTAGGGTTTCTAACCATCGGTTACTATCGTCTCGCAGATCCCAATGCAATTTATATCAAAATTCAATGAAACGTCTCATTGATAATGTCGATCAGTGTGATAAGCACTAGTTCAATTTATCGCATAACATATCAAAATGAAACTATCAAGACTTTATGGATTTACATAATGTATTGGTTTGGTCATTCCTAGATTTCTTTCAACTTATTGCTTACCTATGCAACGGCAAATATCACGTATATTGACATGACAGTCTTGACAGTATTAATCGATATCGTGAAGTTGTACAGCATTGCCTACTGTCATTTTGGTAACTGTATAACATATCTTCTCGTTAAGTACTTTTCAAGACAGACACACATTTAGATCGTATAGACCTATTCAAAACCTGGACTATTTTTTAGTGCTGTTCTAACAGTCTAAACGAGCTGCAATAGTTGAACTACTTATGAAAGATTTGTGTACTATGACTTGTGTTACTCATGAATAGCTAGTTTTCATTACGTAATTTTTTCCTCTTATTTCTTTGTTTGAAAATAAACTAAATGTCCTCTCATTAGTTGTCCGACCATATTCATATGATCATCTTTGACTCTTGCTGTGTTTATCTCCTTGAATATATATATATCATACCTTCTTGACAGACAGACATCAGGCTTGGGTTCCTTTAGAAATACGAACTTTAAAATACCCAAAAAAGAGTTTAATTATCACTACAGATATGTTTTTGACTAGACTATCACAATAAATGGATTAGTGATTATAAATTCAACGCCTTTACTCCCTACTGTCACATACTATGGATTGATATAAGTGTCATTATTACTGTGTATAGATTTTATCCGATGCTAAAATTTAGTCTAAACAAAAGATGACGACTAGTCAATACTCATTGGATGATGAGCATTTAAAGAAAAGAAAAAAAGAAATTAAATTTGAAAAAGTTGGCGTTTATATCGAAAACCATCTCTTTTTTTATTAACCATATATAAATAGGATATTTTGACAGCTATTAACTACACTACACGTATTGAGTTAAATGAAAAACAGTCGAAAACCATCATTATATATATATAAACAAATAAAGAAATGAAAATCTACACATATACACTTAGACCTATGCATATATATATATGGAAAGAGTATTCATTATAACAAAAAGCAACTCCGTAAAAAGTATAACTTGTCATTTAGAGAGAAACGTTTATAACATGGCATAACTGATAAACGATGATTCAGACCTAGTCATGTCAGGTTATTTAGATCTCCAATACTCAATCGTCAAATATAATGAACTAGGAAAAAAAACCTACCACAAAACTCGAATTTGTAAATGTCAGAAAAAAACGTATTGTTGTTTTTTCTCTATTTAAAGTAAAAATAATTAAAGACACACTTCATAGACTGATCTTAGTTGACGTATTGTTGAAAAAAAAAAGAAATTGGACAGTTGACTCGCCCTAGTATGAGACTTATCAGCAGTGCATACCGACGACCAGTGATAGAATTCAAGACCTTCAGGTTCTCACAGAGGGCTCTGAACCTTTACACCATTAAGCTAACGTTCAATGGTACAATTCCAACTTTAATTAATTAGCGAAATAACGCGACGATTATCTAATACCACTGATGAAGACTGTCTCACTACTTCACCAGTTATAACCCTCACAAGATAACTTGAGGAAAATCCTGATGACTACAACCTACCTACAAATTAAATCAATTTTTAGAAAACCCCTTCAGTTAAACTAAAAATCTGTTAAAACGACAAATTCATACAGGACAAACAACATGGATCTTGTAGCGACAACATGAGATAAAGTTAAAAATTAGACGTCATTCATATATATTTATTGTTTGGGTCTTCTCATTGATATTTAGGGCTGCAATTGATCAGCCTCTCGTAGAATATGTGAGTCCTGTGTTGTTTGCCTTGATATTACTAGTAGGTCACAATCATTATAAGCCGAGATAAATGGTGGCTAGCTGACGAGTCCCAAATGGGACGAAACGTAACTCCTGGATTCTACCGCTATCCACCATTTATCACCGCTTGAGTCATTCGGTAAAGTTTTATTCAAAGAGCTAATAATTAACTGGAATGTGATTTAGAAACAAACGTTTCATAAACAACATTATTACATCTATGAAGAGAATTGAAAAAGAACTTTCTACGCATTACATGAAATGAATGTGTACAGAATCGACTAGTCTATCTCAACACAACGATAATACATTGCAGTAGAACTATTGATCAATGGATTAAGTCACATAACCTTCGACTATCAACCAATCATTTATTTTGTTTCCAGCAGTTATATATTATCAGTATAGGAATTGTAATATTTTAACAGTTGAATTCACGAATCAATCTAAGCTAGAACATCATTGAAAACCTGGAAGCATTGGACGACTGTTTCGTTCTGGTATAGGAATCCTCAGTAGTACGCATTCACGATCCCGAAGCTGGAACTCAAACCCACGCGAACGGATCGACTGAAGTTAAACATTTTAACACCGTTGGATACCAGCTCAGTAGTTTAGCTTAGATTGACTCATGAATTCAAAGGGTTATATATTATCTTGAGAGATTATTATTTATTCATTTTAACACATAGATATTGATGCAAGGAGATATATGCGCCACACAGATCTCATTTGATATGTGTGAGGGCTGTGATACTGACCGGGTGCCCAAACCGAAGCAGGTGGTTTTCTTAGGGAGCCACACCCGGGGCCTTCGACCTGAAGGTCTGATTCACAAGGCAGTGGAGCATCGTAAGGAGATGCAATCTCATGGTAGCCGGTGACCAACGATTGGTTCATACGCTATTTGTTTACTCAGGATACTGGAGCCCATGTGCACCATTGGTTTGGAATCAGGGTTCTCCAACTCCCCTAGGTGGACTCTCCATGTCCACCAACCCGGTTAAAGCGCCGGACGTTCGCTTTTCGCCCTTTCAATTTCGTAAACAACACCCCCTCCACGTGAAGGCAATGAGTAGGACTTCCCCTGACAGAGGCTATATACGCGTGGCCATGTGAGAGCATTTAGAGAGGTAGAGCGGACTCTCCTCACTCTCAGCCGCACCAAGGCACTCACTCTCGAGTGAGAACCACTCACTCGAGAGATTACATTCAAAACAAACAAATAAACAAACAAACAGACAAAGCATTGAATCTATATTTTAATTTAACTAACCTAATTCACAATTACTAGTTTCATTTATAATTTCAGTATTATTATCATTTGTCACATCTTTGTTTAATTCATTTATTGAATTTGGTTGTTCATTTAAAATAGAAATTGATGAATTATGTAATTCTAATTGTTTTTTACGTTGACGTTCAGCTTTTTTAGCTCGTTTAGTTAATTTTATATTTGATTGTTCATTATTATTATTATTATTATTATCCATAGAATTATTGTTGATAAGATGATTATTAGAAGATTGTTCCATGAATAATAAAATGTTGAAATGATCTTGTAAAATATTATTCTCTTCATGAATTAATTTTTTTAATAAATCTAATTGTTTTTTATGCTTTTTAGATGATTCATGATTTAATTTTGCTTTGATTGAAGCAAATAATTTATCACATGCTATACAATATAATTCATCATTAATTGTCTCTTGAACAGGATCATCATCATCATCATCATTATCATCATCATCATTACTATTATCACCATTATCAGTATTGGTATTCTGAGTTTGTTTATTAATATGATCAGTTTCATCATTGACAGAATTATGAGGATTCTTAATGGTTATAACATGATTGGCTTTAGAAGATTTCTATAAATAGACAAAAGAAATATATATACATATAATTGAATACAATAAAAAAAGGATCTTTCCAAAAAAGTAATTGTTTTTCAATAACCCTTTAAAATATTGTCAACTCTTTTATGTATACGAATTACTACAAGAAAATTAGTGAGATTATCAAGACTGAACAATGTAGACAATATCAGGATGTATACAATTTCTTAAATTATAACATAGATGGTTACATGAACAATAGTTTAGAGACAATAATAGTTAAATACCATTGAATAGTATATAATCTTAATAAACTTGAAGTGATCATCCAAGTACCGGAATTCAATAAGAGATCAATCCTTTAGTAGGAATCCGATAAAGAATCTGATATACTTTTCTAGGAGAATAAATAACTATGAAGATGTAAATTAAAAATCAACGGTTATGAAGAGTACTGAAAGTGGCTAATTCAAATGACAGATTATTGTAAAGTCTAAACTGAATAACTATGTGTAAAAATGATATGGTAAGCCGGCCAGATTTTGGACACCGCCCGTTATAACAAAAACATGATTATATCACAATAAAAATAAATTACGTCACAAAGTTTCGTCATCAAAGATGCTGGTGGGGTTAACTACATAGAATACTACTAAAAATAGTAGACATTTCACAGCTGGAGAATAACAGAAATACTATGATACACATATTTAAATTACTTAAAAATTATTTTTAGTAATGTTATCATCATCTTAGATTGTAATGAATCACCTGTAGCGGATCGTCTAAATTGATACCATCAAGCTCTGCTTCTAAACGTTTTATCTCAGCTTCAAATTGTTCCGACCACTGAGATGCGATTCCACCAAAAGCAATTTCATCATTCCAAGCTTCGTGTAATTGGGCTGCTTCTCTGTAATATAAAGTATGATCAGTAGACAGGGATATATATATGTATATATAAACATAACGAGAACTCATATTGTCTGAAAATACTATGGTCTTTGTAGACTTCATAACTAGTTGCTTCAACAGACAGGTTAACATACCTAAAAAAAGATTTAATCGGAGATTTCGTAAGACAACGCTAAAATTACCGTTTTATGTTTAATACAAAACCTTTTAAAGACTGCAATAACTGTTCATAATAATAATAATATTATATATATAATATTGTTATTATTACTGACAGCCTTCCTAATAGGAGTCAAAATGTAGGAGACAAAAACTGTGGGTTAGGCGGATAACACACGTAGTAATTGATTACGGGTAATTTAATCTACCTTCAAAAAACCCAGTAAGTTCGACATTTTTTGATGTTCTCTACATTACATGTGGTTAGTTTTAGTGTAAGAGGTTGCTGAGATCATGGAACTTTACTCAAGAATCCAGTTAGTCTGCAGGGTAAACTGGAGTGTCCTGGATGTTTTCTCCTGAGTCCTCTGAATTGCCATCCTTTGCCAATGCTAACTTTGCTAAAAGATACAAACGATCATCAGGTTCAACAGTTTTATTACGATCTGGATTTGGTTCATAAGATGTATAATTGTGATCATTGTAAGGAAGTCTCTAACACCCATCTGACTCACCATAAGTTGCAGCATGAAAAGGATATTCATCGGCGCCAGATTCATCTTGATATGATTGAAATTTTGCTTCAATTAATCTAACAATCATCTTAAGAATAGTTTACTGTAGAAATTCGTAGATGAAAAACAGAATAAATACTAATTTAAATGATTCTCATAGATGATACATAAATTTTATGATTTTACATAGTTTTTGATGTATCAAACTGAAATTAACTTTATATACAGATAAATTTATTGATGATAAAACAACTAAAAAGTAGTGTTCAACAATAAGTAGTGGAATCCAGGACGCGCGCGTTTTGTCCTATTTCAGACTCGCTAGCCTGATGTACCTTCATCCTAAAGTTGATGTTTATCCAGGGACTCAAACCTAGTAACGTTCGCTACTCAGTCTAGATATCAGAAATGACTGATCAATTGCAGTCCTATACATCAGTGGGAAGATTCAAATAACCAATACAAAAATGAATTAAAAATATTCGACAATGTTAATAAACAAAATATTTTAAAAGAATATGAAATTTGTTATTAACAATTACCGCTGTCTAGCTTTTTCGGCTAATAATTTAGTACGATTTTGAGATTCTTTAGCTATACGTTGAATGCGTTCATTTTCAGCAATTACACGTTTATCCCTTTTCTTTACATATGCTACCAATTGACGTATTTCTTCATTTCGCTTGCGTATTGCAGACATTCTCATACGATTATTTTCTGCTTCCATTGCACGACGTTCCTATTAGACGATAATAGTATAATTTAATGACGAAAAAGTGAACACAACATGTTAAATGCACTCTATCGTGTGGTGTTATTATGAATTGGGATTGTAAATGTGAATAAGCGTTGTAATTATTAAAATGAGTAGAATACTGATCGATAAATAAAAGATGTGATCAAGTAACAACTGATGGAAACCCCTAAATAAACTGATATAATGTAGATACCCACTGGAGGAGACTTGTATACAAATTATTGACACGAAAATAAATCGTTCATCATTATTAATTTTTTTTTTGCAACCCATTTTCTGAGTGATAATTTTTGTTGTCTCTTAAATCTTTAGTTAGACGGGTTTTTGATCAAGACAATAAACTATTATGATATAATGTGTATTGATGAATAAGTTTTAAAATGGAAACCAACTGTGATTTTACTGCAAATCCTCATTCCTTCAGATACGTGCAAAATAGGACGTAACAAATAAATACTCACTTGACGTGAATCTGCAAGTCGTGTGTCGTATTTTTCAACCCATGTATATGTTTTTTTTGTTTCAAATATTTCCCAGAATAAATAGAATGGAGCAACAACTTCCTTGTATGGACTCGACGAAGAACCAAAAGGTGGATAACTTCGTGATTTACGTCTAGAGTATTTTTTACAGTCGTCTTCATCATCATCGCTACCACTTTCACTAGACGACATGGTACAACCAGAAAACTTAGCTGCACATTTCTCCTCTTCAGTTATATCGGCAAATACTTTAGCGTATACAGTATAAAAGCCCTGAAACATAAAATGACAAAATACCATTTATAGCTACTTTAAACAAACAAGTAGTATAAGTCTGTACAATAAAAAACTATTGTAGAGGGATTGGGGTTTTATCAAATTTAATGATGATAACGTTTAGAAGAAAAAGAAAAATCTAATTGTTGGTGAAGATATACCAGTTGCATGTATTTACAATACCGATAGAACTTATTTTCTTCCGTATGTCCGGTGTTTATGATCTATTCGGGTTGAATGCATAATCGCCCTTTCAATGACCAATTTATTCAAGTACTTTCAAAGTGAAATCACCAACTGGATTACGGCGATTTATTAATTTTCCACTTTAAAATTACTTATAATCACAAGCTTTTGAGCTCTTGAACCGTTAAAACGAAATAACCTGAATTCATGTAAGCTTCCAAACAGCTGAAGTGCCAGTAAGATACATACAAGTGAAATATTCAGTGAGACTAGAATTTATGGACATACCAATGAGATTAAAGATGACATATTATAACGCGAAATCAATTCATTCATATAGTTATATAACATTCGGACATTATAGCTGTTGAGGATGCTAGATTCCCAGAAATCACTTGATAAAAGTCTTATTTTTGTAATTTTATGTTGGAGATTTGAATTTCTTGTTTTCGCGCCAAAAGCACCCATTTTCACCGTCATATTGTATTTCCAAATAGTTAGCTTGTCTTGTCATTGTTTGCTGAACCTTCGTTTCATTCGCTGATTAAGATGATTTCGTAATTTCTTCAAACATAGTAAAAGTTGATGTTAGCTCGTGATGAAAACACTAACTCTTATTCCTAACCCTAACTTCTAACTCCTGATCCCCATTGTTGTTCCCCACGCTAATTTACAACCCTCTTTTAATCCCAGTAGGTAGGTGAATTTTCCACTTTCACATAGCTTAAGGGTCGTTCATAAATTATGATCTCACCAAAGATTCATTACTAGAACTCAGTGAATGATAAACTTTGACATTGAATTAGGTTGTTAAATTTAGCCTCAATGTTTTAAATGAGGCTCTTTGAAAGGAGTCAATGTTGTCCCAAAGAATAGTTTTCGTAATACGATGAAACAGCTACTCAGTATCCTCTAACTTTTTATTATTTTCAACTGACAAAACTATGAAGAGAATCAATTTTGTATGACATTCCGTTTTGCGTATTCACTTAATCTTTGAATATAAATTTCTCAAATACCATACTGCCTAAAAATTTCCTAAAATACAATTAAACCACAATGAACACGAAGTAATCTAAGTTTCTATGTTAGTTATGCACTAAATGTATATATCTCATTGTTCAATATATTCGTATAACCCATTAAGAGGAGATGGGGTATACAATGAGTATTGATTAAACAAATCAATACAAATATTTGTTGTTGATTGGGTGTTCATTGAGCTGGATATTTGTTTACATCTTTTTCGGTCGATTCAATTTGAGTCATACATTAAACCATTAGTCTTTAAGCACAAGATGTAGATTACTACCAGATGTAACAATCTTTCATGTGGCTGTTGAGTCAAATAATTGATAAAATTAATGGATAACTACTGATTCGAAAACAATACTGAAACAGTAAAGATCACAGTCCAGTACAAGAACGTTCGCTAAATTTATTTTACTAATTATGACCCATTCAAGACCAACAACTCTTCATACAAGTGTATTCGATAATGAATATGGGACTGAATTGTGAACAAGATCTCGAATGCTGTCAAAGATATAAAGGTGGTTATCAATTCCCAGTTAACCCACACTCTGGAAGAATGTTTCTTCTTGAGATATCTCATTGAAAAACTGGGTTAGGGATAGTCTTGACAACCTGGGAGTGTTATTTCAGAGCCTGATCACATGGAGCATTTATGGTCGTTTTAAATGTTATATCCGTACTTTTATTACTTTATGGAAATCCATAGGGCAAGGTAACGGTATTATGTTTTTGGGGCCTTTAATCTCCTTCTTACATCGTGAGAAGACAACATCGATGTAGATGCTGGTTGTCTGAGAGAAAAAACACCTTAATCCTGTTAAATCCTTGTACAGTCGGTAGCACAGCTTTACCCTCGGACTATGGGTTTACTGACTTTAGCTTTGTCACTCTCCAACAGACGTGTCTGGTATGGTAAGACATAAAGGGACTAATGTTCCAATAAATAAAGCTCTAGTAGGTTATCACGATATACAAGCCCGACCACCACTTTAAGGTACTAACTACAGTCTAGTTGAATACAAGTATTTATAGCAGATGAGCAACACTTTGTAAAGTTATCCCTAACATATGGCACAATCAAAGTTACGGAAGAATGATAATAACTGAAAAAATCTACGAACTATCTAGAGACCATAGTAATTGAAGTTTTAGAACACTATCAGATTATACCTTTACGTCGTCATCAAATTTTTCAAAACAAGATCTTGTAAAGTATTGGAAGACATCGACTCGGCTCTCCTGATAATCTGTTTCACCCATTTGAGTACCACGACCATTTCCCTGTAAAATTTGAGCTCGATGTTTATCATACCAAGCACGTTCTTGGGGATCAGATAAAACTCTGAAAATGTTATTAAGGAAAGTTATATATATAATCCAAATAGGATTTACAAAATATTTTATCAGATATATTTCTCCACTGCATATGGAAGCTTTAAAGAAGCTAACAAACAGTAAAGGAAAAAGCCACAAAGATCCTGTGGAAATTTTCCTAAATGCATTTTTATGGGTTAAGTAATGGAAAGTTATAAGTGTTTGATACAACCTCCCCGATTTTCGCCATCTTTAGCTCAGTTAATTTTATCTGCTAAGTTGTAGTCACTTAAACGGGAATGTGAAATAATACAGGTAGACAGAGAGCACAAAACAGCTATTACATCCAATCTACACAATATCAAAACCAAGACTTCCAAGTATTATAGCGTTTGTATTACACCAAAGTCACAAAAAGCATGGCTATTGTGAGTTAGATTACTACACCTGTGTTTATAACCAACTATAGTGGTATTTCTTGATTTTAGGGTAGCAATTGACTTTGTTGATCGACAGGTTTTATGCATTTGTCTTTTAATGAAAGGTATATGTTGTAACAGAACAAATATAATAGTTGTCTATTTACTTTTCGGACTCAAGGGAGTGCATGGAGAGAAGTTTGCGAATAATGAACTGACAGGGACGTAGCTCAAGGTCAACAGTGCTGGTCAGGTGTATAACTGGTCAAGTTTGGGACACTAGACCATAGAAGAAATAGTAGACGGGAAAGATAAAAATTGGAATGATTCTGAGTGGCGAATAGGTATGTGTCATTAGTCAGCAGTCTACAAGACAGCACAGTATACACAGGAATTGCACGAACCTTACGAAGAATATCTACTTAAACACTACTAGTAGAGCCGGAGACCATACCAAACTGTCATCAAAATGACAACATCAAGTGATTTACATCAAGGTTGCCCACTATCCTCCATTTTTATATAAATCTGTCAAAGACATCTTTCTAGAGGTAACGATTTAGTTGTCTAAATTTTCGTGAATATATCATCTACCAGTAGACTCAGTTGGTGACTTGGAATATGTAGGTGAAACAGTTCTATTCGGTGAAGATGCTCACAAAATACAAACTTCTCACCATCTTGAGTAACGGTGCTAGCATGTTTGGGCTGTACTACGTACCTCCTAAATGTAAAATGTTGCTTTAGATCTGCGTCAACCCATGAACTAATAATAAGAAATAAAGTGGTCGAAAGAGATGACCGCTTCATTTATCCTGAAAGTCTCGTCAACCTTCAAGGGTTGATGTTTGATGAAATCTTGGCACGGATTCAGGAAACTAGCTTAGTTTTTATTAGAATTATTCACATCGGTGCAAATGCATCCACTGTTAGTCTTCCCTTAGATCCTGAGTTTTGAAATTATTTACTATTTTATCACTCAAATTCATTTTTTCTTCTAGAGTTTCATTCTATACGCCTAGTCTTTTAACCCTGCATTTCGATAGTTTCATCACTCTATTCTGATGCGGTATGGTAACTGAAACCAAAGCATATTACGCTAGGTTTTACGATGTTTATGACTGACTGACCTAAACTTCCAAACATTTAACTTGTTTGCCAACATTTAATCGGAAAAATTAATGGATGGTTAGCAACACAACTGATTAACTATTGAAAGTAAAAAGAGGATGATTAGGTGTCTGATCGCAGTATATTTGGAGTGTCATTTATATTTAGTGGTACTAATTGGTGAACAGCTCAGGAGTAGCGTGTGATTTAGAAGTACAAAGTGAATTATTTGACAGACTTCCATCGACGAAAAGCTGAAGGTATAATATGTGTGTTTACGATATTTTCTCAACTACTTTGTAATGAGGGAGAATTAAGATGGGAAGGATTATCTATAACAAAATAATTCGACATTCGATGGGGTCACTAAAAACTTGTTTTAGGCAATATGGATTATCGCAGTTTTTTAGAGCGATGGGTTTACTGTAATGGGAATTTCGCGCTTCTGGAAACTGTATTGTCCTAACTATGAACATGGAGTTTTTCTGTTATTCAGTTAATCCATGTGTTAAGTGACCCAACTAAAAATTAGCCGTGATCTAAAAACCTTTAAAAAAAAGAGACTGACATGAACATTATTTTCAACAAAATGTTCATCATGAACGATTAAATCGCCTATTAATAATTATAAAATCATACTTGTAAGCCTCCTGAATTTCTTGAAATATTACAGTTGTATCCTCTGTTGTGTTTTTGTCTGGATGCCATTGTAACGATAGTTTGTAGTAAGCCTTCTTAAGATCAACTTGCTCCACATTTTGTGCGACATCTAGCAGTTTAAATGACATTTCTATATACTTACCTAACAATTCATAATAGCACTTCATCTCGTTTAAGTAACAAAGAAGCCCATAAGTTTAAATTCTTTTGCTCTGAGCTCCGAATGATATTCGCTAACGTCCTGTGAACTGAGAGCTAGCACGACTAAAATAAAGCAAAAATATCTTTAAAAAATAGGCACAAGTCGGGAAATATTGATCAATTATTTATCCACTCTTATACACATCTTAGTGGGTCAGTGATCTGACTTCAGTTTGATCGCACGATGATGTTAACGAAATATACATGTCGCCAACCCTCGCGTATAATTGTCGAGTTAATTCGCGTAAATGGATAACCGAATAAAATAAGTCAAACAGGAGAATGAATTCTAGATACGTACATCTCATACACTCGTTGATCCAGACAGACAATTAGAGAAACGAAGCTGAGGAGCAGATCGGAGGAGGCAAGCATACTAACTTAATTTGATAAAGCGATTCAGTATTTATAGCCAGATAAAAATAAGCTAGACGTATAATGAATAGGGTAAGCAATACACACGTAAACTCATAAAAAAAGTTAGGGTTAATAAGCGAATAACTGATAAGGTCAAAATTTGACTCGAGAAGAACTAATAAACTGGTCTGTCAGAAAGCTAGAATAAACTGTGTGGGGATTGGATTACAATACGGAGAACGTATGGACAAAACAAGTGGAACGACTTGATGAATATGAAATGTTTGCAATGCATGAGTCTGGGTTAGTAAGATAGCTCTTAAGTTATATACTTTATGGTCTGAATAATCTCCAGTAGAGAATCCTCACCTGAAAGTGCCATAAAAACTGCATCACCTTATAACGGAAAACTTCGAAGCAAAATAATTTCTATGAAACAAGATACAGACGTGAAGTTTACGAACCTGACCGTTGTTGCTACTTTGACGTGGTGGTTTGGGCTTGTCTATCGTGATGATGGCTCGAACAATCGTTTCTTAAAGTCCTACCATGCCAGGCAGGTCGGTTGAAGAGCTGTAAGGCTAAAAGCAGCAAACCCAAGGTCCTAGGACGAAATCGTAATGCTGCATGTACAGAGGTGTGACGGCAGTAAGGTGTTTCCCTCAGACAACCAGCGTGACAGAGAAGCTACCTTCCTACGGAGGAAGGGTCAGATTGGGAGAGGTCGAACCTAAAAATGCGCACCTCACCTTACCCAAGGGATTTCTGTCTACGACGGTAAGGTTTCAACAAGTACGGAGCTGACACAAAAATTACCTACAAAAATGTCGTGTGTAATCGGACTCAAATAGTTGTCTCTTGGGCACTGCAGTCACACTCTCAGGCCACTAAGACCAACTCCAACCCAATTTTCTGTCAGGTACCTCTAGAAGAACCCTTCTACGATGTGGGCAACCGGAAAGTGATAACCACCCTTATACCTCTAATAGCACTCAAGACCACCGTATTCATAATCAATTTTCCTCTTTAATTCTTATTACTCCGCTTACCACGCCTATCAACTCCAAACTTGCGCCTCAAGCGTCACCATGGCCAACGATTCTAGTGCCTAAAATAATACCCCAGGTCTACTGAAACCTCGTCCCAAACTACACATTAGAGTCTTCAACGTACGTACCCTGTGTCAAATCGGTCAGATGGCCTCCTTGGCTAAGACCCTAGAATCTCGTACTATTGATGTATGCTACGTCTCTGAAACACACACAGGGTCTGCTATTTTTTAAACGATTACGAGTTCGCCTGGTCTGCGAACGGAACAAAGACTGTGACCAAAGACCAATAGGCTAGCTAATCTGATGCGTACCAGCCCCGAGAAGTCCTAGTTCGAACGGGGAAATATATTCCTCAAGCAGCCAGAAGCACGAGCAACCACGACAAGTCTAGTCGGAAATACACTCATTTATATAATAGTTTGTACACCCATTTTTGATTAATAGTCAGAATAAATCACATATATGAAAAATACTGCATACAATAATATCGCATGTTATACAGAACAAAATGTCATAGAGGAAAACGAAACAAATACCATACTGCGTGATCATCAAATTGAATTAAACGAAATGGACATTGAATAAAAATCATAATGAGTAAATCAATTTAATTTTGACTTTTCATTCCGTCATAACAGGGTCCTAGTGTGGTCACTCACATGACCTCACCTCGCCAAAACGGAGATCCAACGAGATACACCCTCCGTGTATCTAGCGACCCGATGGCTAGTTCTCGTGGACTGGCAGGCGTAGGCATAGCACTAAGTAAGAGGGTAGAACGAGCACTATTGGAATGGATCCCCATTAACAGTCACCTATATGTTGTTCGGCTAAACGGCTCCATAAGAACTCGGAAGGATAGGGACACATGGCGTTACTTTTTCGTCGTTTCTGCCTACGCTCCCACTGACTGCAGCCCAGATGAAGTAAAAGATGAATCTTACAGAAAGCTTCCTGAACCTCTTTAAAAAGCTAGACGCTCAGACATAGTACTCATAGCAGGTGACTTACCCAAGGGTAGGTAGCCTAAACCAAAAAGAAATACATTTAGGTGGGTATTTTAGTATTCCGGGTCAGAAAACAGATAATGGTGACCGTCTGTTGCACATGTGCGCAGACAATCGTTTATTTTTAGCAAACACTAATTTTTAGCATAAGGAGAGACATCGTCTAACATGGCGACCACCTGCACTAAGCCAACGATGGACTCAAACAGACCATATTGCCATCAGTCATCGTCCAATAGGCTCGATAAAAGACTTCCACTCATTCTGAAATACATGTTTAGACTCTGATCATGCTCTCATAGGAGTACGCAGAAAAACCACATTAAGACCCATTATATTTGAACTCAGTGATGAGAAAGCCAAAAGTGGATTCTAGGAACAACTGAGGCTACACTTAGGTAGTTCTGAGAACGAGGTTGACCCAGATGTTGCTTGGAAAGATATACAAATAGCTATGGAAACAGCAGCGATATCTATTAGTGATTTGAACCAAAGGGTAAAAAGCCCGTGGATTTCTACTAAGTCTATTGCACTGATAGATTCTCGTAAACTCATCCCATCAGGCTCTGAACACGATGAAGAGCGTAAACAGATCAGATCGAGGTTAAGCAAAAGTCTAAGGAACGACCGTGAGCAGTGGTGGGCAACGAAAGTAAGAGATATAAAAGGCGGTGGCTGTAGGTAACACAAGACAGCTTTCTGGACTAATAAAAGAAACCGGAATTAAGAAGTCAAGAGTAAGTGAGACAATCACGGAGAAAAACGATACACTTATCTGCCCTCAGTCTAGACGTTTAGAACGATAGACAGAACACTTTAATGAGCAGTTCAGCTGACCTTTAGCTACTCTATAACGAACCACCATTTCGAAACAGCCTCAATGGGACGTTAATATATACCCCGACTCTAAATGAAGTTCAAAAAGCTATGGCTAATCTGAAACAACGAAGAGCAGCTAGTCCAGATAGATTAGTTTCAGAAGTCTTTAAGGATGGTGGCCCAGTTTTAGAGATTAGGTTGACTAAAATTTTGGCTGAAATTGGAGAACTGGACGTAATTCCATCTGACTGGTCATAATCTTTGGTCGTCCCAATACATAAGAAAGGATCAAAATTATCCTGTGATAACCATAGAGATTGGTTTGCCTAATATGGTGTCTAAAGCACTAGCCTCAATAATTATCGAGCTCCTAATAAAAACTCGTGAACTGCAAACACGAGAAAACAGGGTTGGTTTGAATCTGCTGGGATCGCCGAGTAAGTAATGGTAACGTGGGACACGAGTTATTAGGGGATGATAGTAAACTAGTTGATGAGGTTGTGAGTCCTCATCGACTGAGATGGTTGGCCCACGTATTACGCATACCCGACCACCGATTACCATGGCACGCGATGCCCACTAGTGTCGGAGACAGATTGAGGAAAGTTACGGGAGGCCAAACTAGAACGAGGCATCAGTCCATAAAGCCATTAACTTTGGGTCTGAGACATGTTGGTAGATGCAGACTACTTGGTTGGGGTCCGCGCGACTATCGTAACTAGGGGTTTGTAACTCTAGGTGTTATGACTTAGAACCGATCACAATGGCGGTGTATACAGTCCTTGCCTTCTCTTAAACCATGGGATTAAAATCACTTTATACACTTTCTACAAACTAATTCTTTCTCCGTGTATCATCACCCTATTACCTTTGAATTAACTGCCCCTATGAATTTGTTCATCTTGTTGTGCTGATGAGGTATGGAAACTCGGACCGACGCATATAAGTTTCTGGTCCTGAGTTGTAGATGAATAACTGATTGAATTCAAGAAGCGCAAAACGTGTGGTAGCGTTTAAGCGTCGGGTAGGTATTACAGTTTCTGTTTCCTAAAACTAAGATTATCTATTCAGAGATAGCACAAGGCAAGTTAAGTATTACCAAGTTTACAAGGACGTATCATTTGCAGGGAAGAGGGTAGCTTCGGCTTGATATCTGAAACACATTATGTGCATGATAATTTTGATAGAATTCTATTGAATATGGCAAATTCTAATTGCTGACTTAGTAGATATCCAGAGCAAACTGGACCAAATACTTCGTGTTTAAGTTCTTAGTTAAGTGCCAAATCTTTATCTGAATATCTTGAAATGACGTCTATTATATTGTAACCAGTATTGTATACCGAGGCGGAAATTGACTACTTGCCAACGTGCATTTCAGTAATACCAATTACCATACCTTCCAAAATCACTTACTAGTTACGGATACTTAAAATCAGCCAAACAGTAAAGGTCGTCTGGACAGTTAGAGATAAAAACAAGGAGTTGTACACTTAGTTGGAGTGGCGGAATGAGATTCGACATAGTATGTCCAAGAAATCACAAAGCATATAAGGTTAACACGATTTTCTTGAACTTCGAACACGTTTGAAAAAACAACAAACAGGTAGTCAGAGATCTTAATTGAGACATATCTGGATTGCTCATTTTAATAGACAAATTATGCTACATTTCGGTCTATAATAGAGTAAGGTGTATATTCTGAAAAGTATACATATCCGACATCTCTGATCTCGATGAGAATTTGAGTTGCCAGAAAAATTAACCTACGTTTACACACGATTTGTCGGAAATTACCTGGTTTAATTAAATCAGGTACATATTGATAGTAGGCGTAAAAGCGGTTTGCATACACCAGAACCAATATTTAATTATATCATACGATACACTGAGATTTATTCGAAAGTATTAAAAACAAAACATCCGCAATATTATTTACTATAATATCCAAAGAAGAGACGACTTCCTAACCTCGTGACTAGACCTTGGCTTGTAGCGCATCTAGTTATAGTGGAGCCCTAAAAGCAATCTTCAAGAAATGGTTTAAAATACAGCTAATATATTTTTTGTTCATCACCCTGTAAATTTGCGATCTGGTACAAGGAACTATAAGTAGAAAGAGTAGTACCTTCGATGCATAATAAATCTAGTAATTAAACACTTCTCACCGTTAGCAGTACTTAAATCCAGTTAAAGTTTCCACTGGTGTACTTTTGACTAACGCCGTGGTTGATATTCATCAAAGTGTTCTTTCTGGAGTTATTCTCATGACCCTTTCGGTATACCTAACTACTTCATCTAAACCAACTTAAATATAGTGTTACAGGTGTAAATAAATCCTTGCTTATCATATTAGTTCCACCAGAAACAACACTCCCTGAAGGTCTTCTACCAGGCATCAATCATGTTTTAATAGGTCGTGTAGTGCACCTCCTACGATGACTAGTTAGCTCAGGTGTCGTCCATCATGATACGTTGACCTATAATTCAAGTATATTTTCACATACCATTACCTTCAAGGTCTAATTTCAATTGCCTTGAAGTTTCTGCGCCACAGAAGGTTCGGACAGTAAAATTTTCACCACTTTTTTGTCTGTTTTGTTCTTGACTTTTAACTCCAACACCTACGAAAACAACTTTTGATGTCCTTATTAGTTGCTGGACGACGGAAATAAATAACTAATGACCTGAGATAGTGTTGCACGGTATGTCACTTTTACGGACTTCATACAGACAGCATAGTATTTAACCTCACTCTCTGTCTTAAACAGCAAAAGAATTTTCTAAATAAGTCCTAAATTATTTCAGCTGTTAGGGGGTCGAAACTGTGTATGAACTCAAAATGAAACACTACTGAATGCCCTGCTGAAATCGAAGGATATCACATCGACAGAAAGACCAAAAACTCCAATTTTTGTTTAATATCTCATAATGAGCTGAATAGTCAAGGTGAAACATCTATGACGTCCGTGTTAATCTGTAGTTAATGGATTGTGGTTCTATATGACGAAGCCAACTACCCCGAATAACTTTTTCACACTTTAACCGCTGTACTAGTTATAATAACAGGTCTGTAGCTGAGTACGAACTGTCTTTTCCCATCCTCTCATGTAGAGCTAACTACAGTATACTAGCAACCTCTTATGAGTTGAGTCTGGGAAAGCGACGCATGAAACTGTATTCCCTCCTGGTGCCTCAGAAAAAAATATCCGCAATATTTGACAGATATGATGAAAATAGTCTTTTCGTAGGAGAGATATAGATCCACAAAAATTCTAGTGAATATTTGTATTAAACTGTGGAACACTTTTCACTCTACCTTTTTGTGACTTTGAAATGACAGCACCTGTGGCTTTTAGAGAACAATAGTTAAATTTTATGGGTAAATCAGGGATCTATGTCACTGTGACTGTGGTGTGTGCTACTTATATTGATATAAGTAGTATAAGTCGCGAGTTAAAACGTAATATCTGGCAGCAGAAGATGAGGTGAAGATCAAGAAAGGAAGAGCGAGACCACAATGGAATTTGTAAGAAAACGCATGTACAATGGAATGGGAGACAATGGATTAGTGTTTGCAACGGAAACAGTCCAGTTGGATATGATGCCTTGATATTTTGCAAATTGACGATTGACTTTATGGTATTCAGATTTATTGAGATAGTCTGTAATTTTTGTGCTAAATACATTCGATTGTCCCCACCCGTGTTCTTGTTCACTACATGACTATTTTTGTAAACGAAAGCTAGAGTAAGTGAAGATTTTAACCCGAAATCGTTCATCCGTGAATAAGTACTTTGAGCGTGATAGAACCTGGTCGCTTTTCCAAGTTCTCGGTTTCACATTGCCAAATGTATCTAGTTATTCAGAGAAGTCAATTCAGCGAAGCTGTAGAATCGTCGTCTACTTCGATACTAGTATATTTATCTTTGGTGCTATAATAATAGACATAATTCCAAAACTTTGGATTTGTCCTGATGTAGACTACCTGATCTACAAGATCTTACATCGAGGTTACATCATTGTCTATATTGACTCGTCCTATCGTGAAAATTAGCAAAATGACGTCTAGAACTCCTGAAAAACACAATCGGACTAGGAGGAGAGTAATATATCAAGTACAAAAGGCAAGAAGTTACATTGAGTGACCATCGCCTCGTTCACCGTTAATAACTCCTATGCATTTTAAATTTTGAATGTAAATTTTCTCAGTTATCTTGTGTTTAGCTCTGAGTATTGTGTGGCTTGAAGAAATACCACTACAGAATCATCTCAGCTATTGTATTTATACATGATAATTAGAGGTATTAAAATTCGATCTGCTGAATGGCTATTTCCAGCTTCCACTCGATTAGTTAGTAATGGACCAGTATTCAAGTCAGGAATATGTCAATGGGTATAAACAAAGATTTAACATTTTTAATTGCATCATTATGCACGAAGTTATCATCATTTCATACGAACAGTGCAATGTGCTTATCTATGCTGATTTTAGAATGAAAAACGTTTCATAAGATTACAGTATAACTGTTGCCTAGTTTTGGAGAATCAGTTTATCCTCCTAGTATCCAATTTTCGTGCTACATTTTAGCTGTAAGTTTACTACAAACTACTCAACCGGATACCTTATATCGTTATAAAATCTTCTTGAGAGTTATACAGATTAATCGAGGCAAACAAAATCTTGAATGTACATCTGATTTCTTATCAAGCATAAAGTTACTCTAAAGCTCTGACTCTAATGTTATTTTTCCCGTTATTTACCTTACTGTGAGTATACAAATAATCCCTTTTGTTGGGTAAGCTTGACGCGCTCGTTAGTAAATAAGTGATGACCGTATATATCACTGGCCAATTTCTCCAATTGAGCTTACTTTAGTGATCAGATTGACTGCCTACCTAACGGCTGAAATACCAATATTCGGTTTGAACAGAAAACTAACGAAATGACGTTTATTCCATTAGTCCAAACTACGTTCTTTGGTATACCATATGAAGCGATTTTAAATGGCTCGTATTAAGTTGCATCAAAATACACACCTTGTGCTCAATTTAAACGGTTCTAATTTAAGAAAGAAAACAAATTATATCAAAAGTACAAAATACCTAGAACGGTACAGCCTGTGCTACACAATCAAATGTTTCTCTAACACAAATTAGAGTTAACTGCCTGAGAATCAATAAAAGTACTTCAATGGTCCGTCAACATACAACAGTAAAATTAAGTAGTAAAAGGTGTATTTTTAACAAAGGCCAAATGATGAAAGCCCAGACAATGAAGACTGAGGAACATAAAGTGTGAGTTACAGAGACCGGAATAAAGGTTAGAATACAAGACAGGGAAAAGGAACAAGTAGATAACAATACTGATAAATAAAATTGTTTGGAGGAGTTTTCAATGAGTTCTTTACGTTACAACCTACACAAGAACCTTCTGTTTTCCAGGTGTTAGGTTTGGCGAAGTACAACTTACAAATTGTATGAAGTTACCAAACGATCAAAACTATGGATGAGCGCTCATCAGTATTTTCTTTAAAAACTTTGTTTTTCAACCACAAAACCATATGTTTAGTGCGGAATATGCGTCCTCACTACTGCTCAGTGGACTTCACTGTACAAAAGGGACTTATTCACTGTAAGTTAAATAACTCTATCAATAAAGCTGAAATACTGATACCTTGGAGAACGAATTATTCAAATTGGGATTCGTTCATTTGACACTTACAGCTACACAGTGACTAAACAAGACTCCACTGTGTGACAAAGCTGAAGTAAAACTAGGTGGGGTATAGTGTTGGTGTATTATAAACATAGTAGCAGGCTTTCCAGTGTTTTAACCTGCCATTGATAACATGTGTTGGTGTCATAATTATGACTCGCTATCAAGCTGCTTACTTGTCAGTGCTCGTTTAACAAATTTTTATGGTCGCTTTAGGTGTTTGTCGAATACCTTGAGTTACATGTGATCGGTAGATAAAACAAAGGATAATTAATTTTACATGGAGAATTTTTTTGTCTATGTAAATAATCATGCTAATTCTATTCCAGTCAATAGTTAAACAACCATCTTATCGTGAAAAAGAACCGTGGATTAGATTATTAAACATACAAAAATAAACAATACAGAAACGTTTTACTCCAAAATATGAAATTTTAGAACTCACATGAGTTCAAAACTCGTGTTTAAATCAATAAAACCACAAATCAACAAACCAAAATAACTATTTATAGAACTTCTTAAACATCATTTTCTTTCCTGTGTTATTTTATAAATCAATTATCTAGTCTAGAGTGGCTTTTTTTAGAACCTCGCTGTGCTTCAAATCCTTCTAATACTGGTATCTAGATTATATTGGCGACCATATTTAATTTGATTTATTGTAATACGCTCTAAGAAATAGTCAAGAGTTATTAATAATCAGCTTGTAGGCAACATATTTATTTTTGCGACTTGTGTTTACAATATAATCAATATCAAAGCTGCCTTCAAAGATAATTCGCTTTCCATAAGAGCTGTAATCTTAATGATTGCTGCTTACTTTTATGGGTTTGAGATAGTATTACAAATCAAAAGCAACGCAACCAAACGGTGACAAGATACAACCATAGAGAATAAAGAATTTATAATTTGAAGTCAATCACAGATTTAAACGAATAGTAGTGAACCATTTAGCCTGTGCAATAATTGACTTAGTTTGCATATCACTGGTGTATATAACCGATGTCAATGATTGAGGTCCACTCAAGTTGGATGGGATTATGTGACCTTCTACCTTACATCAAAGTCACATCTGGAAGTCAAAATCTAACCTGGACAACACGCTACTGACATCCAGGAGTTTTTACTACTTCGAGGACTGTATAGAACAAACGTAACCGTACTAAAGAAACGTATTGTGAGAAAAGACTATGGAAGTATATAATAGAGCCGCAGCCCTATCGGCAGTTTTATGAAGTCCCACTGACCGATCCACGTAGGTTACCTCTGACAATTCTCGGTAAACTGTTTGACATTCAGTGGTCTCCTGATGAGTGTTTTGACAAGGGCTCACTGACAATTTATTCACCACTCTTCCACATCAATTTATGATATTTTATTTCAATTCTCAGTTGTAAATAAAATGTCATTACTTCTCAAGAATATTAAGGTATTATAAAAAGAAAGACGTGGAGTGAATTTACGGTCAACCATGATCTGATCAACTGTTTCAATATAGTATGTACTCAAAAACCCAAGTAGGACTCAATATGTGACATTTCGGTTTCATGATAATTATTATATCTCTAAACTTTTAAACAAAACATAACAATTATTCAATGATCGCTGATTTTTATTGATTTTATGACTTTCATTATTAAAAACCCACCACTTAACTAAATAAATGAATCTTATCGATTACTGAATACATAGTAATTGGAATCAATAAATTGTTTACAGAATCCAGACAATTACCTTGTTATAGGTATTAATGCTAAGATTGAAATTGATAGTTTCAAATAAATTGAGCATTGGGTAGAAAGTTAATTATAAATAAATTTATTGTGATATTCTAATAAGTAGAAAAAAACTGAAGTTTTGATGTTTCGTAACTTAATGTAAGTCACTTCTTCAGAATAAACAAATAAATAATCGAAACAAATTAATACAAGTTTAAATAACACAAAGGAACTTGTGTTAATTTATTTCGGTTACTTACTTATTTATTCTGAAGAAGTGACCGACATTAAGTTGCGAAACATCAAAAATTCAATTTTTTCTACTCATTAAGACATAACAATAAATATATTTATTATTTAGCTTGTTAATGTTTTACTATTTAAGTTAGTACGTAATTAGTTGAATAACTTTCATCGATGAAATACAACTGTGTTTGTAAACGTTTAACTAATTAACTTGAGCATAAATTAAGATAAATGACAGTTGGTTAGCGTAGCATGGATGTATTATTAACTTCTTGATAAAAGTTATAGTAGATCCACACTAATATACAGACATGATTAGGTTCATACAAAATAAGAAATTGCACTACAAAATAAGGGTGTTTTACATAATAACAGTATTGAGTAATCAGTTAATCAAAGATTATGTGATGTTTACTCATAGTAAAAAAAATCACATCGAATTCTGCATCTAGTCACAATTTCTTGGTGCTGCGTTATAAGGTATTGATGTAAAACTTCGAACAGATCTAATTGATTCGCCTTCTTCTTCTGGTTGATCCACTGGTTTGACATTTTTATATTGTCTTTTTCTTGAGCATGCTTTACAAATCGCACCTATAATCCATATAATACAAATTAAGCTCAACAGTGAGAAGATCACCGCTAACAATAAAGTAACCCAACTAACTGTGGATAATAGAAAAATAGAAAAACAAAACAAATTTAAAATTTAAATACCACTGTATAGTATAATATATTGATTATGATGGCTCAACTTTTTTCACGACAAACTGGTTAAAAATGTTTCTTGAGATTGATTTCATTTGTAAATTATACTTATCACAAGCCTGAAAGTCTTAGGTTTGATTCTTAGCGTACTACTAAAGAGTCACATACAATGACATAACAGCTATACAGTGCTCCCTGGTTTTTAATGATATAATAAATATTATTCCTAGAAAAGTTCTATGTTTCCTCGTTATTGATATACAAGAGTGTGTTTGATCAGTCTTTGTTAGTATACGCGATTGTTCAGAGGATCCTATAATGTGTTCTATTAGTAGTTCAAAACTTATCATACAATTGTCAAAAAACGGTCAATTTTGATAGTAAACTTATATTACAGCGATAAAAAAAATAGTTTTTTTTATCGAAAGACTATTTTTAAAAGCTAATTTATCCACTTTCTTTCAATAATGTCACCGTTTAAACACAGAACACGGTGTGAATTCCAAAGAATAGACATCGTTTAAAACCTTTGACAGTTTGAAGAAATAGCAATCAAACGTTTAAAACCAGATCTTTGTATACAAAAAGAAACAGTAATAAATCTTTCTTTGCCCTGGTAACATTCACCCCACCCCCTTTTATTTTATTTATTTTTATTACGTCATTTCAACTCTTTCTGAATTTTTGTAATTACATCACTCATAACTGACCAATTTCAATTCATATCTCTCTTTATTAACATTAATCTATTTTCAGTTACTTCATTACATAATCGTCTAATGTGTTTTAATTCCATGATTTCTAATCACTGTTTCAATTTTTCTGGAACCTTCCCTCCCAAACTCTATATATTCGAAACAAAAATTTTATGACCTCATTAACTAACGAAATCTTTACCACATTATGTTACATATATTCATCCTTCATCGCCCTCTGTTGTATAAGTATGTCAATATCTATAATAACGTTGAATTTCAAATATTTTAGGTTGTAAGCAGCTGATGAGAACCTAACGAAATAAAATGAATTCATATTATTCTGCACCAATCTTTGTTCTTACTCTCTTTAAAGTTTGAAGAAAACTGAAAATCTGTCGAACATAGAGATAAGTATGTTTTTTCTACACCTTTCAATGCACCATATAGACAGAGAGTTCTTGATTTTATATGTTAGATAGCTTTTTAGTTTTTGAAGTAGATTTACCTCATTCACTATCTTCCTATTAACTATAAAAGTTTCTTCTTATTTGAAATCCATCAGATGGATGTACCTGCAACATTAAAGAGTTAATGGACACTCTGGGATTCAAACGCCCTATTTTTTGCTTCCAACTCAGACGCTTTATCCATCTAGCTAGTAAGTTCAGTAGGTCAATGGCATCTGTAATGGGCTTGAATATTAACACTAAATTGTGTCAGGTGCATATAACTGACGAGTTACAAATGGGACAAAACGCACATCTTGGATTTCAGTTTTAACCATACTCTATATATTCTATAAATTATTGTGAAACAATCGCTATATTGATCTGATCCGCTTAGGATGCACATAGGCCAACTAAGGCTGATTTAATTTCCGTCAACATATCAACTACAAGATAATCCAAACCATTGCAAATTAAATTAGGAACATTGTATAATTATATAATACTAGAATGTATTAACATTTAATCAAACAAGGCTGTTTTTGCATTATTTGGACAAGATGGCTATCAAACAATTCTTAAAACATTAAGAATCCTCTAAAGTACACTTTAACTTAAAATGTTAAATAATGGAAACTTTAATAAAAGTGTACTTTACTAACAAAACAATCGGATTTAAGACAACAACTACTGGATTCTTGTACGAAATTTAAAACGCGATAACAGAGAGTTTACAGCTTTTTAAAAGCTAAGATGAATCAACCAGTGTTTAGTCACTAAGACACTTATAGTTATTAAGATGAGAAGACTAAAAAATAGGGACCATATGTTACGGCTTTTTGAAGATAATTCAAATAAACTTAACATTTAAAATCAAAGTATTGACTTCATAAGTACGGATATATTTAGCTACATTCTTTCATTCTATTCCTGACTATTATTCCCAACCCTAGCCAGGAATTCTTACATTAACTTTAAATTCTAACCTGATCCTAATCCAAACATCAAACACAAAACCTTAATCTAAGATTCTAACCATTTTGGGGATTTTATACAATAAATTTTTAATTTATTTTACTTACATTTTAATTAGATAAAACTTTAATCTTATTCCATAATATCATTTAAAAACTCACAGAAAGCTGTTATTATGGTATAATTTTGCTAAAATTACTATTGAGGAGAATTACTTAACTGTGACTATGCATAAAAATACAAAATAACTTACAACGACAATCAAGTGGAATACTGGGATCACTATTTTCCGGAGCGAAAAATACATGACAAACACATGTAGCATTTCCAGCTATATTTTTTACACAATGTTGATGTGGACCACATGGAATATGACTACAGTCCGGTATAAATGGTTTAATATAAAACAGCTTTAAAAAAAGAGATAGAAACATTTTTTTAAATAGAGTAGATCAACTGAGATCAAAAGTTAATTTATCTAAACAAAAATAATTCTTAAAATGAAACAAATAAATGAGAATGACAATTTTTTTAGTTTAAGATGGATAGCGGCTAGCTGTGGAATACAGGATACGCGTTTCATCCTATTTGTGACTTGTCAGATGGATATACCTGCATCTCAGAGTTAATATTCACTCTGGAACTCGAAGCCAGTGCTGTTCGCATCGAACGTCATCGCGTTATCCATTTAGCTACTGAGTTCTTATAGCCACTTGACAGCTGACAAGTCCCAAATAGGACGAAATGCGTGTCTTGGATTCCACTGTTGGCCACTATCCATCTTTGCCTAGAATTTAGAATTTATGAAGATCTCTATATTTTCCTAATTGTAAACTTTCATTTAATTCCGAAATTATCTTTATACTTTTTTATCCTTAAAATTAATCATAAATCTGTTATTCAGACAATCGAGTTGTACTCAATGTTGTCAAGTCAATTAAGTTTATAGTATCCAAGACTTCTGATATATTTTTCTGTTGACTTGCAAATGATATTTTTCACATTAATAATGTGATTTTAACTAAAGAATAAATAAAAAGAAAACTGAGCCAGTATCCAGAGGTGTTAATGTCTAACTTCAACTAATCCACGATACTGTGCGACTGTCCAATATTGTCTTCAGTAAGTAACTGCCTCACAACAGAGACGGTTGAACTCGTGGATGCACATTACTCACAAGTCCCAAACTAGGATAAAACGGCCGTTCAGTGCTTCCAGGTTTTCAATAGTTGTCTAACACTTATCCATTCATGATATTCATCTAAACTCAACAATTTCTACAACCCTATACTGAAAAAGAACACTGTTAATTTTTACGATATTTCATTTCATTTTTTGGATAACCTGTTGATGTTCCGAGCGACAGGGACCAGGTTAGAGTCCTAATGTCAATATCAACGCGTCCCAGGTACATCCAGACAACAATTTTCAGTGAGACTATAATTTATGGACGAGTCAATCACGTATAATTTAACAGGTCTCGGATTTTCGACAATCTCAGTGTCAGTCTAACGTCGCTCAAAGGTCATCCATAAATTTTAGTCTCACCCGAGTTTCAAAAAGGATGTAATACGTATCATGTATTCCTTTGCTAGCCACCATCTACCCTTGCCCAAAAATGCTTCTGTTTGATAGCGATTTTGAGGTAATCCTCTTAGGGTGCACGTTTACCGAAACTGAATGACCAATTCCAGTCTTTAACTCAAACATTAGGAAAAATCAAATCCTAACAGATGACTTCTTACGTAAAGTTATTTTTATGTGAAACATGTTTATCTGAATGAAACACTAATGAAGGCACTTCTTCAATCAAATATACAATGCTTACGTATATCTAAGATTTTTCAACATAATAATAACCTTTGACGAAAGTGATAGAGGAAATAAGTTTGGTAGACTGAGGTGTTTAGCGTTCTCGATTATTTGGAAATATATATTCTAAGATTTGACTGATAAGTTAGTCCACAAATACCTTACAAGCACTATAAATATAGTAGAATCAGGAAATTTCACGTAAATTAAAATGTCAATGATTATAATAAAAACTTTATTTCAACGAAGAAGTACACAAAACCGAACACACCCTTAAGCATGCCTAACAAAGATGGACAATAAATCTCGCAAATAGTGTATGGTTCTACTTGCTTGGCAAAATGATAGTAGAAATTAAGAACGGATGTTGAGTATAGTTTTACACTTATTCAGATCTTGAACCCTAAACGTCCTAATCAAGTATATATTGCGATTTTTTTATTTTTGGCGCGTTTTGGTGTGGTAATTCATATATACATTTATTCACGTGAGATAAATCGTATTGTCTGTTTTCCCCCTTGTTATGATTTGATCTTAGAGATGGAAGAACTTCAAGTGATCCAGTTAAGTTTCATCAAATTAGTTCATTGAATCAGTTTATTATCAGTATTATCGATTCAAGAATTGTAGAACAAGTTCATATAAAAATAATCATTGAACATTAATGACCTTACTAATTTAAATAAAGACAAAGTGATTTAGGAATCAAGAAATCCTCAAAATAATGAGTTTGTGAAAATTGTTAAAACAAAATAGTGAAAATTGTGTATGTATATATGTTATAATTCAGTTTATATTGATATACACTGTGATGTATACTACTTATGTTGACAGACTTCCGCTTTGAGCCACATCAATTTGTATCTATAGACTTACTTGTATGGGGTAGGTTAAATTGGAAGCAAAAAGTGATCACTTTCTAAACACGTCTCAGAACACTATCCGGCTTGGTTTTGAAAAGGAGAATGTAAAACAATTACTAGTTCGATACAGGAGCATTTAATCAATTGTGGACACATCGTTCCAAATGATTCTTCTTTTAAATTAATCTACAGAGTCAGAAGTATTGGATTGAAGAAATGTCGAATCGATATTTTATACACTGTTGAGGCATTGGTAATCCACGAACTCAAACCCTAACTTTGAGTGTAGAAACGATTCGTCCAAGCTCTCATCCTTCGATGGTCCTAATTCCCTTTATTCGTATGTTTCGGGTCCCTATTTTCTTTAATTCTTCACTTTTATTTGAAGTCATTAAATTATCGTTTTGCAATTTTAATCTCTAATCAGTTATTATTATTACTACCCTTACATTAGTTTGCTCGATTATTATTCAGTCTTTTATTATGATTATAACCTTTATGTTTGTCATTTTTCATATCTTACCCATAAATTATATTCTTCCTTATCCCTTGATTATTGCATAACCTCATTTGATAATAAGAATTTCGAATGGATTTATCATACAATCTTTTCTATTCTCCTATAGACATATATTTTTTCATATATAACTATATATATATACGCAAGCACAACTGAAGTAAATGATTTTGTCGAAAAGAAAAAAACTTTTCTTCAATGAATTCTCGTTTTTCTTATATTATTATTACTATATAACAATTACTATAACAATACCAAGTGAATTTAAATTCACCCCATTGCACAAACAAGTGGCTATCAGGACTCAGTAGCTGAGTAGATAACACGATGGCGTTTGAAGCGATTGGTACTGGGTTCAAGTCTCAGAGTGAACATCAACTCTGAGATGCAGGTACATCCAACTGACGAGTCCCAAATAGGACGAAACGCGCGTCCCGCATTCCACTGCTAGCCATTATCCATCATTGTTTATCACTACTATTGTTATATCTTTTGTATTTCATAACAATTAGCATTATTCATTTCTTGATAATAAATAACTTTTTTTTAAATATTCACCATAAAATTATAGCATAGTAACTAACCAATCAAAATTGAGAAAACTATCTCCCAAAAAAATTTTTTTGGAATAACATTTAAAAATCGATTATTTTGATCTTTCATTATGTCAATTGAGTAATAGAACTATGTAATACTACTCAAACTTTTTAAAATGATTGATCGAAAAACAAAACAAAATTCTTTGTTTGTTTACTTAACGCATGATTCAAATGAATTCTCAGTGTAGTTTACTTTATTGATGATTAAAAAATGTAATAAATAAATCATTCTATTAATATGAATATGAAGATTAGGCATGATCGTTTCAAATTGATTGAGTATTGAATAGATGGTTATCATGTCTTAATGACATGATGTGACTTCGTGTAAACTACTTTATTTTTTTCCAGAATAAATATTTATTCGAAAGGGTTTTGTGAATAATATAGTAATTTTAATAGTTGAGATCATGAGTCAATTGAAGCTAGATTACCATGAGAAACCTGGAAACACTGGACGGCCGTTTCGTTTTAGTATGAGACTCCTAAGCAGTACGTATCTACGATCCCGCCTCGTGAGATTCGAACCCAGGACCTATCAGTCTCGCGTGCGAGTGCTTAAACACTAAACCACTGAGCAGGCCGACATCCAACGGTGTCAATGTCTAACTTCAACTAATCCACGAAGTTGAGCGACACATCCACCATTGCCTTCAGTGAGTTACTATCTAACAACAGACCCGGTTGAACTCCACTGGTCACTGCTTCTGACTAGAACTCCAGGATATATCTCTTGAAGCTAGTTACTAGTGAGCATATGCTGATTAGTATCAGAAGGGAATTTTGCGGATATTATAGTAATTTTAATAGTTGAAATCATGAGTCAATTGAAGCTAAACTATCATGGAAAATATGGATGCCGGCTTAGTGGTCTAAAGGTTAAGTGTTCGTATATGAGATTGATAAGTCCTGAGTTCGAATCTCGTGAGGATGGGTTGTGGATACACATTGATGAGGAGTTCCAAAATAGAATGAATCAGCCGTCCAGTACTTTCAGGTGTTCTGTGGTGATCTAGCTTCAATTGACTCATAATTTCAACTATTAAAATATTTATTCATTGAGATAATACGAACATACAAGTGTTGTTTTCATTTTATGCGTAATATATTGAATATTAAACAAGCTAGTGAAGTGGGAGTGTTAAAATAAATAATGGTGAAAGGTTACACAAGATCATCGATTGATTGAAGTTTGTGGGTTTGAAACCCGCGTGCGAGATCGTGGATATGCACTAGTGAGGAGTCCCATACTACGACAAAGATGGCCATCCAGTGCTTCCAGGTTTTCAATGGCGGTCTAGTTTAAATAGACTCATGAATTCAATCATTAAGATTTTGAGTTTTCAAAAATGGTTTTGTTATAAACTTGTCTCATTAACTACTTATATAACTCGTTTTTTTTAGTTAATGGTGAATTTTTAACAAAACTGTATATTGTTATGGTAGGTGTCTGGAAGAAAGTGGTCATATTCACACCCAGATTAATTACGTAATAATGTTTTGATCGAAAATTTGATTGGAAAATTGATGATAAATCTTGAATAACCAATAAGCTTCCTAAAATACTTAAACTTGAATAAGTTGCGTTAATTTTATTGAGAAATACTTTGATTTCTATAGACCTACTGATTATGGTACAAAATTTGATGGTCATATTAGGGATAATTCAACCTCATTCTTTTACAATACTCTTACCTTGACCAACAAGTTTTTCGTAGCATGATATTCTTCGTTTATTAATCTTTTAGAGAATAAATGATAACTCGATGTTTACAAATAGTAGGTGGAAAACCTTAGACCTAGAATTGGTACATGTTGACATAAATCTTGCCCCCAAATGCCCTGGTATGGCCGAGAGTGAAGTGGGCCCGTCCTCCCTCTCGAAATGCTCTCACAAGGCTACGCGTATACATCCTCTGCCAGGGAAGTCCTACTCACTGCCTTCTCTTGGCAGGGGTTTTGTTTAAGAAATTGAGAGGACGAAAAGCGAATGTCCGGCACTTTAACTGGATCCCAAACCAACGGTGCACATAGGGTCCAGTATCCTGCGAGGACAAATGGTGTATGAACCAACCGTTGGTCACCGGCTACCATGGGACTGCATCTCCTTACGATGCTCCATTGCCTTGTGGATCATACCTTCAGGTCAAAGGCCTGGGGTGTGGTCCCCTAAGAAGACCACCTGCTTCGGTCTGGGCACCCAGGCAGTATCACAGCCCTCACACAAATCGAATGATTTATGTGGTGAATATCTATTTAGTGCCTCCTTGTACCAATGTTTATGTGTTTAAATAAATAATAATAATAAAAACTATCTTTTGAAGACTAATGCTACTTAGTTGATTCAAACATTCACCACTCAGTGTCATATTCAGAGATATTTCTAATGAATTATAATGTGTGACAACTGACCAATGATACGAAAGAGGTATTTGTTATTATCAAAGTACGGTATTGTGGAGATTAAAGAATTTTCACGATTTTTAAATCATAAATTAATCATAGTTAGGCCATCATTAAAACCATGGAAATAAAACACAAGTGTTTCATCCTGGTATGAGACCTATTGGCAGCGAGCACCTATAAATCTGGAGCTAGGAATCAAACCCAAGATCTTCACTATCCAATCTTAACGCTTAAACTCTATACCACTAAGTCGGCGCCCAACGGTGTTATTGTCTAACTTTAATCAATTCATGATATTGTTCAATCATCTTCCAATGTTTATGATGGTTAACTGTCTCACATCAGATATGATTGAGCTCGATTTATCCCAGCTTCTTATTAGAACTTCAGAAATTTGACGTAGAAGATAGTCATTATTGACTAGTTAATATATTATCAATTTCGAGTTTCGTGGATATTATAGAATCATCATAAATTAGAAATCATAAATCGATCTATTTCATCATTTCTACTTTACCAATTTGCTTATTATTCAATGAACCATTCATTAAATGATTTATTTAAGTGTTAACTGTAAATAAAATCCATCGATCCATCTATTATGTGTAATCTACATGGAAAGAAGTAATCACGTGACGTATTACATATCGTCTTTTTGATTCTATAATGACTAGAACAGACTTTCTTTTAAATGATAATAAACCATTTTGTGTATTAGATACAGGTATTTCTACATGGCATAATAATTGCTCATTATTAAATTTTGCACAAAAAGATGAAAGTTTCCCTTGATTCTGATTGGTTCATTTAAATTAAATTAAGATATCACTTATTATTATCTGAAGGGGTTTTGTGGAGATTTTAGCAATTTCAATAGTTGAAATCATGAGCCATCTGAAAGCCAGATCACCATGGAAAACCTGGAAGCACTGAACAGCCGTTTCGTCCTGGTATAGGACTCCTCAGCAGTGCGCATACACGATCCTGACACGCGAGATTCGAACCCAGGACCTATCGGTCTCGTGTGCGAGTGCTTAAACACTAGACCTCTGAGCCGGCATCCAGTGGTGTTAATGTCCAACTTCAACTAATCCACGAAATTGAGCGACACTTCCACCACTGTCATCAGTGAGTTACTATGTCACAACAGACCCCTTGGTCTAGCTCCAATTGACTCATGATCTCAACTACTGAAATTCATACAATCTCAACAAAACCCCTTCTGATACTATTTTACTATCTGAGTTGATTATCGTTTGGTTGAAAATGTTTAATCAACCGTTTTCAAATGAGTTTTAGCAGAAGTTTAGAAAGTTGTTCTGCGTCATAAATATCACATATGTTTGTAATGAGTATGTTTTTTCCTCATCTCAACATCTACATGGATGACAATTACCCTACTGACTAAACATATTTGTTAATGTATTTTTAATTGAAATATTAATTGTTTTAGAATCTTATTGTTTAAAATTATCAATGAAATAATATCCCCTCCTCCCCCCAAAAAAACCATGGACATTTATTAGCCTCTTTCAGAGAAGCTCTATTTATTGACTTCATTTGACAAGGGTGATAATATAAAGTAAAATAAATAAAGTGGATCTTCGATAAACATACAGGTTCCACTCAATAAATTTGGAAAATTTTGATTTTAAACTAATGGTTAATATGGGTTCCTAAATCCTAAAGGAACAAATAAGGGCGAACCTACTGTGACCCTCGACTACCATGAAACTCTATGTCCTTAAGTTACCTAATCATTGTGAGTCAGACCAAGATGTAAAGGGTTAGAAAGATGATTATCATAAAGCACAAACCTATTCTCTTTTGGTACCCGGGTGGTACAACAGTCCTTCTATAACTGAAAATAGAGAATCAAAGCCAGTAGATGAGATAGTTGAGACGAACTTTCGCTCCCCTTCTTACAAAGCAGTTTTTTCAATCACAAACGACCATATATACATCTGTATCACAGAAAAATTCTCTAGGTCGTTTAAAAGCTTCTGCAAAATTAATGTATCATAATGTTGCTATTTCTCATTTGTTTCCGGTACGTCAAAAAATATTGTGGTTCTTTTATTGATAAAGATATTTTTTCCGTGAAACTTAATACTAAATGTATTATATTTGTGAAGGTGATGTACCTAGACTGTCTAACTAATCCCTATTGGACATTTACAAGTATTGTAGTAAACGAGAACGCAGATGAGGACAACCGACTATATTTGGCACAACATTACAGAGTTACTTGGTAAAGTATAAAAACCATACTTCAATACTTCATCTTGCAAAATGAAGTCATTATAAAATTCTACCAATTATGTAATTTTCTTGTCTTATCAGCTGCCCATTTTGTTACAGATTTCAGTAAGATTTTTGAGCGAAACATTCAAAATTGAAATTAGAACTGAAATAATTGATGTTTATACCGACTGATCGCTGAGCAGTAATTATTAATGTTACATTTGTTGCAGTGTGGTTTAACTGATCGACAGAATTAAACAAAAATGATATTCATTACCACTCAATGTTCAACCAGTTATAAATATCTCAGTCATGTGCTAATATTAAAAAGATATGTAACAAATACATTTGACACCCCCCACCCTAATAGTTCAGTGGTAAGGTCTCAGACAATAAAGCTGGATGCTTCGTGATCAGATCCACCAGAAAGCATCAGTTCTCTCAAGATAACTGGTACTCCATGCTAACAATTGTTGAATAGCACGCAACCTAGGTTCGAGGTTTCCCGTTGACTAAGTCCAACCATTTGATACAAATATATTGTATGTGGTCTCCAGACAATTAAACTAGTGGCCACATTCTAACTTAATTCGTAAAATTCTCCCAACGCTAAGGATTAGAAAAACATGACATTGGTCACTAATCAGATTGTTGATTAATGAATAGTGGATTATTTAAAAAAATTATCTGTTTGAATAAAACTGATTTAATGTTATATATATAGGGAGAGGTTTGAGTTTTACCTTTGTTGATACTAAGACTGGTATTTATTTAGTTTCTATTGGCACATATACAGTCTGAGCAGGCTACCCCCGATACAAATATATTAGTAGCTATCTAGACTCAACAGCTCAATGAATAATGCGTTATAAATTGAAACGAAATGTAAACGGAGTACACTCATTATGACATTAAATAAAAATGATTAGTTCAGCGAAGAGTTCTCTTTTCGGCGAATTCATTTTCAAAGTTGTACAATCGCAAATATGTATACTTATTTTACAGGATAATAATGATTATAATAATACTGATAGTAAACTCCTGTTAGAAAAGGTGACAGTGAGGCAAAAAACAGACAAAGGTATTAAAACGCCTGAAACACAAATAATTACAGTAGAAAAGAAAACATTATTCATGAACATCAACTTTAAGGGTGACGGAGACACATACATCTTAAAGAGTAGAATTTCTGATTCTTTAAAAAGAACATTCTTCACAGCAACATTACGATTAGTATTTCCCAGCTGATCATTGTTCACCAATAATCTTAATGATAAATTATCGTATCTGACCAACTCAATGTGCATTTACCAATTTACCTGATCATGTGGAGCTAGGTATATAGGTCGTTAGATGCGTACTTTATTCAAAAGAAATCAAGAACATTATTCGGCGTGGCTAAAAAGAGGAGGAAACGGCTCAGTAAGAAGTTCAATAACCAAACATCTTGTGAACACAGGTCATTCAATCAAGACTAACTCTGTGTTCAAAGTCATCTACAAGATAAGTAGAAGTTGAATCTTCTTTACATTGCCGAAGCAATAGCCATATATCTGGAAAAACCAGAATTGTGTGTGCAAAAGAGATTGGTACAAACTCTTCTTCTACCATGGTCTTAGTGTCTTACAATTTTTTTCTTCTTTTCTTCCTTTCTTCATACTCCTCTTCCTTTACAGCCATCTACTTCACTTTTCATCTTACCCTTAATTCTTGTACCTCTAATTGGTTTATTTCTGTTTCTACGATCCTGCTGATTACATTCAATTTCAACATTTTATCTTATCATGCTGAGCCATCCTTCCCCAATGATAATTTCCCTATCTATCTTTTGATGAATACTTAGGCCATTAACAATCAAGCGATTATTAAAATTTCCTTGTTTAGGAAATTTTTTTAATACCTTTGTTTATTTAACCTCACTGTCACCTTTCCTAACAGAAGTTTATTATCGGTATTACTATAATTACTATCATTCTGTAAAATAAGTATATATATTTGCGATTGTACAATTTTGAAAATGAATTCGCCGAAAAGAGAACTCTTCGCTGGACTATATCTGGTTTTAATTGTGCACATCAATGACAAAACACGCATCCTGAATTCCACTGCTAACTACAATCCAAATGTATTGATTTCTACTAAGTAAGATATATATATATATATATATATATATATATATATATATATTTATTTATTTAAGGAGCTGTAGGTGGATAGGATATACATTGCAGTAATCATCGAAATGAATCATCAGGTAAGCGCTAATTTGGAATCCTGAAAGGAAAAAGAAAAGAGGAAGACCAAGGAACATATTGCGTCGGGAATTGAACACAGAGACCACAAGAATCAATCGCAACTGTAAACAACTAGAAAGGATTATCTAGGACAGAGTTCGATGGAGAATGCTAGCGGGAGGACTATGTTCCTCAACGAGGGGTAACAGGTATAAGTAAGTAAGCAAGTAAGTAAGTATGTATGTAAGGTGATGTATGTATATAAATTGTATTTGATAAAATAAAACTCAATATATTTCTTTAATGATACTTACTAGTAATTGCTTCATCTTTCAAGGAAATTTCTTGACAAATTCACAACAGAGTATTTTATATTCAAAGCTTAAATTAATTTGATAATTCTTATTTAATTTATCCTGTTAACAGATGAATTTGATCAGGTTCGGTTTTTTAGATTATTATTATTGTTAGTTGAATTGCCTATCAATCTGACTGACATATCTTCATATGCATATGTATTTAAATGTGTGTACATATTTGTGTATGTCATTAATTACATGTTCATTTTACTTAAATATCACGTTACATAAATCACTAAATATGTATCTCTGTTTTTGCAAACGGTAAAGTACTTGGATAATTAGAACTGTGAACTCAAAGTAAATCTTTTAGATTGTGATTTATAAGAGACGGTCAGTTTAGGATAATAAACTGATATAAGCAAATGATGGATGGTGGCTAGCAGTGGAATTGAGAACACGCGTTTCGTCCTATTTGGAACCCGTCAGTTGAACGTACCTGAATCTTAGAGTTGATATTCACTATAGGACTCGAACCCAGTATTATTCGCTGACAAGTCCCAAATAGGACGAAATGCGTGTCCTGGATTCCACTGCTAGCTATAATCCATCTTTGCTTATAAAGGTTGTGACTTAAGGCAATATCGAGGCAGTCCGCACAGTATGAACATATTCCATTAAGAGACTGGTCAATTGCAGTCCTAAATAACAATGGGAAGATACAAGTAAACAATACCAAGTGAATTTAACAAACTGATAGCTTTATACTGACTTCATCATATAGTTTATTCAGCAAAATATGGGATTATTATCTGAAATCATTCGTATAAGGGGATTTGTAATGTTTGTGCAACTTTCATCGTTGGTTATCGTTTGCGTGTGACTCCAGAGTTCCTGGGTTCGATTCTTAATGACAAGGCCGTGGACATGTACTGCTAAGGATTTCCATACTAAGACAATATATCTGTTCTATGCTTCCAGATTTCTAAAGGTGGTTTAGTTGGGATCAGTTAAACCATAAAACCTCTTATATATTCTCTCGACTAATTTCGTTAACAACAAAAGGGAACAAAAATTAGCATACAAAGTGTATTGAAAATATGTATGTTTCATGCATACACTTATTCAAACAGACTGTGGGTATGAATAGATGAACATACCGTGACCTTTGAATATTACTGGTTAATAGACAATTAGTTAAGTATGAGTTTGCTTTTATATAAGAAAAATGGTCGTGTATGACATTAAAGTATGTAAATGAACATATACTAACAAAGCATGCACATAATATATAGAAAAACATACAACAGAAATGACTGAAATCATTAGAAGGATATGTGTTTGAATATATGGTCACAAATTAGAATAACACATTTACTAATCAGACAAAAATAGGTTACATTGGAGTATGATAAGAATTTCTACAATTCAACCTACATAATGCATGTAATTTATTGTAAAATTTCAAGTCTCATCTCGCAAACACTTAATTTTAAGTTCGTTAACATTCTATTTACTCTCTTCATATTCAACCAGTTTTTGTCCATTATCGTATGCTTAGTATAATTAACTTTGTTTACTATTGTAATTACATTCCCTGAACACTTGTGATAGTTTATTTTAATTTTTGTACGTTCTTCATGTCCCTGTTCAATTGAAATAAATCCCATAGTTTTGCGATCTTAGCCTTCGATTATTAACAGTCAGAAGTGAATTTAGATGCGATTGCCGACTACAATTTACGTTATCTTATGTTCTAACTAGTCTTCACGTAATTATTACTGGAATCGTTTTTTCTCTCCTAAATTCGCAGACGCGTTCAGCAGCACAGATACCTTACGAGTTTAAGTTTATAACTAATTTGCATAGATTTTGTGGTAACAGAATAGTTCCCTTGATAAATCCTGTACTTTTTTAATTTAAATTTTCATGCATACCACACCCGTATGGTTGGATGATTTGGCAGGACCACAAACCTAGTATTGCCAAGAATTGGTTATTAAGTGTTAATCAATGCTATGGTTATCATTCAATAACATACATGCTACTCATCGCACTCAGTGTTCTTTTTGAATTATCGCTAATTTATTTGGCCCCGAACGAACTTTTTAACACTTATTTTAATAGCTTCTGACAACATTTTTGTATTTATTTACTACAACATCGGTATTTGTGTTAACTGCTTTGTAAATACTGTGGTATTTGATACTTATATTGACATAAGCAGTATATGATGTTAGTCAGGAACAGAAGGTTTGGCAGCAGAGGGGCAAGAAGATCGAACAGTAAACAATGGAACCAGGACGTAATTTGTATGAAAATCCAAGAACAATGAAGTCTGAGTCATCCTGAGACAACTGATGAACATTTTGCAAATTAAGCATATACTTTATGATTGTTAGATTTTATTACCACAGTCCTGTAATGTTGTGTCGAAAGCATTCGATTGTTCCCACTGGTGTTCTTGTTCACTACAATACTTCCCCTACATAAGTTTGTGGGTATACTTATTTGGAAATAACCAAGTGTTTATTTGTTTCTAATTGTTTCATCTTTCTGATTAATTACGTATATTCATTTTTTGCATAGATCCTCCATAAACTTCATTATAAATTTGAATCATTCGGTTTTGGTCCATCAAAGTAGGCTTATTCATCTGGTCCTCTTGAAATATATTATTCCATAACCCTTCTTATTTCGACTCTGACTTCTAAACTGTTGACGCTTAATCAGTCAATATTCTTCAGTTTACTAAACATATGAAGTAACCTAAAAAAATTTATCGTTTTATCCAGATTTCATTGTAATGTACTGTAATAGTGTAAATATTGTGATTGACAGATATCACTAATGGATTTGTAGTGACTCACTTTTATCACGAGAACACGATTGGTTTAATGAAAACAATTATTATTATAACCAGTTGTACCTGTGCTTGTTTAATGTGCTCTTTTTTCAACTGTGCTAAAAACGTCCATTATACACACTTCGATTGTGACCTCGCGCGAATTCGGTTACGCTCAGTAACCAAGCTTGTATCCTGGCACGATCTCGGTATTCTTTCGATACCACGAGATCGCCAGCAAATATATCTCGACTTGGTCCGTTAACTGCCTTCTGATACTTGGCTTACCGGGGATTTTATGGATATCCTGGCACGCGTTCCTTTGTAGTGGTGTTCATAGTCAATCTCGACTCGACTCCACGCTACAGATTAAAATAAAATTCATGCTTTGTTTAAAAGTTAGAAATTGGAGTACATAAGTATAGGCAGGATTTCAGAAAGTCATATACAGTTAAGTGAACACTTTCATACCCATTATCAAAGAAAATATTAAGCAAACTTCTATCAAGTCTTTTTCAGGTCTGAAAAGTTTCGTTTAGTGGTGAATAAACAGATAAAATACTTTTCACCTACCAGGAAAACCAAAATTAACATATTTACACTCCAGCTCATTGATGTAGTAGTCATGTTCTATATTACTGAACTTATCGTTAAAATTCTAACAATCGTAGATTTTCAGTTTATTCGTGTGAATATTCCACTTACTTTTTCTATTGTTAATTCTCTTCGCTCAACTTTCGAACATCGTTTACTTGTTGTAACTGTAATATAAAATTCCTTTATATTTCACATTCGTAGTCGTTCTCAATCGCATATTCCTTCGTGACTGCTATATTTTGATTACACTTGTAGTGACTCACGTTTATCACGAGAACACGACTGGTTTAATAAAAACAATTATTATTATAACCAACTGTACCGGTGTGTGTTTTAATGTGCTTTTGTTTAACTGTGCTAATTATAGCCATTTTGTGCTTCCATTACCTTCCATCATTGTTCCGCGGTTTTTGGTACTGTTCACACGTACTCCTTTCTTCTGCTTTCGCTTGTACCATTCCTTGGCACGATCTCGGTATTCGTTCAATACCACGAGATCGCCAACGAAATAAATCTGGTTACGTTCGATCCTCGCCTTCTGATTTATCTGGCACGTGTTTCTTGGTAGCGGTGTTCACAGTTAATCTCAACTCGACGCCATGCTACAATTGGTGATCCCAAAGTTTGGAACACGACGCAACCTCGGGTCAAATCTTCCAAAGAAGTCAATTTGGTGAGTCTATTATTTATCTATCCACGTCTGTCGTATATTTTCATATTAATTTTTAATATATAATATACACGACATGACGGATAGCGAGAAGAATACTATTAATGTTATAGACTCAGACGTACAGGCCATTCATTTTCGACCTGTATCATTTATCCCCCACGACCCTGAGGTCTTGTTTGCTGCAATAGAGTCTCAGTTCGAGACTCGTCGTATCACGAGCCAAAGGCAAAAATACGCCTACGCTCTCGAATCGTTACCCGGGGACCATTTAGTAGCTGTTCATGAGGTCGTCCTCAATTCTAACGTGCCTAATGTTTATGGCCGCCTCAAGGAGGCAATTCTCCGACATTTCCTCCCATCGAGGGAGGAACGATTGAGGACCCTGTTAGCACGTCACCCCCTGGGTGATGCTAAACCAAGCCATCACCTCACGCGCCTGCAATCTCTTGCAGGACCAACAGCATCTGACTCGGAGATAGTTAAGGAATTATGGCTCGAGTCACTACCAGCCCATATCCAACCAACTGTGACGGCACTGCTCGAGGACTCACCGCTTAACCAGGTAGCCCTCATAGCAGACAAAATTTTGGCGAGGACTAGTAATAGAGACACCTATGTAGTTGCTTCGACGGCACGTCCTAAAGTAGACATGGACGCCGGTCATTCCTCAGCTCATGGTGACAGGGCCGGGTGTATTCACACACGTCTTAGTTTTCGAGACCGTTGTAACGTACCCCAACCCTACGTCCCCGAGCTCGCTCAAGTTCTCGCAAACCCGTCACCACTCGCCCAAAAGGGCATCTTCCAGGCCACGCCGAAAGGCGGCTACGGAAGCGAGTGACAGTTGGTGCTGGTTCCATAGGTCCTTCGGGTCTGGCGCCCGCCGTTGTCGAGCACCATGCTCATACAAGGCGGGAAACGCCAGCGCCGGCGAGTAAAAGCGGCCGTACTCGCCGGCCCTTCTCCCCAGGTTGGTCGCCTATTCTATGTGCACGATTATCGCACAAACGCTAGGTTCCTAGTAGACACTGGGGCCCAAGTTTCTGTCGTACCACGAGGTAGCAGCAAGTCACAAGCCACAGTGCTTCGACTACGCGCTGCGAATGGCTCAGTCATTCCTACCTACGGTACACGACAACTCGCGGTCAACCTGGGCAACCGACGACGGTATCTGTGGACGTTCATCATTGCTGATGTTCCCACAGCCATACTAGGTATCGATTTTCTACAGCACTATGAATTGCTTGTCGATTCACGTAGGCTACAGCTAATCGATACTTCGTCGAACAGCAAATTCATGGGCTGTAAAGCCCACATGAATGCGTACCGAATCCTCGGCACTTTTTACTCACGTGACGATAAATTCCACGCTTTATTCGAGAAATTCCCCGTACTCACTAAACCACTCGAGGAGCTTCCATCGGTGACCAATCGTGTGGTACACCACATAGTCACCCGCGGACCGCCAGTCACGGCACGACCTCGCCGACTGGCACCGGACAAATTAGCTTTTGCTAAGCGTGAGTTTGACAATTTACTAGCTACTGGTATTATTCGTCCTTCTCACAGTCCATGGGCCTCTCCTCTACACATGGTGCGCAAAAAGATGGGGTTAGTTGGAGACCATGCGGCGACTACCGAGCTCTAAACGTAGTTACGCGCTTTGATAGCTACCCCATCCCCCACATACACGACATCACGGCATCGCTCAAGGGCACGACTATCTTTTCTAAGATCGATCTGGTACGAGCATATCATCAGATCCCAGTCGCTCTTGAAGATATCGAAAAGACCGCTATCACGACTCCTTTCGGTTTGTTTGAGTTCCTACGAATGCCATTTGGATTACGGAATGCTGCTCAAATTTTTCAAAGGTTTATCGATAGCATTGTACGAGACCTCGATTTTGTTCATGTCTATATTGATGACCTGCTAATCGCATCATCAAACGTAGATGAACATTATCATCATCTTACGCTATTATTCCAACGCCTTTCGGATAACGGAATAGTAGTTAACCCAGACAAATGCGAGTTAGGTAAACGAGAAATAATATTTCTGGGTCATGTTATCAAGCAAGAGGGTATTCTACCTTGTGAGGACAAAGTGCAAGCAATAAAGGAGTACAACGTGCCGTCCTCACTCAAGGAACTGAAGGCTTTTCTCGGTTTGGTTAACTTCTACCGTCGTTTCATCCCACACGCGGCAGAACGGTTACGACCACTAACCGACTTACTACGCGGCAACCCACGCAGATTGGAAATGAACGATTCTGCACGTACTGCATTCACTGAAATCAAAACGGCTCTTGCGCAAGCCACTCTTCTCGCCCATCCCGATCCATCAGCCACGCTTAGTATAGCGGTTGATGCATCCGATGTTGCTATAGGAGCAGTCATGCAACAAAACATCTCCGGTAGTTGGCAACCTCTCGAGTTTTTCTCACGACGCCTTACTGCCACGGAGACGAGATATAGCGCTTTTGGTCGCGAGCTGCTAGCAGCCTACTGCGCCATCAAACATTTTCGGCACGCAGTAGAAGGACGTCGATTCATTTTATTCACCGACCATAAGCCCTTAACGTATGCTTTGCATACCAAGTCTGACCGCTACTCACCACGAGAGTGCAGACATTTGGACTATATCTCCCAGTTCACGACAGACCTTCGCCACATCCAAGGCAAGTCGAACTGTGTTGCCGATGCTCTATCACGAATCCAAATGAATGCAGTTACCCTGCCGGTGCTCGATCTTCCTGCTGTGGCCGCTGCCCAAGCAAACGATCCCAGCTGTACAGAAGCACCACACTCTACGTCCCTTCAGTATCAGGAAGTACCTCTAGCCACGACTTCTGGCACCATTCTATGTGATACTTCTACCGGTCTTCCTCGACCCATCGTACCCTCTGCTTATCGCCGTCTCGTATTCGATGCCCTGCACGGATTATCTCACCCAGGTATCGCAGCTACATTACGCCTCATCGCTGCACGATACGTCTGGCCGGCCATGAATAAAGATGTTCGTATGTGGGCTAAGCAATGCTTACAATGTCAACGATCAAAAGTGCACAGGCACGTAGCCGCCCCCCTCGGTACATTCGCTACGCCTGATGCTCGCTTCGATCATGTTCACTTAGACATTGTAGGACCACTGCCACCATCGCACGGGTATGATCACATACTCACGTGCATCGACCGCTTCACCAGATGGCCCGAAGCTATACCCATCACGTCTATCACGGCGGAGACAGTTGCTCACCGCTTCGTAGAACGATGGATAGTTCTATATGGTTGTCCCTCGACCGTCACGACTGACCGAGGACAACAATTTGAGTCCGCACTATTCTCCTCACTTACTCGGCTGCTTGGTACGGAACGAATACGCACTACCGCCTACCATCCAGCTTCAAACGGTTTAGTTGAAAGGTTTCACCGGCAACTTAAAAGTGCTCTTCGAGCACACGAAAACGACGACTGGTACGAAACCTTACCGCTCGTTCTTTTAGGTATCAGAACGAGTTTAAAGGCAGATATCCAATGTTCCGCCGCTGAACTTGTATACGGCACGACATTGCGTCTGCCCGGGGAATTCTTCACACCACGGAGCAGACCTAATTTCGCTAAATCAGACTACGTCCAACGACTGTCTGCATTTATGCGAACGCTGCCTCCGGTGTCAACTCGAATACAACATCGACAGGTCGCTCTCCCTCGAGAGTTATCTACCTGTTCACATGTTTTTGTACGAGTAGATTCGGTACGCAAACCTTTGCAACAACCTTACGAAGGCCCTTTTCGCGTGATCGCTCGTCACGAAAAGACCTTCAAGGTTGATCGACACGGCCGCGTCGAGATCGTCAGCATTGATCGTCTCAAACCAGCACACGTCGATGACAGTGCCCTATCTGACAACCTGAGATTCAATGCTAGACCTAGCAAACCTAGCGGGATCCTTAAATCTCCTTCAGGTCCCACGCTAGATACATCTGAGACCTCATTCTCACGTCCCAGTCAACAGCACGCGTCATCTGCACCGTCTACGGACGAGACGACAGTCTCACGTCCAGATCAGCAGACCACGCCGCCCTTGACTTCGGATGAGATTGCAGGCTCACACGACGCGAACGAGACTGTCGTCTCACGTTCCGGTCGCCGAGTACGGTTACCCGTACGCTTCCGCGAATAGTCGCACAGTCAACAACCGATACGGTGTAGGATTATTCCTATACTACACGTATGCTACACTCTTCTTTTTTTGATTTTCTTTTTGTTTCCTGAGCCCACGCCTTCGACCATCTCCGCTTGGTTCCGTCGACTTCAGTCAACTTTGGCGAAAGCTGGCCTGATCACCCATGCTCTTGTCAACGCACTCAGTCGATATATTGGTTTCGAACGCTTGGCACACGCTTGGTCTCGAACTTGGTCGTTACGGTCGCTTCTGGTCTTTTGGCTCAACGTGGTTTCGTCCTACGTCTGCAGCGTTTCTGGTGCGCACCTCTACGAACGCCCTCTTCAGATTCTGGATACAAACCACTCTGGTGTAGCACGCCAATTCGAGCAATAAATACAACACATCGCTCCTGGTACTGTTCTCCGAAAATGACCTTCGTTGGCAACTCGACAATCAACGATCGCTTTCCTGTTCGCCAATTCTTCCGTCCTACAATCGCTCGTCAGCCGATCAGTCCCACGATTCAAACCGCTATTTATCGAAAGTGTAAACCCTTTCTAGCGGGGGCTCCTGTAGTGACTCACGTTTATCACGAGGACACGACTGGTTTAATAAAAACAATTATTATTATAACCAACTGTACCGGTGTGTGTTTTAATGTGCTTTTGTTTAACTGTGCTAATTATAGCCATTTTGTGCTTCCATTACCTTCCATCATTGTTCCGCGGTTTTTGGTACTGTTCACACGTACTCCTTTCTTCTGCTTTCGCTTGTACCATTCCTTGGCACGATCTCGGTATTCGTTCAATACCACGAGATCGCCAACGAAATAAATCTGGTTACGTTCGATCCTCGCCTTCTGATTTATCTGGCACGTGTTTCTTGGTAGCGGTGTTCACAGTTAATCTCAACTCGACGCCACGCTACACACTCAAGTATTAATTGTGAATAAGATGTTTATGAAGCAGTCAAAAGAGTTAGAAATTGTAAGTGATATCATCATTTATGAAAAGAGTCAACCAAAAATTATTTGCATCAATTTCGCTTTGATGTTGTGATATAACTGACTAAACAAAAATCTAAGTTTTCTATGGCTTTAGATAAGTTAGGATTGAAATAGCTATAAGTTCACATAATTGGAGATGTTCACCGATAAGCATGTGTCAACTCTTGATTCGCTTTCTGTGGTTGACAACAAACACTAGGGGATTAATTATTACTTATTTATTTGAACACATAAATATTGGTACAAGGGGGCACCAAATATATATGCCCCACACAAAACAATAAGAATTCAAAGATAAAAAAAGGTGAGGAGCGTAAAAAAGGAAGAATAACGAACAGCCTAGTGTAAGTTAGTGTAATAATAATAATAATAATGATGATGAGGGAGACGGAAAGGTACAACCAGAAGAATTCTTTCAGTTATGGAAGATACAACAGCTTTTTATGAAGAAAGTACAAGAATGTTACAGCAAGATCGCCACTGGCTTTAGTTCTGAAACATGTTTGATAACATCTCTAGCCACTGTGTCGCATCATCTCTCGGACCCCAGCCAGGGAGTCGTGAAGGACCAACACAACCCAGCCCTTTGCAGCTTTCTTTTATACCAAGACACCATGTCATACACTGACCACCTCTCCGCTTCTTCCAACCAGTCCCAGAGTCGGCAAATAATGCACGACGCGGAATTCTCTGGAACGACATTCATAGAACATGTCCAAGCCACCGAAGTCGGTGTTTTAAGATGGTGACACCAATTGCATTATCGTCTCTGTGCCCGAACACACGATGCCGAACCTATGCATTACTGACATGGTGTTGCCACTGGATGTTAACAATCCTTCGGAGACAACGATGATGGAACACAGAAAGTTGTCTAGTATCCTCAATTCGGAGAGGCCAGGTTTCACAAGCATGGAGCAAAACCGCTCTCACCGATGCGTTGTAGATCCGACCTTTTACAGCCAGACTAACATCACGAAGGCGCCAAAGGTGGCCCAGATTGGCATAAGCCGCTTTGGCCTTCACTATACGTGAATTGATCTCATCACCCACGCCACCACCAGAACTCATGCAGCTACCTAGATACACGAACTTCTCGACTACTTCTTGGTACTCACGACACAGGGTGATTACAGGATTAGAATCCTGCCAGTCTTGTAGAAGTACTTTGCACTTTGAAGGTGAAAAGCACATACTATACCTACGGACATTGATTGCCAACTGAGTAAATGTGGATTGCATGGCTTAGGCATTATCGCACAATAAGACAATATCATCCGCATGCTCAAGGTCGAGAAGTCTTTCTCCAGGCAACAGATCCACACCACCATTACTTACATTCATCAGAGCTGTTTCCAGAGTGTCATCGATGGTAAAGGTGAAGAGGAATGGTGAGATTGGGCAACCCTGTCTAACCTCACTGCTTGAACGGAACAACGGAGAGAGGTGGTTGTATGCCCTCACTCTGCCTGAGGTGTTTGTATATAGGGCCTTTAAGATGTTAATAAACTTCTCAGGCACACTCTTCTTCAATAGACAGTCCCAGAGAACAGCCCTGTCCAACGAATCGAAGGCAGCCCTGATGTCAAGAAACACTATGATTGTTGACCTTTGAAAAGTATGTCGGTGTTCTAACATTTGGCGGAGGGTAAAGATATGATCAATACATCCTCTACTAGAACGAAACCCAGCCTGTTCCTCGCGAGTCAATCTTTCTCGGGTTTTGAACAACCTACGAAGTATGACGGAAGCCGATATCTTGGACGCAGTCGGAAGAAGACTTATCCCCCGATAGTTGTTACAGGAACGACGTGAACCCTTTTTAAAGATAGGGACAACTATCGACTCATTCCACGACGTTGGTACACTCTCTAGCTCCCAGACCTTTGTAAACAACTTCGTCAGTTCCTTAGTCAGAAAGTCACCACCATCTTTAAAAAGAGCCGGAGGTAAGTCATCTGGGCCAGGTGATTTGTAACGCTTCAAGAGTTGGAGTTCCTTGCGGACTTCCTCCTCGTTTGGTGGATCAGTCGTCACCGGCCATGGAGGGCAGGACAGTCTGACCGATGTTGCCGAAGCAGCAGGCCAATTGAACTGCCCTTCGAAAAATTCTGTCTATCGTCCAAGACGTCAATGGATGTTGGTGATTGGCATCCCATCATCCTCGCAGATTGTTTCACCCACACCAGACTTCTTGCTGCCAGTGGTTCGGATGAGCTGGAAGAGCTTCCGGTAGTTACCAGATGCAGCTGCTGCTTCCAGCTCATTAGCACGCATCGACCACCAGGCTTCTCGGTCCTTACGCAAGCTTTGCCCAATTTCCTTACGTAACATCCTTCGTTTATGGTCAAACTCACGGTCACCCGGAGTAGACCGACGGGCTTCAATGAGTTGTAAGGAACCTGAAGAAACCCAGTGCTATAAGGGGGACGTTTCGCAAACCCACAACTGACTGTTCCCGCCATTTTCATGGCGTCATGCAATTGCAACCAATGCTCATCTATACTTTTCGGTGGAGTGGTAGCTAGCCTAGAGGCTAGCTCGGTTCGATACTTACTAGCAACAGAAGTTGCAACCAGCTTGCTAACATCAATCTTTTGGTGGCGGTCACTTCGTTGTCCACTGAAAAGTAAGGCAAGATTAGCGCAGACCAAGGCATGGTCAGAGTCCAGATAGGTACTCCAAAAGGAGCGGCAGTCTTGTACACAACCACGCCAGCGGTAGCTGATCGCGATGTGATCAATCTGAGTCCAGGCTTGAGATGCAGAGGGAGGACGCCAGGTGGCACATCGGCGATGACTGTGCCGAAAGTTAGTGCTAGGCAGATACAGGTTGTGGTCTGTGCACAGTTGCAGTAGACGGTTCCCGTTATCTGACCTGCAACCAACAAGTCCCCATCGGCCACCTGAACGATTCTCTTCTGTGCCTAGACACCCAACCTGAGTATTCAAGTCTCCGGCTAGTACTACAATATCTGTTGAACGCACTTTCTGGAGAAGAACGGTTAACTGGTGGTAGAATTCATTCTTGATTACATTTGGGCTGCAATCTGTCGGGGCATAGGCGGAGATGACGAAGAGACATCGTTTCTCACGCCGATTTCTTCTCGCTTTGATGGAACTTTCTAATCTAACAGCACATAACCAACCGGCTGTTAATGGGGATCCAATCTATTAGAGCTGTCTCAGCTCTAGCGCTTAGTGCGACACTAACGCCAGCAAGACCAGACGAAGATGCCATAGGGTCCCCGAATAAACGCACGTAAAACAAGCTTTCTGAAGCGACAGATGGAGAGCGAATTTGTAGTACTTGACCAGAGTCTTGAATACGAGTCTCGGATGGACAACAAACGTCGATATTAAGACTTCCTAAGGACATCGCCAGCTCTATCTATTGTCCGGCGCGAATTAGTGTGAAAACGTTGAAGGCAGCTAGTTTGAATGGTGCACGTGGTTTCAGTAAAACTGCTTCAGTATTCGTATTTGGCGGTAGCACACAATTTTCAACCAGGCAGTGACTCGAGGACGTTTAGATAAAACTGAGTTTCTACCATAGGCTAGCTGCTTTATAAGTCGAAAAATAAGGGTACATAAAGTGGGAATGAAAGAAAGTGAATAAATGACGTAAAAATAATAATAACAGTAATAATAATAATAATAATAATAATAATAAAGTGAACCGTTTGATTGTTAATCGAAGCAAGACAAGTATTTTCCATAAATATCGACATTTCGTCATATTTGTATGAGGGAAGTGATACTGCCAGGGTGCCCAAACCAAGGCAGGTGGTTTCCCTAGGCAGCCACTCCCCGAGCCTTCGACCTGAAGGCCTGATCCACAAGGCAGTGGAGCATCGTAAGGAGATGCAGTCCCATGGAAGCCGGTAACCAATAATTGGTCCATACGCCATTTGTTCCCGCAGGATACTGGAGCCCATATGCACCATTGGTTTGGAATCCGGTTAAAGCGCCAGACATTCGCTTTTCGTCCTCTCATTTTCGTAAACAACACCCCCTCCGCGAGAAGGCAGTGAGTAGGACTTCGCTGGCAGAGGCTATATACGCGTGGCTGTGTGAGAGCATTTCGAGAGGGAGGGCGGGCTCACTTTACTCTCGGCGATACCAGGGCATTTGGGGGCACAGTGAGGGAACGAAAACTAAAATATCCTATCTGACTGTGTTGAATTCGATCAGAAAAATGTACAAAGAAGAACCGATGTATTTATTCAAATGACATGCCTAGAACTGATTATAATAGCTAGAAAAGTATTCTGAGATAATTGAGGTATATAAACAATTTAATAAAAGATTTCAAATCATTTTCAATCGTCTAATCTCAAAACAAACTACACAGTAATTTTGGTCAATCATTACAAAATAATAAATTTTCAGCAAGAGGAATCGAATACAACCACACATCCGATGTTTTCAGTTGTACTAACAGGAGATAATCCTTTGTAATGACCATGAAATAACATTGAACCTGAAGATGCTGCGGGTATTCGGAGTTTTACAACGCTTTAACCAGTAACACCTAATGTGAATCGTACCCACCAAGTGAAATCAAAAGACAGAAGCGAGGAGGTTCGAAGATATATTTGATAGGCTATTAATACGTCGAGGATCATCTGATCTAATCTTTCTAGCGATTGCAGGGGTTGTTGAGCAGGGCGTTCCTACTCGTGATCTGGTGAGGATGCATGACCGAGCGCCTTCAGCTAGATGAGTCCATTAAAACTAATGTGGTCAGCATCCAATGTCAAAAACTTACAGAGCTGTTTATTTTGGGGATTTATTTACAGCCACAAACTCTTAGCCTAAACTTTCCGTTGAGCTAAACCGTTGTCACGTCAGACTGCAGAACATCGGACGTTGAACGATCGATAAAAAGTAATGAAGGTCCTGAGGATGATGTGAGAACATTATCGAGACTACATGTCTTGGTCAAGCGGGCGTGTTCACCGTAACTGTTTCATTTTTTATTAAGTATTTTGTTCCTTGAAGCTCCTTAGAGAACAGTGCCCTTAACTGCCTCGGTAAGATAGGTTAGAATAGAAAATACTGATTTTAGGCCCAAATCTATGAAGACATGTATATTCAACGATTTCTGTAACGACAAAATAATAACCAAATTTCTTCTTTGTTTGTGACACTTTATATGCAATCACATTTATATTCAGTATCTATTGTTCCTCTGTACTAATTGTAAAAAACTGACATTATTGTTTATTTCTGATAATGCACACTACTGATGTTATTAGCAATAAACTCTATCTCTGTTCCCAATTTCATATTTCTTATGCACGAACATCACCAAGAATACCATATTGAAGCAGTTAACCCACACTTAATCAAAGATACAGGTCTTTTTTAACTTATGAAGAGAGTAGGCACTAAATAGGTAACGTGACTTTTTAGTCTCCCATCAACCAATGTGGGATCCGATTTTCTTCGGAGGATCTTCAGTTACTGAAACTGCATAGTCGAACAAGTAGTATCAGCTCAACCGGTAAACATTTTTCAAGAAAAAAGTGGCCCTTTACTGGGAAACGTATATCAAGGATTAAAGCATTCCTACCAACCTACTATCATTAATGCTGAATACATAAACACTGAAATATCATGAAAAAAAAGGACTGCAACATAAAATCTTTTCACCACAGTGAAGATCTAAATTTTTAAGAATTTTATAATGACTTCTTCTGTAACTAAATGCTTGATAACATGTGCCGAAAACTGAGCGTTGTATATTGGGAATTGAACACATCGGTTTTCGATCCTGTTTTCAAGAAGCGGGTATATGAAAGTCCGAAAATGTCAAGTCTCAGCTCACGAAGTTCTCGCCGGGGGAATGCAACAAACAATGAACAGTTGTCAGGTGACCTGTTAAGTGCTGGGACTACGTTTGAACGAACTGGGGAATCAAGTCGTACACGTGGGAGAACACGGCGTAATCGGTCAGGACACACCGAGCCTACAAGCAATGCAGTGAGTTGATTTACTGGCTGTTTTTCAGAGCTTTGTTTTCCCGGCACACTACTATTTCCAGCTAAAGTTCTATGGTATCGGTCCGCAAATTAGTATGTTGTCTTGCAGTTCTTCACGCGCCAACTTATGTATACATGACTAGCGCAAAAATTATGAAACTTATCAACAAATTCATCAGTTTGTTGGGTAAATATGCCTATTCAGCATTAGTCGTACTTGTATTGGCTGTACGCTGCCTCGTTACCTCAAATTCTTACTATCGCCCTAACCTAAAATATCAGCGCGGTACTAAAAAGAGGGGCTCTAGTCGGTGGTATACGTTAGTATTACAAGTAATATAACTCTTAGTATTTGTGGTATACACAAAGCTTAGTGTTCTCTATTGGTATAAGTCTTACATGTTCCGATTGCCTAATTTCCCTCTGCTGCAATTCGTGGAGTAGACTTAGTCCTGTTAACCTGTTTGTGGTCTTATTATATTGAGATTTGGCGAAACTTTAATTTCTGGACGAACCAACCAGACATGGGATAACAGGTCTTGAATTTTGGTGCGGAATTCATTGATTCATTTGACTAAGTAGCGTTCTAGCATTTTAGCTGATGTCAGTTCGTGATGAAAACACTGAACCTAATTACTAACCCTGACCATCAACTTTAAGTCGTAACCTGTATTCCTCACACTGGTTTATAACCGTCATCTAGCCCAAGTAAGTAGGTGGACGTTCTCAAGGTTACTTTAGCGTCGCTCGAAGGCCGTACGTAAATTATAGTCCCATCACCTCTTTCTCTTTTAGACATACGTTTAATTAGTTTTATCAGATCCTGTTTACCTTCTGGTTTTTATGTTTGAGCTGATGGTATATAAGGTATCCTTGTGTTATCATGGATTTGTTTTAACAGTATTGTTTGTCAGTGTTTTTTTTACGAAATATATTTGTAGTTAGGTGTTCTGTAGTTCTCCCTGATATGGGATTACGTATCCAGGGTACTAGGTAAATATAAGTCGGTTGATGAGGTGGTGAATCTGCAGTGACAGGTGTTTAAGACATGAATCACGTATCCCCAACGATCACCGACCTCATTGCTCAGTATTAACGTATCGAAGTAAGTCCGAAAAAAGCTGGAGGTGAACAAGCTTAGATGTGGCACCAACCCATAAAGTCACTGACCGTTGATCCAAAACATGTTGGTAAGTACATATTACTTGGTTTGAGTTCGCTCCATACCGGCAGTCAATGGTTGAAGAAGTTAGATCGTATAACTCGGAATAAGTCATAATGAAGCAGATTCAGCCACTCGTTTTCATCCCTTAGGTCATGAGTTTCAAAGTTGTTTTACACAGTTCTGTGAATTCATCCTTGTCCTTTTTACTGTAACCGATATTTTTACCCCCTACTACTCTTATATTTATCTCGATAATTTCGTCTCTGTACTGATACGATGTGTTAATTCAAGCCGATACACATGTACCAGTTTATACTTTCCGTATGACTGACTTGATTATTAGTTATTAAGTCACTGGAATTTCAGTAAAATAAATCGTCATTACTATTTTTGTCCGTCCAAAATTTGTGTCTTGAAGTTTGCTCATCCTTTAAATGCTTGTAACCGACGGATTCATTTTTTCACAGGAACCCACATCCGGTCTTCGTACATCCGAAGTGGAGCCGGGTAGTCCTTTATCATACAGCGATATGTCTAGTGTGGCGACTGGGGTCGAAGATGTTTTGAGTTCAGTTCGACCTGGTGTCAATGATGAATTGGCTGTTCGTGCTGTTTTGTCTCAATCTGGACCTCTTGTTCCCGCAACAGGTGTCCCTGGTACTACTGATGGGTCGACTGCTAGTGGACCTCAGGCAAGAAATACTTTTGTATATTTTCTATGCTTAACTCTTGCTTTGTACAGTTATTTTTATTGTAAACTTTTATCACCATCCTATTAACCATACTTGAGCATGCATTGGTATTATGGGATAAAATTTCGTATCAAATTTGTGGCTTTTTCATATTAGGTAGCAATATGTAAATACGTCAATCCACGGCCCTCTAGACTAAGCACATTTCAGCATTCAAATAAAGCACTTATAAGACTTGATTGTTCACACACAGGTGATACATGTTGTTACTGGTTACTGGATTAATATTCCATTGGTACAAGCCAGTACTATAACCGACTTCCTACGTCATCGGAGTTGAGTTTTGAAAGATGATCCACTCAGCCATCCAAACTTTGAACTAAAAATTTTCCTACCTATATCTGAGTTGTAGATCATAAGCAAGAAGGACATCTCGTGCCTTGTATACTACAAGCAAATTATTTAACGAACAGGATACACCAAGGTTGGTAGTAATAAACATTACACTACAACGGTTTTTAAATCACTAGCGAAAAAAAACAGAATCGAGACGTTTAGAAATGAAGATGTTCACGTTTATTTCGACAAAAATAAAACAAAAAAGGTAGGCTCATCTATAGACATAGTTGTTTTTAGTAGTTGTACGCACAATATATTCCTAAACCTTTGCTTTTTCAATGAACATACCAAAAATTAAGCTTGTTAACTCTACTGAGCGCACTATACAGGTTTCTATGTTGGACATTTTGTTACATCCGATATCAATTAGGTCTTGGGGATAATGCGGTTACCAATTCATCCCCTCTAATAGTCTGAAGGTAGGTGTTAACAATAATTTATCCTTATTCTACACATTTACACTTTTTACCAAATTACTAACCTGTTTTAGACTGTAATATGGGGTACCGATGTAAACATTGCTCAAGTGATGTCAAGATTTAAACACTTCCTATTGACCTACATCCCTCCAGACTTAACCGGTCAACCGAATCTGACAACGGGTCAACCCATAAATCCACAAAGACCTCTTTATATCCAACGAATGGAAGATCTTGCAATATCAGGTTCGACTGCCTTAGACATTGACTGTGAACATCTTCGTTCTGCCAGGTCAGATTTGTATACGCAGTTGGTAACATTTCCGAAGGAAGTTATTCCAGCATGTGATGCTGCTACACACGCCTTATTTTTAGACCGTTTCCGGGAAGTCCAGTTGGAAAGATCAATACAGGTATTTCGGATATATATCAAGATAGCTCTGTGTTTATGTAAATATTGCTTTTAACTATTAGAAATTTTAATATGGTTTAATCCTCACTTACGGAAATTCAACAGTGATATTGAACTGAATTCGAAAGAAAAATGTATTGAATGGGTTATTATTTTATTATACCACATAGTAGTTCCCCTTGTTACTAGATAAATAAACAAATAAAAACGAAAAGATACTGGGCGAAAACTACATTGAACAGTTCAGATAAATAAAAAAAACTTTTCCATAACTAGAAAGGGACTACTAGAATGACGAGTGTGCTTCAAATATCTTATATGTCGTTTCATTTGTCAGTTTTGTTGCAGATTTGTAGATTTTACTTCAAGCAGTTTCAGATTTCGAAATGATGACACTAATAATGTTATCACCATTATAGCTGAGCACACATAACCGGACCTTGACATTGCTTAGATTGTCACCACCATATGTAAGCAATTCTTCAGAAGCAGGGATATTTGAACATAGAGAGTTACCGAACATCTTGAGTCTAGGCAGGTTAGGTTTCATAATCGTAGGGGGTGGGGATTATTATTTTAACAGAAAGATATTGGTACAAGGAGGTACCAAATACATATGCGCCACACAAATCTCATTCGATATGTGTGAGGGCTGTGATACTGCCAGGGTGCCCAAACCAAGGCAGGTGGTTTCCCTAGGCAGCCACTCCCCGAGCCTTCGACCTGAAGGCCTGATCCACAAGGCAGTGGAGCATCGTAAGGAGATGCAGTCCCATGGAAGCCGGTAACCAATAATTGGTCCATACGCCATTTGTTCCCGCAGGATACTGGAGCCCATATGCACCATTGGTTTGGAATCCGGTTAAAGCGCCAGACATTCGCTTTTCGTCCTCTCATTTTCGTAAACAACACCCCCTCCACGAGAAGGCAGTGAGTAGGACTTCGCTGGCAGAGGCTATATACGCGTGGCTGTGTGAGAGCATTTCGAGAGGGAGGGCGGGCTCACTTTACTCTCGGCGATACCAGGGCATTTGGGGGCAGGGGGTGGGGAACTGGAAAATCATTTCAAAGCGAGTTGCCTAAAACATTATGGATGAAAAACTAAATACTTGGGGGAGAGTGTTTAAGATATTTAGGGTATTAAAACATTTGAAGGGGTTGTTTTTCTATTTTTTTATGCCTGACTGACTCTGAAGAAGGATTTGTCTCTAGAGTGGATCCACAAAAACTATTGAATTTTCTTGGTGTGAATCGAGACTACATTCTGATGTATTTCTTTGAATCACCATAAAGTCTGTAAGTTTAGTTTTTTGTCGTATTTCACTCCTGTATTTTCGCTTACGAATACTGACAGTAATTTATCTTATATGAAGACAACGTAAGCCTTAACAACCATAAGATTGAAAGTTTGTAGTCCTTTTAAAGCGTAATTTTGATGTGAAACAATCTATGTATTTTATACGTAGATCGGTTACAATTAGATGTTAAAAAAATTTAAGCTAATATTATTCAAAGTATTAATACGATATTATCTTCATTTTTTAAAAGTCGTATTCACCGTTTCTTATTGTACAAGATAGAAATATTGTAACATCGTTTAAGAAATCAACCTTTGATTCTGGTTAGTTGTCTCATTCTTACTGTTTTTTCTTCAGATTCGTCCATTCAATTGTGCAAGGTCTCGAGATCTACGCAGTCTTGATCCAGATGATCTTGATCAACTTGTAACTGTTTCTGGTCTTGTAATACGTTTATCCCCGCTCATCCCTGAAATGATGCGTGCAGAGTTCAAATGTGCCATCTGTGGTGCAATGACATCTGTTCCATGTGAACGTGGTCGTATTGCAGAACCAGAAGCGTGCATACGTTGTCATTCGGCTCATACAGCTCAACTACAACATAATCGATGTTTATTTGTGGATAAACAAATGATTAAATTACAGGTTTGTACTAGTATTTTTGTTATGCCTCTGAATCAGACTTCATTATATATATATATATATATATATATATATATATATATATATATATATAATTCCGATTAGATTTACATTTGTTTTAATGTAATTTGAATTGAGGGCCGGACGTGATATTTATGGGGTCAAGTTTGCCAATTGCGGTATATTTTTATGTAATTACCCTTGTGACAGGTGTTTCTTTACCATTATAGTCTAATTCCTACTTTCGTAAATTCTTATCTAGGAATCTCCAGAAAATATGCCTGCTAGCCAGACTCCTCATACAGTACTTATGTATGCTCACGAAGAACTTGTTGATAAAATTCAACCGGGTGATCGTGTTATCGTTACGGGTATTTATCGTGCAATACCACTACGAATGTCTAACCGACAACGTACTCTTAAAGCGGTTTACAAAACATATATAGATGTTCTTCATTTTCTGTAAGTTTTAGTGTTTTTATTGTTTTTTAGTTGAAATCATTTGATTATCTTAATTGTACACCAGTTAGGTGATTTTTAAAATCCACTTGCTCCACAACAGGTTCACTTTGAATAATTCCCCTGGCAAACTAATTTAATTTATAGGTACCTATAGTGAGAAAGTTCTTATTATTTTCTAAAAGATTTTTTAAAGCTTATTTTGTTTATAAAGATCAAAAGAATACTTTAATGTTCTAAACATAAGTTTCTGGTTTGCCGTTTGGGCATTTCGCTGATTGAATCAAGTAACTCAATCGCTCACTATTTATCATAGTCAAGCAAATCATGGATAATCTCGCTTAGTTCTCCAAAATATTTTACAGACATCTGATTATCTCATTCGTTAAATACAATCATAAATGTAACACTAGTTTTCAAATCATTTTCTGCGATTTAATAGTGTGTTAATACAGTTCATCGTGAATTTACTCCACAGTCCTGTTTTACTATATATCTGTGAAGCATGGTCTATGAAATTTAAGAACCTGTATAGGTTACTAGTATTTGGTCATAGATATTTTCAAAGCATTACTCGTATTATAGTAAAAAACCGAGTTTGTAATGTTAAAATTAGCTGTGATATGGCTTAAATTCGCTCCCAGTAGGCTAGTTGGATGTTTTTTTCATTTTCCCGTAAATCTCAACTTCATTATTGTATTTTCGAACCATATTCTCTATGCTTAATCTTTCTAATTGTTATTGATGCAACTATTGTTTCTTGTAAGTTTCATCTCACTTTATCAGTTAGTCATAATCAACATAGAGTCTGAGACAAATATGTGTTGTTCTGAGTTTCCATAACACAATAGCACAATGAAAGAAAAATTAACAAGATGAGTAGCTAAGGAATCGAAATACTGTAATAGCAATGATAACCAGAAAGAACAACTACATTCTCCTTCTTTAATGTCAGAAAGAATGTTGTTCGAAAAAAACATGAAAATGTATGTATGAAGGAACACTCAGACTCTATATTTGGAGGAAGGAAATCCATCTGCTCGATTGCGGCCAATTATAAGCCATGTTACGCAACGTCTCCAATCATAGATTGCTATTATCCATTCAGATAGTCTGCATCTACTAACTTGGCTCAGACCAACAGTCAATGACTTCATGGACTAATACCACCCACCAGTCAACATCTCACTACGCTAATGTAGTATGACAACTCAATCCAGTGCATATTTGTACTAGGCTGACGACGTATAACGGGTATTTACTTTTTTGTAAAGGGGATTTGTTGAAGTATATCTTTCCCAGTGTATATGATGTATCACTGGACCATAAACAATATACACATTGCTCCTATCTTACTGGTGATTATGAAAATACACTTATGCCAAAGATGTTTACCGATAAATCAACCAATTTTGTCTGTCAGATCCATTTCAGCAATTATTCCTCCCTACAAATATCAAAATAATTTCATACCTGGTTTATTATTATTATGGTCATTTATGTTCACTATTTTTAAGTGGGACAATTGTCCCTGTTTAAATATAGTATACGTATAATTTTTCTGTTAGCCGAGAAAGCGATGACCGAGTTCAAAATGATGGGCTCGCTACTGACGAAAATACTTCTATTGAGGAAGCACATATTTTACGTCAATTCACGGAGGAACGTATTGAAGAATTTCATACATTGGCTCGTAAACCTGATTTATATGAACGACTTGCTGCTGGTATCGCACCAACAATTTATGAAAACGAAGATATTAAAAAGGGTATTCTCCTACAAGTAGGTTTCATTTTTTTAGATTCGTGTACTTGACTACAAGCTAGTGATACCTACCTACCTGGTTAGCTGCCCGAACTGAAATAGGTAGAGTGGAGTTCGAACCTGGGAGTTATTGTCAAAATGTCCAACGCTTTATGTACCTAACCGCACTCAGAAATGTACAACTTACGTAGATACAATTACAACAAACGATATATTAGAATTGTATAGAAAACTTTTTTCACACTGACTGCAATTTAATAAATTATATATCTAAAATGAAAGTAATAGTATATGTTAGACAAGTTCAATCGTAACCTCATCACTTTACCAATATGGTGTCGCTCTTTGTAATTCGTAACAATGTTTTTTATGCTCACTAAATACTTACTATTTCACTAAGATTGGATTGAACTTCTTTCTCAGTTCATCAAATACACGTTTCAGTCTTTTAGGATTAGATTATTTATATTAATTATTTAAACACATAAATATTGGTACAAAGGGGCATCGAATACATATGCACCACACAAGTCACTTGATTTGTGTGAGGGCTGTGATACTGCCCGGGTGCTCAAACCAAGGCAGGTGGTTTCCTTAGGCAGCCACTACCCGAACCTTCAACCTGGAGGCCTAATCCGCAAGGTATTAGAGCAACGTTAGGAGATGCAGTCACATGGTAGCCGGTGACCAGCGATTGGTTCGTACACCATTTGTTCCCTCAGGATACTGGGGCCCATGTGCACTATTAGTTTGGAATCAGAGTTTTCCAACTCCCCTAGGTGGACCCTCCGTGTCCACCAACCTGGTTAGAGCATCGGACATTCTCTTTTCGTCCTCTCAATTTCGTAAACAACACCTGTGGTGCGAGAAGGCACTGAGTAGGACTTCCTTATCAATGTGTGTATACGCGTGGTCATTTGAGAGCATTTTGAGAGGTAGAGGTGACTTTCCCAACCCTTGGCACTTGTAGGCAAACGAGTAGTAGGTATTACTAGCCTGCTCACACTTCAGGTGTATTTCTCAGAGCTGAGTACATAATAACTTTTACATGTTGAGTTACACCATCTTTTTAAATTTCTAGAAACTGATTGAGTAAACATCCAATCAATCTAGCAAAAGTAAATTTAGTTGTCAACACCCAACTCGATACTTTTCAATTATTTTATTAGTGTCTAATTCATGTTATATTATTCTGTTGCCTCTATTATAGTTATTTGGTGGTACACGTAAAGACTTCAGTGCTAAAGGACGTGGTGATTTTCGTTCTGAAATCAATATACTTTTATGTGGTGACCCAGGTACTTCAAAATCTCAACTTCTGCAGTATGTATACCGTCTTACTCCTCGTGGTCAATATACTTCTGGCAAGGGAAGTTCTGCTGTTGGTTTAACGGCCTACATTACAAAAGATGCAGAAACGCGTCAATTAACACTGCAAACTGGAGCATTAGGTCAGTTGGTTAATGAACAGTGTTTGTTATTCATCATTGTTCAAAACTCATACATACAATTCTTTTTCTTTCATTTCATTATGTAACACGCTATATGTCATTAATTCTTATAAACCTAGCTAAACGAAATTTAGTATGCAGTTGTGTGGAGAACAAGTATACTGATATGTACAATTGATCGATCACTGAATAGTGGTTTGTGTCATATTTGTATGGTCCGTTTAGTGTTCATCATATTCTATCGATTAAATTCTAATATGAACACTACTCCACGCGATCAACATTATGTACACTGATTCCACAGCGAGCGTCAGTCTTCAAAACTCCAAGTACGTTTCATTGACGGGTACCAACTAGCACGAAAGCTAGGTTCAGGGTTTCCTCCCAGCTTCCTCCAACCAATTAATATGTTGACATATCATTTTAACTTCAACTAAATGCACTTTTAAAAGCTATGTTCACTGGTTTCATCCGCCATAGAACCAGTCAAGAAATAAAACCAACTTCAAAGATAACAAGCGAATAAATATATTCAAATATTTCTAAATCATAGCCAATCAGTCCACTGTAGACAACGTGTAGAAAGTGGCAGAAAATGTGCATCAGTCAAAGTTTCTAAACTAATTGCCTCATCAAGCTAATCGCTCTCTTACTTCCAGAAACTTTGTTTATTTTACAATTTGTTTCTAAATGATCTTGGTTTTTTCTTATTCTCAGTGTAGCCGATAAGTGTTAAAGCATTCTCTAACCCTTGTGTGTGAAGTTAACTGACTTTGTCCATTCAGATAGCGGATCTTAGACCTGATACTTTATGTTCAAACTTGGTATCATTTCACCAATACCTGCAAATGTGTAGTTGGCTCGTTAAAATTACATGTAATCATATATCGTTATTTTCATGTGTTAAATCCTTTGTTATCCGACTCAGATACACTTATTACTTAGTATTCTTCGGATATTTTACTTCACTCGACTAGTCCTCCAAATCAGAACATAACTTGGACAGGTACGTAGTTATATCCCACATAAACCAAGTTCGATGGGAATTAATCCCGGTGAAAAAACATATTTAGAGTTTTGCACAAAAAAATTTTTAAAGCCTTCTCCAACATAATCTTCTATGGAACATGCTTATATCCAACCTATATCCTGCTAACATTATGTATATTTTTCTTACACATAATTAGCATTCCTTGACCACAACACTAATTAATCGTTAACATCCAAACGTGACATCTTAATTCAGCATGCCATAATTTGACAGGAACTAGTTAACTCGTTAATTTCCTAGTCTTTTAATTATTTAAAGCTTCTAAACTGTTGTTCAATCATCTAGACTCTATTTCATGAAGCAAACTTCACTTACCTTGACTAAAGGATTCATTTGTTGCAGCTAACTGCCATAAAACATGTACAGTTTACTACCAACTACACGAATATGCATGGAATTACTACATTGCATTTCTCCTATTCTCACTTTTCTCTTTTAAAAAACAACTTACGTTTATCAAACAGTTCTGACACCCAATTGCTTAATCATCTCCAAGTTTGATTCATTTATACATTTAAACTGGACCTTTAAAGCACATTTAGTTTAAAACTTCCCATTCTCCTCGAGTCGTGTTTCTTTGTCTGTCTTTTAATAAGTTACCAGAAGCTTTACTGTTTACAATATTATACTTACCTCAGCTAATTTCCGTTTATCAGCAAATTCAGTTCATGTGATTTCAACGTGTAATATGGTCATTAGTGTCAGCTATTTGGAAAAAACCCGAATTGGATTTTACGAATAGAGTGACTCTCAATGATATGCAAGCTACTTGGGTTCTATTGAGTTAGTTAACAATCAGTATCTCTAAGTATGATGTGTACTCTCTACTTTCAAGATGAAATATAGTTCTACAAGACTAAAATGTGCCTGTATTTGCAATCATCCTTTGGGGAAAGCTCTTAGATATCGTTGAAAAGCAAAGGTCAGGTATTCAAAGTTTCGGTGCAAATAGTTGTACTTTACGAGCTCTATCATCGTTGCTTTTGAAGTATTCCTTATATGATGTAATGACACCAGGGTCTTGCAATGTGTATTCAGGTTTAATAATGAGGAGTTAATTGATATCACTATTTTGAACCGCCCACTTAATTGATTTGGTTATGTTACGCAAGTGTTATTTCAACCGCTTCCATACCGCTCATCAATTTTCAACACCTTAGCTAGATGGAAAGGTAGAGATGTCCCAATTTATAATATGGCGTTGTAAAGTGAGGGATAACCGCATAAGACTAGTGTCTGTCGGTCTATCATTGCCCAGTGAGTTCCTAATGATCAAATCAGACATGGTTCAGAATGGAAATAAATGGAGTTGTCTATTATATTTATGGAAGTAAGATGATACTTTGTAACTAAATGAAATTAACAGCGGTTATTTTTTCTCATTAAACCATCTTTTATTAACCTATAAGTTCATTGTTTTTCTTCTAATTACATTATTTCCAGTCTCATTTCCGAGTGAATACAATTACACTAAGCGTTTGTAGCTCTAAAGTATGGTCCACTTCTCATGAATTAATATATTTATTACACGAATGTAAATTTAAGATGAAATCCTACCACAGAACTGCACGTACACTACTACTTGCTCTCACAATTCCGTTAATATATGTGTTGCTTTTTTGATTCCTACGATCAGATACGTGTTATCCTTGTTTTGAAAATTTTCAACATTATTTATTTGTTTCATCATAACGTAATTATAGTGTTGGCTGATAATGGGATATGTTGTATCGACGAATTCGACAAAATGTCCGATTCAACTCGTTCTGTACTACACGAAGTAATGGAACAACAAACTTTAAGTATTGCTAAAGCTGGTATTCTTTGTCAACTTCATGCTAGGACTTCAATTTTAGCAGCTGCTAATCCAATCGGTTCTAAATGGGATCCTAGCAAAACGATTATTGACAATATACAGGTAACTGCTCCATTTTTTATCGAATTCTTCTTGTAACTATACTTAACTTTCTTAAGTAGTAGCATCGCGAACTGACCTTAGTTGAATAGCTATTGAGAATTAAAGAAGACTAGATAAACTCTTCATCCTGATATGAACTTCTTCGACAAAGCGCATGCACAACATCTTCAGGTCTCATGGCGAGTGCTTAATATTTAGATCTTTGAGTTAACGTCTAATGGTTTACGTCTATGACCAATCAGTTCTCCACTAGTAAAGCTCACCCGTTTTGAATGTGAGTCAGTTGCGTACCAATGACACAACAGATATAGGTCATTCAATATCATCTCAGTTGTCTTGGTGTTAAGACGCAAGGGTCCAGTAACCGATCCATTATGGGATTATGGATGCAACGCGCTGATGAGTCTCATGCTAAGACAAAATAGTTTTACTCAGTTTTTCCCGATTTACTATGATTATCTAAGTTCAGTCTGTGTTATCAACTATCAAATTCAGTAATTTCTACAAACTGATTACATTAATAATATTAATTTACAAAAGTTTCGACAATGTATATCATATGAATTCTTTTATTTTGATTATTTGACTGAGAATTACCTTGATATGGGAAATACCTTAATCATTTATAATTTTCATAATGATTTAACTCTCGTCTATTAACAAATAACTTAATTTGTTATTTTTTCTGTCACTAAAATAATACATAACTTGAGGAATTTTTTCACATATTCCTCTGTATTAATCTATACTGAACTTAAAAGAGTCTTGTTGTTGAAGTGCTTTATTTTAAATCATCTTAACCAGTATCAGAGATGGAAAACCGTTTTCTTTTTGTATCAAACAGCTGGATAAAAGCTAAATACTACTACGTTAGGATTGGGAGCACATATATAAAGTATTTTTCATTAACATACCGAAATTCGTAACTTACTAACGAAACTAATAGACTACTTACACGATATTCAGCGTTAATAGGTATCACTTCATCAATGAATCGAGTCCGACTATACCCCGTTTTCCACTTATCCTTTGTAATCAGGAGTCAGCTGTCTGACTCTAGATTCATATCTGTCAGTTCAGATTTGAATTTTAAATTATTGAAACCCAAACATGAGAAATATTATTCTTAAATATCACCTGGTCATAAGACGCAAAAAATTTCGGTACAAAATTACTCTAACTCTGAAACGTATCTTCTATCAGGGATCCTAAAGCCCATGTATGTTACTAGTTTAAAATCAGGGTTTTCCAACCTCCCTAGGTGGATCCTTCGTATCCAACATTCAAGTTTAAACACAGGGCCTTTACTTCTCTTCCTCTCACTTTCGTAAAAAGCACAATCTCACCACGTGAATAAAGTGAGTAAGACATCTCTGATACTTGCTACAAACATCTAGGTATATGAGAGCATTTTAATAAGGAGAATGCGCTCTCTTCAACCGTACCGTGGCAATTGGGGAGAGGCTTTAAAATGATAATTTATTTTGTTCATTAGCATGTTGTTTCTTAGTAACTTGTTGACCTAGTTATTACATCGTTTCTTTATGTTTTTTTATTATTTTTAGTTACCTCATACTCTTCTATCAAGATTCGATCTCATTTTTCTTATATTGGATCCACAAGATGAAGTTTATGATACAAGATTAGCCAGACATTTGGTTGGGTTGTATTATCGTGGTACTACTCCAAGTCAGATTGATAGCAGTCAGGATATTCCAACCAACAGTAATAATAATACTCGAGGTACACGTAGACCGCGTCCAGGAGCTGTTCTACTGGACATGGATAGTCAAACTGATGATGATCCATCATTTGTAAACGGGAAACTCTTGAAGGATTATATAGCCTATGCTAAGGTATTCATTGTTGTATCACTTACAAATTTTAATCCTTAAGGTAGACACAGTCAACTTTCAGTGAAATTTACCCGAAACATTTAAACAGAGAGGCCTTGTAGTATGAATAATAATGAGTTCAAATAGAAAATCTGTTTTAATAATTCTATGCTTACCTTAACAGTTAAGTATATCCTATGTTTCTAAAAGATATGTTTATTGAATACCTTACAAGGTTTTTTTTTATCAATTGAAATCGTTTGTACTCATTTCATACTTTAAGAGCATCAGTCACTGAATAATAACTAATACAATACTGTTTTTATCTAAAATTACTACTATGCACCATTGGTTTGAAATCAGAGTTTTCCAACTCCCCTAGGTGGGCCCTTCATATCCACCAAACCGGTTAAAGCACCAAACATTCGCTTTTCGTCCTCTCAGTTTCGTGGACAACACCCCCGCTACGAGAAGGCGGTGAGTAGGACTTCCTTATCAATGTGTGTATATGCGTGGCCATTTGAGAGCATTTTGAGAGGTAGAGTTGACTTTCCCAACCCTCGGTTGTGCCAGGGTATTTGGGGGTCGGTGATTTCAAAATATATTTTACTTAAATTATTGTCTCGCGTAATACAAATAGAGTATTCCCTCTTCAATAGGTTTGCAAATATATACTCCTACTAACTGATAATCGATTGTAATCATATGTCTTTTTTATTTGGACGATGCATTTGACTTTGCTAATCGGGAGTTCTTTTCAATCAGTGAAAGGTATATTAATAAATCACATGAATATGTTGAAATTCCTTTACTTGAGCACTTGATCGCATCAGATTTTATGGCAAACTGTTTTATCCATATTATGTTTTGTGGCCGTTTAATTATGCTGTTAATATATGTGCTTCTTATACGCGAGTTTAATGAACTACTTGAGTGAAAAAACCAGGAGTAAGTAGAAAGATTCTGTTAGTTAACCGGATCGAGAATATATATCCACAACACATTCTTAAACGTAGATGTATGTCCTTCAGATAACGAAGCCAAATCTTAACCAGTAGGGTTTGCGTCTGTCAGCATCTCATGATCATTTGCTGTATGTACGATTAGCCCAGCGTGTCAATCTATTTTTTCCCTAGGCATTCTTCTAGAATTAATAAGCATTCACATTAAGTCCTTCATCAGAACCGTAAAATGTTCAATAACAAATGAAGGCAGATTTTCTTAGTAATCTCTAGTAACAATAATAACCAATAAAAATGATATTTCCACCTTAATTTATGTTTAAGATGAAGTACTTTCCCAAACTAACGGAAGAAGCCGGTGAATATTTAGTTCGTGAGTATGTAGAAATGCGAAAACTGGGTTCAGGTCGTGGACAGGTAACTTAATGATTAATTTATTGCATCACCACTTTTTCATGTCATCAGTGTTGTATCAGTTAACTTATATACTTTTAAAGACTACAATACAAAATGATTTTTTATCACAGGTCCTCTAAATATTGATTCTTATTATCGGCCGTTTTGGCGATTGCTGAATTTCATAGTTCACATCACGGACTGATCTTACTTAAACAACCACTAGAAAACAGGACACATTCGAAAGCTGTTTTGTCTTAGTGTGGGGCTCCTTAGAAATGTAAACCCACCATTTTACTGGGGATCTGACCCAGATCTCGAGGTTAGTACTGCTGAAAAGTCCCATGTTTGGACTGGTTCTCAGTAGTTGTCTGACTATGATTAGTTCGTGGTGTAAACTAAAAATATCGATTTTCCACTTGTTTTAACAGTTAGTTACAGCTTTTGTTGTTACGAGAGATGCAAAAAACTAGGAGAACATGTTAGGATCAATACTACTCCTTGGCTTCGTTTTAACTTGGAATTATTCTTAAAAATCATCACATGTTCAGGTCGTATAGCCCCGTTCATCAAAGGCTATTTCAAAGTTTGGATTTTTAATCCTCCTACATTGGTTGGAGTTCTTGTTCCTTGAAGTTCTGTTGTTCCGAACAGGTCAACGGGATGGCAGTGAAAACCAAAGTAACAGATATACAGTCCGCTGTACTTGTACTGCCAACGGTACTTGGGTTTAATAGCAGTATGATGTTTCGTGCGGACAATAAACGTGTCCATCCATGATATCTTTTCACAAATGAAAGTGGGGTTAAAATCTGAACTATAAGACTAAAACACTTCACCTTACCCCACAAATTTCCGTCACCTGAGGTAGGATCTGAAAAGTAGGAAGCTAATACATTTACAACTTCTCACAAAGGCCAGTGCATTACCAGCCTAAAGCCTCTGCATTCATGTTCTTAGTTTATCAAGATCACCCTTTACCCAGTTTTCTTTCCAGATAGCTCTAGAAGAAATATCCTTCTACTATTTAGACAACTGTCAAATGACATTCACTTACATACCTTTAACAAAATCCAAGCTCATTCTATTCATGTTTTAAAAATAGGTCTATAGAATTTAATACTCAGAACTCAATTTCAACCGGTGTTTGTTGGTGGCATATATGCATGCTGTTCTGATAGCCTCGATATAACCATTTTATCACAGTTTTTATAGAATAAGTAGATTGTGGCTAGCAGTTAAATCTAAGACGCACGTTTCATCTTACTTGGATCTCGTCATTTAGATGTGCCTACATCCTACTGTTGATGCTAATATACTGACTCGAACCCCTACAAATAAATACCATATCCTTTAAATAGGTTAGTTGGATTATGAACACAGTAGCTCAATAGATAATGAGTTAGTGTTTAAATCAGATGGCATTAAGTTCGTTTTCGGGAGTGCAAAGTGACACTGGGATGCAGGCATATTCAGCTGACGAATGCCAAAATAAAATGAAATGTACATCCCGCATTCCATTTTTAGCTATAATCAGTTTATCGTTTAAATGTTTAGAGTTGTTTTAGAAACAGATTACCAGCGTTTTAAAGGCTGTAAGTTATTCAAATTTACAATATTTATCCAAAAATATTGAAACAGTTTGATGAATTCTACTCCCACTTACACCTTTCAGCCCTCATGTAGAAGCATAGCCACCCACCAGATGTTTTTGTGACTTGGATCGCCTGATCTACTAAGGGGGATGGGACAGTGCATGACGTTATTTTTTTGTGTGACAAGTCTTCTTATTGAACACTTGAATCGGTTTCCTAAGCTCTTTAATAACCCAAGGCTAAATTTACACGAGAAAAACGGCGCGTAATGTGAAAAAGGTCTTTACTCCAAGGTTAGGCTATGTACAGAAAACCGAGAGTACTTATGGTATTTCAGATGGCCTTAGGCTTCTGAAACCATACTAAACATAGTAGCAGGACAGATCACCATCCAATTAGAAATGTGACTCGCGAACCTTCACTTTCTGTATGTGTCCGAGAAACTTCTGTTCAACGATGATTAGATAAAATGTTTCCCGGGATTTCCGGTGCCGTTCTGGACTTTTTCGAGGAATACTTGGTATCTCTCCAACAGTGTGCAAAGTTCAAAGATAGTTGTGTGCTATATGCATACAATCTACCCCGTTATTGTTCCTAACTTGACTTCCAGTCTAATACAAAAATTATAATTTCATATAATGTACTTCATACCTGATAAGACGAACACAAGTTTTAATATCACTATGTATTATACTGTAATAAACTTTGCTATTCTCACCATTAGTCTATCTAGTTTAACTTATAAGGTATACATAAGACTTTCTTATGTTGTATTATTACATTTCTATTCTATTTCATTCTCAGAATGTATTACAAAATTGAAATGAATTTGTTTTGTTTTCTTATTCTCATCTATTCTTGTAATTAACTCTTAAAATTTTCATATTTATTATTATTAATACCAACCTTATAAGATATCCGCATATCCTCGTCAACTTGAATCACTTGTACGTTTAGCTGAAGCTCATGCTCGTTTACGATTATCAAATCATGTTACGGCTGATGATTGTCGTGAAGCTCGACGTTTACAACGTGAAGCGTTAAAACAAGCAGCTATTGATCCGCTCACTGGTACTATCGATATCAATATTTTAACAACAGGTACACAACATTTAACTACTTAAAACAGTAGTCTAGATTTAATTGCAAAATTAATATCCATTTAAATTTTCATAATATTTTAATCTGTCCTATAAACCTATCTTGTGTTTGTTTTATAGTAGTTAATAAATTATAGTTGTAATCAAATATATTAAGGCTAGTCTACCATTTCATCCGAAAGTATAGATATGATCTTAGTTAAAGAACCATTTGAAACCTGGAAGCATTTAATAACTTTCATCGTAGTATCGTCCCTATCATTGTATATCCACGATCCTACCAGGAACAGAGTGAACTCCTTGAGGTTGTATAACTAAGGTTAATCCTTAATGTAAATTAAAATTCAGTAATTTCCAGAAACCCCAATATGCTGATAATATTGTAGTTAATCATGAATAATTTCTGGAGTTCTATTGCGAAGCCATAACTAACTGGTGAAGTCCAACTATATTGATTGTAATGCACTAACCCACCAATAGCATTGTAAGTTGTTTGTACAGTACAACGAATCGGCTGAAGTTAGACGTGTAAACTGTTGAATACTGACTCATTAGTCTAAAGGCTAATTGCATGTCCCGGCTTCTTGGTTGCTCACTCCGGCGGAGTTTTGCACTAAAAAGAAATATCTGTACAATGCTTCCTGATTTTCTAAGGTTATGTAACTGATGTCAGTTCATGAGGTATAAATTTTAAAGCATTTTCTTAGACTACATTATAAGCATTACTTTTAGTGAAATATAATGCAATATTACCCTTACAGACCACTATTATACAACATTTATCAAAATTCATCCTTCCCCTCGATTGTTTTTCATTTTTTCACTCTTTTTTTTAAAATAGGTATCAGTAGTAGTGTACGTAAACGACGTGAAGAAATGGCAATGGCAATATGGTCACTTCTTGAAGAACGTCCTCGTGTATTAACTTTTGTTTATTCACGTGTACTAGAAGATTTACGTGCACGTTCTGAACGTATGATTACACGTGAAAATTTTGAAGATGGATTAAATTTCTTAAAAAATACAAATAAAATTGATTGGGCCGGAAATACTATACGTAAACGTTAGAAAAACAACAACTTTTAATTATCTTTTTTTTGTATGCAATTGTTTTCTATTCGAAAAAACTACAACAACAAAAAGAACAAAAACTTTTACAGTGCAGATTTTCGTATTTTTTGTATTTTTGTTTGTTTGTTTAAATAAAGTGTTTATTACCTTAGATAATTATTTGGTCTTCTGACTGAATATCAGCCACATTCTAAGTGTAAGAGATCTAATCATACTACTACCTAATTGCACAAATCGAAGTACATATAGAACAGTTCATATCTGAAACATTTGAGGCAGTTCAATGTTTTAACCCCCTTAACCACTAGGTCATAGCTTTATTTCTTCTGATTGACTCATTGGTCACAAATTATTATAAATAATTCACTTTGTATTATAAGCGAATAGGATGATGCAACGTTGCTAACTTGTTATGATGTTTAGTAATGCATGAATAAGGTCAAGATCATTAATTGAATTAAATTCAGTCTGATTGAGTCTCAATATAAAGATGATTCTTGTTTCCATTTGTCTGTGCGTTTGTGCGTGTTACTTGACGTTTTCGTAGTGTGCGTGAATTATACTTCAATTTTCAATCCATAGGTCAATTAAATTTCTCAGTGTAGGGGGTAGAGAGTGTCCTTCGTTTCCACTACCCTATGACATAGACCTACATCGATCGGAAAGACAGTATGCTTAAGTTGTTGTAGGTTTATTACATTGTTGACCATGTTTATGTCTACAATTACATAATAAGCTATTGATATTGTAAAAGTATCTGTGGTAAGAGATCATTATATTGAAATGTGTTTTGTAAATTCAGTTGAAATTAATTTGACGCCTGGTAAACATGATTCTTTCACTTTTATGTAAGTAGTATAAATCAGTTCCAACGATAAACCTGACACCAGTTAACTTTGATATGATGAATATTCTCAGTCTAGCTATGAACCAGATGCTCATTATTCGACAGTTGGGCATCAATTAGTTTTTCTGAGCACTACTACTCAGTAATGGAGACCGAAGTAAGTTTCTTGAAATAAGATTTAGTACAAGTCAATACACCTTCGGTTAGGTTTATAACAGTAGCTTCTTAACTACTGAAATGCAAGTAGCTACGCGATTCTTTTCACATAATTAATGTTTGATTATCTTATCACCGGGGGATAACTCTGTCGCAAGATATACCTTGCAGACGAGTACCTACTAACCCGAAATCTGAATCCAAGGTTTTCTACCGATTACTTCCAATCACAGAAGATTGATAATGTATAGAAGTTAGTGAACATGAGTTCCAGCAACATTTTTGTTTAACGACCAATGAAAACCTGGTCATTTCTGTAGGTAAAATAGTGTTATGATACAAAAGTGGAGTAAAATAATTTAAATATTTTTGGAGGAAAGGGTTTCATCAAAGTTCAGCTACAAGCTCACTCCTATACTGATGGTCAAGGCAGAGAGATTAATTGTACAAACTTCTTTTGGATACAAATGTTTGGTTTGTGAACATAGATTCTGATAGCTTCAGCAATGTGCAAAAGACAAACTCGTAAAGCTTTGCAGTAAATTTGATGGAATATGGTGGATAACTTTAAGTGTTTTATTCAGATCAACTTGATAACCTGTGTTCACCAAGTGAGCGAGAATAGAACTCTTAATCACTCTTACCTGTCCTTTATTCAACCAAGACGGTTGGTGTTCTGGTATGCGATGACAAACTTGCCTAATTGTACGTCCTATATAATTGGCTCCACCGAAGCAGTTAAATTAGTAGATACAAATGGATGTGGCGAATTCAGGTAGTCTGTCTTTATCAACTTTTCTTATTATGGGACAGTTATATAAAACGACACTGAGTCTGGCTGCATTAAATATTTTCTGTACCTCCTTTCTTAACCTTTGAGTCACAATTTCCTCAGTAGCATCGCTTAGGAATCACGATTTTTTGAACAGCACCTTCTTCGAGACGGTAAATGAATTTGGTTTTCTTTTCATCTCTTTCATGTGTTTGTTGATGAATTACTTTGGGCATCCATTTCTACTAAGCAGGTTACCAATATTACTCCCTATATAATTATTCCGCTACGTAACTACTTGATGAGTATTGTTGCATTGTTGTAAATCATATATTAGCGTAGTTGTGATGCAAAACTAATTAGAAAGAAATTTCTTCTCTTGATTCGTTCTTAATTAGTAAATGTTTGTGTAACGGCATTTTTTACGTTTTCCTAATTATGATCCTTCATTTAACTTGGTAATTATTGTCATACATCTTACCGTATTTAAATCATTATTAATTAATCATACTTTTCAGTATGAGGTTGTGTTGTTCATCGAATTTTGATGAAATCATGGATTGATCTTAGACAATCATTGAAAATCTAGGAGCGTTGGGCAACCATTGGGACTCCTCAGCAGTAAATATTCGTGACTAAAAATTATCATGTGCTCACGAGTGATTATCTCCAAGAGAAATATTCGGAGTTCTAGTGAGAAGTCGTGACCGGTAGAGCTAGTCAGTTTTGGATGTCAAGCAGTTACCCACCGGAGGCAATGAAAGATGGTCGTGTATTAATTGAAGTTCAACATAAGCACCGTTGGATGGTATATCAGTGATCTAGGATCTAAACATTTGCACACGAGGCCGAAGATCCTGGGTTTGGTTCCTTGTTGAGAGATTGTGGTTGCAAACTGCTGAGTAGTCCCATACTGGGATGAAACAGCCGTCCAATACTTCCAGATTTTCAATGGTGGTCTAAATTAAATCTATTAACGATTTGAATGAAATCGATTATGCACATATTAGGTATGACCTAGTTATGTACATATTGTAGTTTCCTGCTTGAGCTGTTTTATGCCTGTGTAATTGATGTATGTAATTCTCCAAGCTGTTGAGTCATGATGGCAATGCAATCATAGGTGAATCCATTTGCTTTCTTGGTGTTCTGACTGGGCACTTGGGACACAAGAATCTACTCGAACTAATAAAATTTAGGATTTCCGGCTAATTGTGATATTGGCTAGAGAGAAAATCATTGATCTGGTCGGAACTTCTCATTGGCAAACACTGTAATTGAACGACCCAATTAAGTGGGTATGTAAGAATTTGTAGTCATAACAAATTGTGATTCATGGCGAGATAGATCACGTGCCGCGCTAGGTCACATGGTAGGTGAGAGAAACGAGTGCCCATGAACTTTTTATGGGTGATTGAGTTACTCACCTAGCCAAAATTACCACTCACATACCTAGTTTTTGAATCAGTTAACTTACATAAGCGTGTGATTTATGTGTATTACTGCTCAGCTTTTATTATGAAAGCTACCTTTGCAAATTTTGAACCTATTACGGTAAATTTGTACGATCAACATCCTAATTACGTACATTTTATGACTGACTATTTATGATGTGTCAGACTTGTATTACCTGTAAGTTTAGTAAGAATAACATAACAAAGTTGCCCAACTAGAGTTGCGAAGGTTTTCATCCCGAGGTAATTGGTACTAGTTTTATGGATTCAACTTCTATATGGTCACTAAGTTCTAACATTCTACTAACGAGGACTTCACCTAACGTCAATGGGACGAATGATCTTGGCTTGGCCAATAACACAAATGGCCGACACCGCAAAATCGCTTAGATATCTTAACGTCTATTGGCCCACATAATTCTCCATATATATATAATTACCATGTGCTCACTAGTGACTAGTTTCATGAGGGAATTCTCGGAGTTCTAGTGAGAAGCCGTGATCAGTGGAGCTAATCCGTGTTAGGCAGATACAGGTATTTACCTCGGACAATGGAAGATGGTCGCGCAATTTCATGGATTGGTTGAGGTTAGACATTAACATCATTGGATGCTGACCCAGTGGTCTAGATTTTGAGCGTTCGCGCGCGAGACCGAAGACCCTGGGTCCGAGTCCCGCGTGCGGAATCGTGGGTGCCCACTTCTGAGGGGTCCCATGCTATAACGAAACGGCCATCCAGTGCTTCTAGGTTTTCACCGGTGGTCTAACATCAATCAGTTCATGATCTCAATCAAAACTTAGTAATCTCCACAACCCCGTATTAAAAATCATAACTGGTACATAAGTAGGTCATATATATAAAACATAAATATAGTTAATAAGTAATAGTTTATTAAACAATCAAAAATATATACCAACTGTTAAATGACAGGTTACGATTAGGACAATAATAAAATACCGTAACCTGAAACATTTAATGAATGTACATAAAAATAACTCCCTGTAGAATAGTTTTGAAAGTTCAATCTTTTTCACTTATTATTCACTCATATCTAACAATTAACATATATACCTTAGCTGAGTTGTGAAATTAATTTTATTTAAGTAAGTGTGAAATACAACTAATTTGATATTATTTCTAGACCTATTCTTCCTTGTTTTCGATTAAAATCATGAACCGACCTAAGTTAGACGTAGTTAGTTACGCATATTTCTATAAGCTGTTATGAATTTCGTAATTACCTGACTTTTGTCCTCGCCTTCCTCTTACAGTAGTTCTCTTTTGAATGTGTCCACGAAGCGTTCTGCCTGTCCATTTGATTGAGGGTGATAGGATGGAGAGCGTATATGTACAATCCCATTAATGTTGCAGAAGTGCTTGGATGATTCTGCAGTGAGTTGTGAACCGTTATCGGTCACTAAATTCTCCGGAACTCCAAAGCAGTTAAACAGTTCAGATAACTTGCTAATTGTTTCACTGGCTGTGCAATTTGCCATGGCATAGATTTGTGACCATTTTGTGTGTGCATCCACTATGACTAGAAACATTCTTCCTCGTACTGGGCTGGCAAAATCTGCGCGCAGCCTCTCCTAGGGACTATTACTTTTTTCCCATTGTTGTGGTTCACACTTCTTTTGACTTTTAGCTGCTTGCAGGCACGACGAACAATTGTGGCATCTGGTTTAGATATCTTGATCCATTGTAGGCCAGTAAGCATAGCTTCGAGCCAACGCTTTCAACTTATTGATGCCGGGATGACCGCTGTAGAATTGTCTCAGAGCCTTGTGGCGTAATGTTTTTGGAACAACAATTCTGTCACCAAACATAATATAGGAATCGACTATCATGAGTGAGCCGTGTCGGAGAAAATATTGTAGAATTTACCCTTGAAGGTGAGAAGGTAACCACTAACTTCTCTTAATGTCTTGTCATTTTCCGTGGATTCTTTGTTGGCTTTGAAAGTAACTGGTAAACTTTAGACTGTCTTCTAATGCTCGATGTACTTTTGTTTCCGTCTCAATTGCTGTCACCGAAGTATCTTCTTCCTGTTTTACTTGTGGGCCGATTAGTCTAGATAAAACGTCAGCTTATCCAAAATCAGTAATGGGCTGGTAATTGATCTTCAAGTCATAGCCCAAGAGTGTAGTTCCCACCTTTGCAGTCTGTTTGTTGTGCATACCGGGATACCTTTCATCGACCCAAAAATAGCTAGCAATAGTTTATGGCCAATTAATGGGGTGAACTGGCGTCCAAATATCATCTTGTGAAACTTCTTTACAGCGATAATCGACAATGCTTCCTTCTCGATCTGACTGTAGTTACGTTCTGCTGTAATAAACGATCTAGCTGCTTGTGATATGGCTTTCTAAGACCCATCTAGCATGATGTGAGAAATAATTTCTCCAATGCCGTAGTTCGAAGAGTCTGATGCTACAATGGGTAAAGATGGATCGTAATGGGTGAGCAACAGACCCGAGACTAGTATTTTCTTGATTTCATCGAAATCAGCTTGGCAAGTTGCAGACCAATCCCATCTTGAATTCTTCACCAGAAGGTTATTTAAAGGAGGCACGTAGGTGACGAAGGTTAGGAATAAAAGATCCATAATGACTAACTAGTCCCAAAAAGGGTCGTAGTATGGGGATAGTTTCCACTGCCTGGGTATTCTCTGGATCTGGCCTTCTGCCATCTTTGTCAGTTATGAATCTGAGGTAGCGTACCTTTTGCATACGAAAGTTACATTTCTCAGCACGTAGCCGAAGTTCATATGTGGCTATTTGCGACAGAACCTGGTTGAGCGTTTTTTCTAATTCAATTCTATCTACTCCCATGATTATTATATCATCCAAATAAGCTGCAACACCTGGAACATCCTGTAGTATAAGTGTCCATCACTTGCTGAAATATGGACAGGGCCGTCTTGATTCCGAAAGGTAGTCGATTATACTGGGATAGGCCCTTGTATGTGTTTATTGTGAGCAGATTTTTACACTCATCAGTAACAGGAATTTGTAAATAAGCTTCTGATAAATACAACTTTGCAAATAGATTACCTCCATTTAGTTTAGCAAAAAGATCTTCAGGTAGGGGTAATGGATACTAATGAGTTTCTAGGACTTTATTTAGCCCGGTTGAGTAATTCGCCTATAAACGGACGCTACCATTAGTCTCCTTTATTATCACTGTCAGTGCAACCCATTCTGAGAAATTCACCAGTTCAATGACACCCAATTTATGAAGTCGTTCAGGCTCTTTTCCAACCACTGGGAGGGCAACATATGGTACAGGTCTTTTAGGTCGAAACACTGGCTTTGATCCCTGTAGAGGGGTAAGAGCAGATTTAAACTTAGTACATTCTCCAAGATCCTCACTAAATACCATTGTATGTCGTTTTAATAATGCTTCCACCGAGTTTCCCTCCTCAACATTCGACGTACTAACGTTGTTACAGATCGAGTTTATGGGACGGTCTGTTAACTTCAAACTTTCTATCTAATCAAACCCTAATAAGTCAAGTGATGGACGTTCTATAAAAATATTACTCTCTTCTCCGTAAACTCTTTGACTGTGACTTCACGATGAATCTCTCTAGAAGTGTTTAGCATTCTCCCAGATGCACTCTGTGCTGATCGATGGGGTTGAATATATTCTCGGTCTCCCAGTTTTCTCCCACGTTCTTCTGCTTATAAGTGTCTAACTGCAAGCGGGCATCATACTCATTAATCTTGAGAGAAACATACTTTTTACGGTTATGGGAGTCGGTTTTGTTAAGAGCTACCGCTGCTTTGGCTGTTTGCTGCTTGAATCGTTTAGAATACACTTTCGGTTGACGGTGTTTCCGGGTTTTGTAATGACTTTCTTTGTGTCCTTTTATGGAACACGTAGTACAACGATGATTTTTAAACAGACAAACTCCTTTGAAACACCAACCGCCGCATAACCAGCATGGGGATAATAATTCTGAATGCTAAAACCTTGTAAGACTTTTCTCTCGACTGCATTGACGTGAATGAACCGGTTACCATTCTCTACTATCGAGGTATCATACTTCAAATCCACTAACCTTTGGCATTTGGTAGTCACTTCCTGAAGGGTCATGCTAGAACAATGTTCGAGCTTGCTAAGGATTCTTGTTTGCATGTCAGCATCCTCGGGTGAACGCAGACTACAGACAAATACTAGGCATTTAAACTGGTCTTCAGTCATGAAAGACAACTTGAACCTCTCATATTCTCGGTTCATAATTCCTGTATGTTTCCCCCAATCATCTCCTGGTTCTTTTGTTATCTTCAAGCATTGGTAACGGATATTAAATAGATATGATTGTTCTCCAAAGATCTGAGACAGGGTTTTAAATGTTTAATCAAATCTAAAGTCTAGTGAGTTCTTCGGAAGAACAAAGTTACCATAGCGTTCATGTTCCGTCGTCCCAAGATTTCTTAAAAATATTCTGACTTTTGAGGCGTCATCTGGTCTGCAGAGATCAATATAGAACAAATCTTCATATTTCTTGGCGCGTGTTTCAAAAAGGGTAGTGATTTTGTACTTGTGATCATCCTTGCTTTTGTGTAATTGTTGCATCAAAAGCATTCTTGGTCTATATCCAAGTACTTTAGTTAAGGTTTGAAATCTTGCTAAATTTTGTCTTGTGGTACCCTTTTACTCATCAACTGACACTTGTGTCCATACTGTGATCATATTGTGTTTTAAACCTTAATCTGACTAAAATGGTTGGTAGTACTCACAAATGTGGACGACCAAACTGTTTGTTCCCTGTGGAGGAAGGAATGCAGTGTGATGAATGCAAAAAGTGGTTCCATAAGATGTGCACCCGTTTAAGTCCCACCGCATACAAAAGATGTTTGAAGCCTAACTCACTTTGGCTCCGCATGTTTTGCTGTGCAAATAAGACGTTACTAATACAGGAGGCTATGAGCCTATTGGCTTTGGCCTGTAAGAAGAACGATGGCGCATGCACTGATAACATAAGCACTGACAGTGACGAATAGGTCAGTGTAGTACCTGCTGTTACGAGACGCCTCAAACACCCGACTTTGACTGACGGAAAAGTGAAATCTCCGTTATTATTAACGAGAAGGGAAGTACTAACTAACATTGACATTGGTAATCATGCACCTCTAGTGGGAATTAAAGATCCGGATAAAACTGTCACCGTTCCAAATAGTCCCAGTGTCCTGAGGGATGAAAAATGAACTACAATACGGAGAAAACGAAAGGAAAAGAAAAAAGCTGTAGGCAGTACGCAGGCGGTTAGCAAGTCACTGGTGGACTCCCATTGTGAGTCACAAAATGCACTACCAAAATCTGATAGTAAGAGGGAAACCCACCCTGGCATGACTGAAAAGAAGAATCTAATCTCATCGAATATTATTGTGAGCAAATTGCTACAGTCAAACGACTCTGATCCCAAAATTAGACACGCGCATGGTTTAGAGAAGCTGGGAGAATATATTCGTAGTATCTTACCAGATAACTCTAAAGGAGTTCAGGTCAAAAAACTGGTTAGAATAGGCAAAAGGACCGAGGACAATGTTGAACCCCGACCATGCAGACTCCTTAAGGTAATCCTAGGATCAGAGAAGCAACGCCATCTCCTATTAAGTAGCGCTCGTTATCACAACAATTCCGAAATCCGGGTTAGACCTGATATGTCTTTCGAAGATAGGATAAAAAGGAAGAAAGCACTAGCTGAACTAGAAACACATCGACAAAACGGTGAGGAAAATCTCCGGTTAGTGGGTTTTCGGATAGTCAGGTCTTGGAAGTGAATGCTACCAAGGCCTGTGTGGATAAGCCGTTCTACTTAGGAGTTTTATATGCCAATGCTCGTAGTCTAAGAAATAAGTTCTATGAACTAGAAGCATTAGTGGACAGATTAAGGCCACTCATCATAGCAGTGACAGAAACTTGGTTAGTCCATGACTTAGACATTACACCAGAATTATCCGGATACCATTACCTAATGAGTGATGGACAAAAATGTAGAAAAGGGAGTGGTGTCCTGTTATATATAGCCAATAATATAAATATCTGCTCCTCTGCTAGCGAATCTCATGATAGCGGTACTTGTGAAGTAATTAGCTGTAAATTGGCTATAGGATGTAGTACATTTATGCGCGGTGTCATCTATCGCAGCCCGATCTGCTTAGCTGATGACTTTATTTTAGAGCACATTCATCTTTGGAGTGCAAATACCAGATGCTTAATAATAGGAGACTTTAATGCACTTGATATTAGTTGGACTGAAATGACCACGGAAGGATCTATAAACTCCTTTGATAGTAGGTTCCTGATAACAATAATGGAGCATGCACTAGTGCAGCATGTATCCAAACCCACACGTTTTGGTGTTAACCAAGGTTCTTCTCTGTTGGACTTGGTAATCACTCATGTGACTGAGGATATTGTCGACTTTATTATTCTCCCACCGTCAGTGAACAGCGATCACGCTGTTTTGTCATTCATGTTTAGAACCAGGGACATGTTATACGATCAGGTTACACCCCGCCCAAATGTACGGAAAGCTAACATATCAGCCATTCAGGAATACGCTGCTAAGACAGATTGGTTAGTAGATACTAGCATATCAGTTGAAGAAGCATGGTCTGTATTCAAAGGTAAGTTTAGACTAGTTACGTCTTCGTTCATACTGTGAAGACCGAATAAAAGTCCACCATGGATAGCGAAAACAGTCATGAAACTTCTTAGAAAAAAGAAGAAGCACTGGAATATGTTCATCTCTACTGGCTTAGAACAATACTGATTCAGTTATTGTAAGATTAAGAATGCCTGTAAAGAGTTAATAATTAAGACTAGACTATCATATGAAAAACAATTGGTTAGGGATTCTAGATATAGTTCGAAACGGTTATTCTCGTATATAAAAAGGTGAACTCAGAGAAGCGATGAAACTCCATCACTTTTGATATAAGAAAATCCGTTAATCTTGGCAGATGATATCGAAAAAGCTGAAGCTTTATCGGAATATTTCAGTAAAGTGTTTTCTGTCAGTAACGAGGAATGACCAGCGATTCATCGTGATCTTGGCGGCTCGCTGATGGACCCTGTAGTCATTGAGAAAGATACTGTTTTAAGGCTACTTCAGCATCTCAAACCTGATAAGTCCAGTGGTCCTGATGATATTCATCCTAGAACTATGAAAGCCATATCAGATGAAATTGCTGAACCATAAGCGATACTATTCGACATGTCTCTGAGACAGTCCAGACGTCCTAGAGACTGGATAGATGCCATAATAAGTCCGGTGTATAACGCTGGGAGTAGGAATTTAGTTAGTAACTATAGACCCGTTAGCTTAACTAGTGCAGTTGTAAAACTGATGGAGAAAATCATTCGGATCGCTGTTATAAACTATGTTAAAGGGCAAAATCTTTTCTCTAGGGCACAACATGGTTTTCGTAAAGGCCTATCTTGCTTGACAAATCTTGTCATTGCACGAGAAGATTGGGCTTCTGCAAAGGGTCGGAATGCTCCTGTGGATGTGATTTTCATAGATCTAAGTAAAGCCTTTGATGAGGTTTCCCACTCTGGTCTTAAATTCAAACTGGAACGTTTTGGGATCCATTATACAGCCGTAGATTGGATAAGTAACTTTCTCCATGACAGGAGACAAGGGGTAAGGGTAAATGGGGCTCTCTCTTCGTGGGTACCTGTAAAACGTGGAGTTCTCCAAGGTACAATCCTCATTCCTCTTCTCTTTTTACTTTATGTAAATGAATTACCAACTGTAGTAAGATCATCTGTTCTACTCTTCGCTGATGACATAAAAATTTGGAGACCCATACACAGTATGTCGGATAGGATAGTAATACAGAATGATCTTAGTTCATTGGTGACACGGCTGGACAGGTGGTCACTAAAAGTAAATCCTAATAAGAGTGTAGTGATGCAGTTAAATAACTCTGATGAATCGTATGACTATACACTACGTGGATTCGTGATATCCAAAGCAAGAAGCTATAGAGATTTAGTAGTCATATTAAGCAATGATATCAAAACCACTAGTCACTGTAAGGCTGCTGCTGCAAAAGGCTACAGGGTATTATGGTCAATTCGTAGGTCTTTCCAGTATTTAGACGGTGAAATGTTTAGATTACGATACCCGATTTATGTGCGACCACATTTATAATAAGGGATTCAAGCAGCGAGTCTTTGTTTCAAGTATGAAGCAAATATGCTAGAAGGAGTCCAACGTCGAGGTACTAAGATGGTACAAGGTCTGTCTCGCCTATCTTATGAAGACAGACTGAGACAACTCAAATTATTTCCGTTATCTTACCGTAGAATACGGGGTGATCTAATATTGGCTTATCGTATAGTGAACGATGATATTGGTATTAAAATGTCTTATCATTTAATTGCGTCTAGGAGTGATTATTTCAGAGGACAGGCGAAGAACGATCAAAAACAGAGATCAAATGGTTTAGGTATGGAGATTCGAATCACAAAACGAGTAGTGAATTAGTAGAATTAAATAACGGGACAGGTAATATCACAATAGCAAGTAGATAAATTGAAAATGATACTACAAATACCAAGAGATAAAAATTACAAACACTATTAAAAGGTTGAAAGAAATAATAAAATAGCAAATGCAGAATAAACAAGACAAGAAGATATATGTATGAATGGAAAAGTAGATGGTAGAGTGCACGCTGTCTACACGCAGTTGTTTGTGTGTTTCAGTGGTGAGTTCGTCTGTGGAGTTGTGGCTACAGAACGAGTGTCAGACTGACTGTCATGTCCACATGGATGCACTGTGAGTGGTGGGAGATTGTTGAGTGTGACTCAATCTGTCCACATGATAGTGTGTCTGTTGTATGCGAGTTTGTTTTGTGCGAATGGCATGTGGACCGTGCAGCATTGAGATTGCTGTCAGTGAGTGGTGATGGATGAGTAAGTGGTGATGTGTTTTGGGTGTGGTTGGGAGTGTGTGGTGCGAGAGAGTGGGATGTTGGGAGTTGTTGTTCAAAAGTCGGCGACACGACAGACACGGTGAACTGCCTCACCAGACGACGCCCGACGTGGGGCTCGAACCCACGACCCTGAGATTAAGAGCCTCATGCTCTACCGACTGAGCTAGCCGGGCTGGCCGACTTGTACTCACTTCAAACCATTACAATGCATCACACACTACACAACAAACCAACATTCAAACGTCAAACACCCCAACACGCACGCATGCACACATCCACACACACACACACACACTTTCCCACAAATACCAACCAATGGTCGACACATTCACACATTGGGACACATATCTGGTCAGTTGAACACATGTACACCGAACCAGTTGGCAGCAGTGCGTCTCACTCCACTTGGACATGTCGATCCGCATGACTGGTCACCTGTACTGTGTATAGGTAGCTGATGTTGGTCAACACTCAATGTGTCATTGCAGCGTCATATTCAGTGATGTGTCACTCCGATGTGATTCGTTCGTGTCATGAGGAATTCTGGAATCGTCTGAGTCCACCCACCGATTCATAAGTGAATCGGTCCACTCACATTCATCAAGATGCCTTGACCAACGAACTCGAATGATCATTCTGACTCGATGCGACAACATCCTAGAAGTTGATGATCGTGCTATTTACAAGAGGCATTCACTCGTCGTCGTCGTCGTCGTCGTCGTCATCGCCATCGTGATGGTCTGGTTGGATAGGAGGAGGTGTGAGTGAATGTGTGAGTCAGTGAATTGTGTAGTGTGACGGAATGCAGTGAAACACTCATGCCTCGATTGATGGTCGCGATGTGGTTTTGTTGATGTGATATGATGTGATGTGATGTGATGTGATGTGATTTGATGTGATGTTATGTGACGTGGTTTGGTGTTGTATGTCTGGTTAGTTTGTTTGCTGGTTTGTTGGTTGGTTATTTGATTTGCCGGTTTGTTGGTTGGTTTGTTGGTTGATTGATTGGTTGATTGACTGATTGATTGGATGATTGATTGGATGATTGATTGGATGATTGATTGGATGATTGATTGATTGAATGATTGATTGTTGACGTGTTGAATGGATGCGAATGTGCGTGATTTGTGTGTGTGAATGAATTGTTTTAGTGTGGTCAGTATTCGTGGCAGTATGGAAGTGGGTCAGTGAGACAAGTGGAATAGGGAGAGTTGAGTAGATGGAGACCGAACAATCATGTCGATGGGGGTTTGGACAAGCAGATGGTTTAGTGCACGCTGTCTACACGCAGTTGTTTGTGTGTTTCAGTGGTGAGTTCGTCTGTGGAGTTGTGGCTACAGAACGAGTGTCAGACTGACTGTCATGTCCACATGGATGCACTGTGAGTGGTGGGAGATTGTTGAGTGTGACTCAATCTGTCCACATGATAGTGTGTCTGTTGTATGCGAGTTTGTTTTGTGCGAATGGCATGTGGACCGTGCAGCATTGAGATTGCTGTCAGTGAGTGGTGATGGATGAGTAAGTGGTGATGTGTTTTGGGTGTGGTTGGGAGTGTGTGGTGCGAGAGAGTGGGATGTTGGGAGTTGTTGTTCAAAAGTCGGCGACACGACAGACACGGTGAACTGCCTCACCAGACGACGCCCGACGTGGGGCTCGAACCCACGACCCTGAGATTAAGAGTCTCATGCTCTACCGACTGAGCTAGCCGGGCTGGCCGACTTGTACTCACTTCAAACCATTACAATGCATCACACACTACACAACAAACCAACATTCAAACGTCAAACACCCCAACACGCACGCATGCACACATCCACACACACACACACACACAAACACACTTTCCCACAAATACCAACCAATGGTCGACACATTCACACATTGGGACACATATCTGGTCAGTTGAACACATGTACACCGAACCAGTTGGCAGCAGTGCGTCTCACTCCACTTGGACATGTCGATCCGCATGACTGGTCACCTGTACTGTGTATAGGTAGCTGATGTTGGTCAACACTCAATGTGTCATTGCAGCGTCATATTCAGTGATGTGTCACTCCGATGTGATTCGTTCGTGTCATGAGGAATTCTGGAATCGTCTGAGTCCACCCACCGATTCATAAGTGAATCGGTCCACTCACATTCATCAAGATGCCTTGACCAACGAACTCGAATGATCATTCTGACTCGATGCGACAACATCCTAGAAGTTGATGATCGTGCTATTTACAAGAGGCATTCACTCGTCGTCGTCGTCGTCGTCGTCGTCATCGCCATCGTGATGGTCTGGTTGGATAGGAGGAGGTGTGAGTGAATGTGTGAGTCAGTGAATTGTGTAGTGTGACGGAATGCAGTGAAACACTCATGCCTCGATTGATGGTCGCGATGTGGTTTTGTTGATGTGATATGATGTGATGTGATGTGATGTGATGTGATTTGATGTGATGTTATGTGACGTGGTTTGGTGTTGTATGTCTGGTTAGTTTGTTTGCTGGTTTGTTGGTTGGTTATTTGATTTGCCGGTTTGTTGGTTGGTTTGTTGGTTGATTGATTGGTTGATTGACTGATTGATTGGATGATTGATTGGATGATTGATTGGATGATTGATTGATTGATTGATTGATTGTTGACGTGTTGAATGGATGCGAATGTGCGTGATTTGTGTGTGTGAATGAATTGTTTTAGTGTGGTCAGTATTCGTGGCAGTATGGAAGTGGGTCAGTGAGACAAGTGGAATAGGGAGAGTTGAGTAGATGGAGACCGAACAATCATGTCGATGGGGGTTTGGACAAGCAGATGGTTTAGTGCACGCTGTCTACACGCAGTTGTTTGTGTGTTTCAGTGGTGAGTTCGTCTGTGGAGTTGTGGCTACAGAACGAGTGTCAGACTGACTGTCATGTCCACATGGATGCACTGTGAGTGGTGGGAGATTGTTGAGTGTGACTCAATCTGTCCACATGATAGTGTGTCTGTTGTATGCGAGTTTGTTTTGTGCGAATGGCATGTGGACCGTGCAGCATTGAGATTGCTGTCAGTGAGTGGTGATGGATGAGTAAGTGGTGATGTGTTTTGGGTGTGGTTGGGAGTGTGTGGTGCGAGAGAGTGGGATGTTGGGAGTTGTTGTTCAGAAGTCGGCGACACGACAGACACGGTGAACTGCCTCACCAGACGACGCCCGACGTGGGGCTCGAACCCACGACCCTGAGATTAAGAGTCTCATGCTCTACCGACTGAGCTAGCCGGGCTGGCCGACTTGTACTCACTTCAAACCATTACAATGCATCACACACTACACAACAAACCAACATTCAAACGTCAAACACCCCAACACGCACGCATGCACACATCCACACACACACACACACACAAACACACTTTCCCACAAATACCAACCAATGGTCGACACATTCACACATTGGGACACATATCTGGTCAGTTGAACACATGTACACCGAACCAGTTGGCAGCAGTGCGTCTCACTCCACTTGGACATGTCGATCCGCATGACTGGTCACCTGTACTGTGTATAGGTAGCTGATGTTGGTCAACACTCAATGTGTCATTGCAGCGTCATATTCAGTGATGTGTCACTCCGATGTGATTCGTTCGTGTCATGAGGAATTCTGGAATCGTCTGAGTCCACCCACCGATTCATAAGTGAATCGGTCCACTCACATTCATCAAGATGCCTTGACCAACGAACTCGAATGATCATTCTGACTCGATGCGACAACATCCTAGAAGTTGATGATCGTGCTATTTACAAGAGGCATTCACTCGTCGTCGTCGTCGTCGTCGTCGTCATCGCCATCGTGATGGTCTGGTTGGATAGGAGGAGGTGTGAGTGAATGTGTGAGTCAGTGAATTGTGTAGTGTGACGGAATGCAGTGAAACACTCATGCCTCGATTGATGGTCGCGATGTGGTTTTGTTGATGTGATATGATGTGATGTGATGTGATGTGATGTGATTTGATGTGATGTTATGTGACGTGGTTTGGTGTTGTATGTCTGGTTAGTTTGTTTGCTGGTTTGTTGGTTGGTTATTTGATTTGCCGGTTTGTTGGTTGGTTTGTTGGTTGATTGATTGGTTGATTGACTGATTGATTGGATGATTGATTGGATGATTGATTGGATGATTGATTGGATGATTGATTGATTGATTGATTGATTGTTGACGTGTTGAATGGATGCGAATGTGCGTGATTTGTGTGTGTGAATGAATTGTTTTAGTGTGGTCAGTATTCGTGGCAGTATGGAAGTGGGTCAGTGAGACAAGTGGAATAGGGAGAGTTGAGTAGATGGAGACCGAACAATCATGTCGATGGGGGTTTGGACAAGCAGATGGTTTAGTGCACGCTGTCTACACGCAGTTGTTTGTGTGTTTCAGTGGTGAGTTCGTCTGTGGAGTTGTGGCTACAGAACGAGTGTCAGACTGACTGTCATGTCCACATGGATGCACTGTGAGTGGTGGGAGATTGTTGAGTGTGACTCAATCTGTCCACATGATAGTGTGTCTGTTGTATGCGAGTTTGTTTTGTGCGAATGGCATGTGGACCGTGCAGCATTGAGATTGCTGTCAGTGAGTGGTGATGGATGAGTAAGTGGTGATGTGTTTTGGGTGTGGTTGGGAGTGTGTGGTGCGAGAGAGTGGGATGTTGGGAGTTGTTGTTCAAAAGTCGGCGACACGACAGACACGGTGAACTGCCTCACCAGACGACGCCCGACGTGGGGCTCGAACCCACGACCCTGAGATTAAGAGTCTCATGCTCTACCGACTGAGCTAGCCGGGCTGGCCGACTTGTACTCACTTCAAACCATTACAATGCATCACACACTACACAACAAACCAACATTCAAACGTCAAACACCCCAACACGCACGCATGCACACATCCACACACACACACACACACAAACACACTTTCCCACAAATACCAACCAATGGTCGACACATTCACACATTGGGACACATATCTGGTCAGTTGAACACATGTACACCGAACCAGTTGGCAGCAGTGCGTCTCACTCCACTTGGACATGTCGATCCGCATGACTGGTCACCTGTACTGTGTATAGGTAGCTGATGTTGGTCAACACTCAATGTGTCATTGCAGCGTCATATTCAGTGATGTGTCACTCCGATGTGATTCGTTCGTGTCATGAGGAATTCTGGAATCGTCTGAGTCCACCCACCGATTCATAAGTGAATCGGTCCACTCACATTCATCAAGATGCCTTGACCAACGAACTCGAATGATCATTCTGACTCGATGCGACAACATCCTAGAAGTTGATGATCGTGCTATTTACAAGAGGCATTCACTCGTCGTCGTCGTCGTCGTCGTCATCGCCATCGTGATGGTCTGGTTGGATAGGAGGAGGTGTGAGTGAATGTGTGAGTCAGTGAATTGTGTAGTGTGACGGAATGCAGTGAAACACTCATGCCTCGATTGATGGTCGCGATGTGGTTTTGTTGATGTGATATGATGTGATGTGATGTGATGTGATGTGATGTGATTTGATGTGATGTTATGTGACGTGGTTTGGTGTTGTATGTCTGGTTAGTTTGTTTGCTGGTTTGTTGGTTGGTTATTTGATTTGCCGGTTTGTTGGTTGGTTTGTTGGTTGATTGATTGGTTGATTGACTGATTGATTGACTGATTGATTGGATGATTGATTGGATGATTGATTGGATGATTGATTGATTGATTGATTGATTGATTGTTGACGTGTTGAATGGATGCGAATGTGCGTGATTTGTGTGTGTGAATGAATTGTTTTAGTGTGGTCAGTATTCGTGGCAGTATGGAAGTGGGTCAGTGAGACAAGTGGAATAGGGAGAGTTGAGTAGATGGAGACCGAACAATCATGTCGATGGGGGTTTGGACAAGCAGATGGTTTAGTGCACGCTGTCTACACGCAGTTGTTTGTGTGTTTCAGTGGTGAGTTCGTCTGTGGAGTTGTGGCTACAGAACGAGTGTCAGACTGACTGTCATGTCCACATGGATGCACTGTGAGTGGTGGGAGATTGTTGAGTGTGACTCAATCTGTCCACATGATAGTGTGTCTGTTGTATGCGAGTTTGTTTTGTGCGAATGGCATGTGGACCGTGCAGCATTGAGATTGCTGTCAGTGAGTGGTGATGGATGAGTAAGTGGTGATGTGTTTTGGGTGTGGTTGGGAGTGTGTGGTGCGAGAGAGTGGGATGTTGGGAGTTGTTGTTCAAAAGTCGGCGACACGACAGACACGGTGAACTGCCTCACCAGACGACGCCCGACGTGGGGCTCGAACCCACGACCCTGAGATTAAGAGTCTCATGCTCTACCGACTGAGCTAGCCGGGCTGGCCGACTTGTACTCACTTCAAACCATTACAATGCATCACACACTACACAACAAACCAACATTCAAACGTCAAACACCCCAACACGCACGCATGCACACATCCACACACACACACACACAAACACACTTTCCCACAAATACCAACCAATGGTCGACACATTCACACATTGGGACACATATCTGGTCAGTTGAACACATGTACACCGAACCAGTTGGCAGCAGTGCGTCTCACTCCACTTGGACATGTCGATCCGCATGACTGGTCACCTGTACTGTGTATAGGTAGCTGATGTTGGTCAACACTCAATGTGTCATTGCAGCGTCATATTCAGTGATGTGTCACTCCGATGTGATTCGTTCGTGTCATGAGGAATTCTGGAATCGTCTGAGTCCACCCACCGATTCATAAGTGAATCGGTCCACTCACATTCATCAAGATGCCTTGACCAACGAACTCGAATGATCATTCTGACTCGATGCGACAACATCCTAGAAGTTGATGATCGTGCTATTTACAAGAGGCATTCACGTCGTCGTCGTCGTCGTCGTCATCGCCATCGTGATGGTCTGGTTGGATAGGAGGAGGTGTGAGTGAATGTGTGAGTCAGTGAATTGTGTAGTGTGACGGAATGCAGTGAAACACTCATGCCTCGATTGATGGTCGCGATGTGGTTTTGTTGATGTGATATGATGTGATGTGATGTGATGTGATGTGATTTGATGTGATGTTATGTGACGTGGTTTGGTGTTGTATGTCTGGTTAGTTTGTTTGCTGGTTTGTTGGTTGGTTATTTGATTTGCCGGTTTGTTGGTTGGTTTGTTGGTTGATTGACTGATTGAATGGATGATTGATTGGATGATTGATTGGATGATTGATTGATTGATTGATTGGATGATTGATTGATTGATTGATTGATTGTTGACGTGTTGAATGGATGCGAATGTGCGTGATTTGTGTGTGTGAATGAATTGTTTTAGTGTGGTCAGTATTCGTGGCAGTATGGAAGTGGGTCAGTGAGACAAGTGGAATAGGGAGAGTTGAGTAGATGGAGACCGAACAATCATGTCGATGGGGGTTTGGACAAGCAGATGGTTTAGTGCACGCTGTCTACACGCAGTTGTTTGTGTGTTTCAGTGGTGAGTTCGTCTGTGGAGTTGTGGCTACAGAACGAGTGTCAGACTGACTGTCATGTCCACATGGATGCACTGTGAGTGGTGGGAGATTGTTGAGTGTGACTCAATCTGTCCACATGATAGTGTGTCTGTTGTATGCGAGTTTGTTTTGTGCGAATGGCATGTGGACCGTGCAGCATTGAGATTGCTGTCAGTGAGTGGTGATGGATGAGTAAGTGGTGATGTGTTTTGGGTGTGGTTGGGAGTGTGTGGTGCGAGAGAGTGGGATGTTGGGAGTTGTTGTTCAAAAGTCGGCGACACGACAGACACGGTGAACTGCCTCACCAGACGACGCCCGACGTGGGGCTCGAACCCACGACCCTGAGATTAAGAGTCTCATGCTCTACCGACTGAGCTAGCCGGGCTGGCCGACTTGTACTCACTTCAAACCATTACAATGCATCACACACTACACAACAAACCAACATTCAAACGTCAAACACCCCAACACGCACGCATGCACACATCACACACACACACACACACAAACACACTTTCCCACAAATACCAACCAATGGTCGACACATTCACACATTGGGACACATATCTGGTCAGTTGAACACATGTACACCGAACCAGTTGGCAGCAGTGCGTCTCACTCCACTTGGACATGTCGATCCGCATGACTGGTCACCTGTACTGTGTATAGGTAGCTGATGTTGGTCAACACTCAATGTGTCATTGCAGCGTCATATTCAGTGATGTGTCACTCCGATGTGATTCGTTCGTGTCATGAGGAATTCTGGAATCGTCTGAGTCCACCCACCGATTCATAAGTGAATCGGTCCACTCACATTCATCAAGATGCCTTGACCAACGAACTCGAATGATCATTCTGACTCGATGCGACAACATCCTAGAAGTTGATGATCGTGCTATTTACAAGAGGCATTCACTCGTCGTCGTCGTCGTCGTCGTCATCGCCATCGTGATGGTCTGGTTGGATAGGAGGAGGTGTGAGTGAATGTGTGAGTCAGTGAATTGTGTAGTGTGACGGAATGCAGTGAAACACTCATGCCTCGATTGATGGTCGCGATGTGGTTTTGTTGATGTGATATGATGTGATGTGATGTGATGTGATGTGATTTGATGTGATGTTATGTGACGTGGTTTGGTGTTGTATGTCTGGTTAGTTTGTTTGCTGGTTTGTTGGTTGGTTATTTGATTTGCCGGTTTGTTGGTTGATTGATTGGTTGATTGACTGATTGATTGACTGATTGATTGGATGATTGATTGGATGATTGATTGATTGATTGATTGATTGTTGACGTGTTGAATGGATGCGAATGTGCGTGATTTGTGTGTGTGAATGAATTGTTTTAGTGTGGTCAGTATTCGTGGCAGTATGGAAGTGGGTCAGTGAGACAAGTGGAATAGGGAGAGTTGAGTAGATGGAGACCGAACAATCATGTCGATGGGGGTTTGGACAAGCAGATGGTTGAGTGCACGCTGTCTACACGCAGTTGTTTGTGTGTTTCAGTGGTGAGTTCGTCTGTGGAGTTGTGGCTACAGAACGAGTGTCAGACTGACTGTCATGTCCACATGGATGCACTGTGAGTGGTGGGAGATTGTTGAGTGTGACTCAATCTGTCCACATGATAGTGTGTCTGTTGTATGCGAGTTTGTTTTGTGCGAATGGCATGTGGACCGTGCAGCATTGAGATTGCTGTCAGTGAGTGGTGATGGATGAGTAAGTGGTGATGTGTTTTGGGTGTGGTTGGGAGTGTGTGGTGCGAGAGAGTGGGATGTTGGGAGTTGTTGTTCAGAAGTCGGCGACACGACAGACACGGTGAACTGCCTCACCAGACGACGCCCGACGTGGGGCTCGAACCCACGACCCTGAGATTAAGAGTCTCATGCTCTACCGACTGAGCTAGCCGGGCTGGCCGACTTGTACTCACTTCAAACCATTACAATGCATCACACACTACACAACAAACCAACATTCAAACGTCAAACACCCCAACACGCACGCATGCACACATCCACACACACACACACACACACACAAACACACTTTCCCACAAATACCAACCAATGGTCGACACATTCACACATTGGGACACATATCTGGTCAGTTGAACACATGTACACCGAACCAGTTGGCAGCAGTGCGTCTCACTCCACTTGGACATGTCGATCCGCATGACTGGTCACCTGTACTGTGTATAGGTAGCTGATGTTGGTCAACACTCAATGTGTCATTGCAGCGTCATATTCAGTGATGTGTCACTCCGATGTGATTCGTTCGTGTCATGAGGAATTCTGGAATCGTCTGAGTCCACCCACCGATTCATAAGTGAATCGGTCCACTCACATTCATCAAGATGCCTTGACCAACGAACTCGAATGATCATTCTGACTCGATGCGACAACATCCTAGAAGTTGATGATCGTGCTATTTACAAGAGGCATTCACTCGTCGTCGTCGTCGTCGTCGTCATCGCCATCGTGATGGTCTGGTTGGATAGGAGGAGGTGTGAGTGAATGTGTGAGTCAGTGAATTGTGTAGTGTGACGGAATGCAGTGAAACACTCATGCCTCGATTGATGGTCGCGATGTGGTTTTGTTGATGTGATATGATGTGATGTGATGTGATTTGATGTGATGTTATGTGACGTGGTTTGGTGTTGTATGTCTGGTTAGTTTGTTTGCTGGTTTGTTGGTTGGTTATTTGATTTGCCGGTTTGTTGGTTGGTTTGTTGGTTGATTGATTGGTTGATTGACTGATTGATTGGATGATTGATTGGATGATTGATTGATGATTGATTGATTGATTGATTGATTGATTGTTGACGTGTTGAATGGATGCGAATGTGCGTGATTTGTGTGTGTGAATGAATTGTTTTAGTGTGGTCAGTATTCGTGGCAGTATGGAAGTGGGTCAGTGAGACAAGTGGAATAGGGAGAGTTGAGTAGATGGAGACCGAACAATCATGTCGATGGGGGTTTGGACAAGCAGATGGTTGAGTGCACGCTGTCTACACGCAGTTGTTTGTGTGTTTCAGTGGTGAGTTCGTCTGTGGAGTTGTGGCTACAGAACGAGTGTCAGACTGACTGTCATGTCCACATGGATGCACTGTGAGTGGTGGGAGATTGTTGAGTGTGACTCAATCTGTCCACATGATAGTGTGTCTGTTGTATGCGAGTTTGTTTTGTGCGAATGGCATGTGGACCGTGCAGCATTGAGATTGCTGTCAGTGAGTGGTGATGGATGAGTAAGTGGTGATGTGTTTTGGGTGTGGTTGGGAGTGTGTGGTGCGAGAGAGTGGGATGTTGGGAGTTGTTGTTCAAAAGTCGGCGACACGACAGACACGGTGAACTGCCTCACCAGACGACGCCCGACGTGGGGCTCGAACCCACGACCCTGAGATTAAGAGTCTCATGCTCTACCGACTGAGCTAGCCGGGCTGGCCGACTTGTACTCACTTCAAACCATTACAATGCATCACACACTACACAACAAACCAACATTCAAACGTCAAACACCCCAACACGCACGCATGCACACATCACACACACACACACACAAACACACTTTCCCACAAATACCAACCAATGGTCGACACATTCACACATTGGGACACATATCTGGTCAGTTGAACACATGTACACCGAACCAGTTGGCAGCAGTGCGTCTCACTCCACTTGGACATGTCGATCCGCATGACTGGTCACCTGTACTGTGTATAGGTAGCTGATGTTGGTCAACACTCAATGTGTCATTGCAGCGTCATATTCAGTGATGTGTCACTCCGATGTGATTCGTTCGTGTCATGAGGAATTCTGGAATCGTCTGAGTCCACCCACCGATTCATAAGTGAATCGGTCCACTCACATTCATCAAGATGCCTTGACCAACGAACTCGAATGATCATTCTGACTCGATGCGACAACATCCTAGAAGTTGATGATCGTGCTATTTACAAGAGGCATTCACTCGTCGTCGTCGTCGTCGTCGTCATCGCCATCGTGATGGTCTGGTTGGATAGGAGGAGGTGTGAGTGAATGTGTGAGTCAGTGAATTGTGTAGTGTGACGGAATGCAGTGAAACACTCATGCCTCGATTGATGGTCGCGATGTGGTTTTGTTGATGTGATATGATGTGATGTGATGTGATGTGATGTGATTTGATGTGATGTTATGTGACGTGGTTTGGTGTTGTATGTCTGGTTAGTTTGTTTGCTGGTTTGTTGGTTGGTTATTTGATTTGCCGGTTTGTTGGTTGGTTTGTTGGTTGATTGATTGATTGATGATGATTGATTGATGATTGATTGGATGATTGATTGATGATTGATTGGATGATTGATTGATTGATTGATTGATTGTTGACGTGTTGAATGGATGCGAATGTGCGTGATTTGTGTGTGTGAATGAATTGTTTTAGTGTGGTCAGTATTCGTGGCAGTATGGAAGTGGGTCAGTGAGACAAGTGGAATAGGGAGAGTTGAGTAGATGGAGACCGAACAATCATGTCGATGGGGGTTTGGACAAGCAGATGGTTGAGTGCACGCTGTCTACACGCAGTTGTTTGTGTGTTTCAGTGGTGAGTTCGTCTGTGGAGTTGTGGCTACAGAACGAGTGTCAGACTGACTGTCATGTCCACATGGATGCACTGTGAGTGGTGGGAGATTGTTGAGTGTGACTCAATCTGTCCACATGATAGTGTGTCTGTTGTATGCGAGTTTGTTTTGTGCGAATGGCATGTGGACCGTGCAGCATTGAGATTGCTGTCAGTGAGTGGTGATGGATGAGTAAGTGGTGATGTGTTTTGGGTGTGGTTGGGAGTGTGTGGTGCGAGAGAGTGGGATGTTGGGAGTTGTTGTTCAAAAGTCGGCGACACGACAGACACGGTGAACTGCCTCACCAGACGACGCCCGACGTGGGGCTCGAACCCACGACCCTGAGATTAAGAGTCTCATGCTCTACCGACTGAGCTAGCCGGGCTGGCCGACTTGTACTCACTTCAAACCATTACAATGCATCACACACTACACAACAAACCAACATTCAAACGTCAAACACCCCAACACGCACGCATGCACACATCCACACACACACACACACAAACACACTTTCCCACAAATACCAACCAATGGTCGACACATTCACACATTGGGACACATATCTGGTCAGTTGAACACATGTACACCGAACCAGTTGGCAGCAGTGCGTCTCACTCCACTTGGACATGTCGATCCGCATGACTGGTCACCTGTACTGTGTATAGGTAGCTGATGTTGGTCAACACTCAATGTGTCATTGCAGCGTCATATTCAGTGATGTGTCACTCCGATGTGATTCGTTCGTGTCATGAGGAATTCTGGAATCGTCTGAGTCCACCCACCGATTCATAAGTGAATCGGTCCACTCACATTCATCAAGATGCCTTGACCAACGAACTCGAATGATCATTCTGACTCGATGCGACAACATCCTAGAAGTTGATGATCGTGCTATTTACAAGAGGCATTCACTCGTCGTCGTCGTCGTCGTCGTCATCGCCATCGTGATGGTCTGGTTGGATAGGAGGAGGTGTGAGTGAATGTGTGAGTCAGTGAATTGTGTAGTGTGACGGAATGCAGTGAAACACTCATGCCTCGATTGATGGTCGCGATGTGGTTTTGTTGATGTGATATGATGTGATGTGATGTGATGTGATGTGATTTGATGTGATGTTATGTGACGTGGTTTGGTGTTGTATGTCTGGTTAGTTTGTTTGCTGGTTTGTTGGTTGGTTATTTGATTTGCCGGTTTGTTGGTTGGTTTGTTGGTTGATTGATTGGTTGATTGACTGATTGATTGGATGATTGATTGGATGATTGATTGGATGATTGATTGATTGATTGATTGATTGTTGACGTGTTGAATGGATGCGAATGTGCGTGATTTGTGTGTGTGAATGAATTGTTTTAGTGTGGTCAGTATTCGTGGCAGTATGGAAGTGGGTCAGTGAGACAAGTGGAATAGGGAGAGTTGAGTAGATGGAGACCGAACAATCATGTCGATGGGGGTTTGGACAAGCAGATGGTTGAGTGCACGCTGTCTACACGCAGTTGTTTGTGTGTTTCAGTGGTGAGTTCGTCTGTGGAGTTGTGGCTACAGAACGAGTGTCAGACTGACTGTCATGTCCACATGGATGCACTGTGAGTGGTGGGAGATTGTTGAGTGTGACTCAATCTGTCCACATGATAGTGTGTCTGTTGTATGCGAGTTTGTTTTGTGCGAATGGCATGTGGACCGTGCAGCATTGAGATTGCTGTCAGTGAGTGGTGATGGATGAGTAAGTGGTGATGTGTTTTGGGTGTGGTTGGGAGTGTGTGGTGCGAGAGAGTGGGATGTTGGGAGTTGTTGTTCAAAAGTCGGCGACACGACAGACACGGTGAACTGCCTCACCAGACGACGCCCGACGTGGGGCTCGAACCCACGACCCTGAGATTAAGAGTCTCATGCTCTACCGACTGAGCTAGCCGGGCTGGCCGACTTGTACTCACTTCAAACCATTACAATGCATCACACACTACACAACAAACCAACATTCAAACGTCAAACACCCCAACACGCACGCATGCACACATCCACACACACACACAAACACACTTTCCCACAAATACCAACCAATGGTCGACACATTCACACATTGGGACACATATCTGGTCAGTTGAACACATGTACACCGAACCAGTTGGCAGCAGTGCGTCTCACTCCACTTGGACATGTCGATCCGCATGACTGGTCACCTGTACTGTGTATAGGTAGCTGATGTTGGTCAACACTCAATGTGTCATTGCAGCGTCATATTCAGTGATGTGTCACTCCGATGTGATTCGTTCGTGTCATGAGGAATTCTGGAATCGTCTGAGTCCACCCACCGATTCATAAGTGAATCGGTCCACTCACATTCATCAAGATGCCTTGACCAACGAACTCGAATGATCATTCTGACTCGATGCGACAACATCCTAGAAGTTGATGATCGTGCTATTTACAAGAGGCATTCACTCGTCGTCGTCGTCGTCGTCGTCATCGCCATCGTGATGGTCTGGTTGGATAGGAGGAGGTGTGAGTGAATGTGTGAGTCAGTGAATTGTGTAGTGTGACGGAATGCAGTGAAACACTCATGCCTCGATTGATGGTCGCGATGTGGTTTTGTTGATGTGATATGATGTGATGTGATGTGATGTGATGTGATTTGATGTGATGTTATGTGACGTGGTTTGGTGTTGTATGTCTGGTTAGTTTGTTTGCTGGTTTGTTGGTTGGTTATTTGATTTGCCGGTTTGTTGGTTGGTTTGTTGGTTGATTGATTGGTTGATTGACTGATTGATTGACTGATTGATTGGATGATTGATTGGATGATTGATTGGATGATTGATTGATTGATTGATTGATTGTTGACGTGTTGAATGGATGCGAATGTGCGTGATTTGTGTGTGTGAATAAATTGTTTTAGTGTGGTCAGTATTCGTGGCAGTATGGAAGTGGGTCAGTGAGACAAGTGGAATAGGGAGAGTTGAGTAGATGGAGACCGAACAATCATGTCGATGGGGGTTTGGACAAGCAGATGGTTGAGTGCACGCTGTCTACACGCAGTTGTTTGTGTGTTTCAGTGGTGAGTTCGTCTGTGGAGTTGTGGCTACAGAACGAGTGTCAGACTGACTGTCATGTCCACATGGATGCACTGTGAGTGGTGGGAGATTGTTGAGTGTGACTCAATCTGTCCACATGATAGTGTGTCTGTTGTATGCGAGTTTGTTTTGTGCGAATGGCATGTGGACCGTGCAGCATTGAGATTGCTGTCAGTGAGTGGTGATGGATGAGTAAGTGGTGATGTGTTTTGGGTGTGGTTGGGAGTGTGTGGTGCGAGAGAGTGGGATGTTGGGAGTTGTTGTTCAAAAGTCGGCGACACGACAGACACGGTGAACTGCCTCACCAGACGACGCCCGACGTGGGGCTCGAACCCACGACCCTGAGATTAAGAGTCTCATGCTCTACCGACTGAGCTAGCCGGGCTGGCCGACTTGTACTCACTTCAAACCATTACAATGCATCACACACTACACAACAAACCAACATTCAAACGTCAAACACCCCAACACGCACGCATGCACACATCACACACACACACACACAAACACACTTTCCCACAAATACCAACCAATGGTCGACACATTCACACATTGGGACACATATCTGGTCAGTTGAACACATGTACACCGAACCAGTTGGCAGCAGTGCGTCTCACTCCACTTGGACATGTCGATCCGCATGACTGGTCACCTGTACTGTGTATAGGTAGCTGATGTTGGTCAACACTCAATGTGTCATTGCAGCGTCATATTCAGTGATGTGTCACTCCGATGTGATTCGTTCGTGTCATGAGGAATTCTGGAATCGTCTGAGTCCACCCACCGATTCATAAGTGAATCGGTCCACTCACATTCATCAAGATGCCTTGACCAACGAACTCGAATGATCATTCTGACTCGATGCGACAACATCCTAGAAGTTGATGATCGTGCTATTTACAAGAGGCATTCACTCGTCGTCGTCGTCGTCGTCGTCATCGCCATCGTGATGGTCTGGTTGGATAGGAGGAGGTGTGAGTGAATGTGTGAGTCAGTGAATTGTGTAGTGTGACGGAATGCAGTGAAACACTCATGCCTCGATTGATGGTCGCGATGTGGTTTTGTTGATGTGATATGATGTGATGTGATGTGATGTGATGTGATTTGATGTGATGTTATGTGACGTGGTTTGGTGTTGTATGTCTGGTTAGTTTGTTTGCTGGTTTGTTGGTTGGTTATTTGATTTGTCGGTTTGTTGGTTGGTTTGTTGGTTGATTGATTGGTTGATTGACTGATTGATTGACTGATTGATTGGATGATTGATTGGATGATTGATTGGATGATTGATTGATTGATTGATTGATTGTTGACGTGTTGAATGGATGCGAATGTGCGTGATTTGTGTGTGTGAATGAATTGTTTTAGTGTGGTCAGTATTCGTGGCAGTATGGAAGTGGGTCAGTGAGACAAGTGGAATAGGGAGAGTTGAGTAGATGGAGACCGAACAATCATGTCGATGGGGGTTTGGACAAGCAGATGGTTGAGTGCACGCTGTCTACACGCAGTTGTTTGTGTGTTTCAGTGGTGAGTTCGTCTGTGGAGTTGTGGCTACAGAACGAGTGTCAGACTGACTGTCATGTCCACATGGATGCACTGTGAGTGGTGGGAGATTGTTGAGTGTGACTCAATCTGTCCACATGATAGTGTGTCTGTTGTATGCGAGTTTGTTTTGTGCGAATGGCATGTGGACCGTGCAGCATTGAGATTGCTGTCAGTGAGTGGTGATGGATGAGTAAGTGGTGATGTGTTTTGGGTGTGGTTGGGAGTGTGTGGTGCGAGAGAGTGGGATGTTGGGAGTTGTTGTTCAAAAGTCGGCGACACGACAGACACGGTGAACTGCCTCACCAGACGACGCCCGACGTGGGGCTCGAACCCACGACCCTGAGATTAAGAGTCTCATGCTCTACCGACTGAGCTAGCCGGGCTGGCCGACTTGTACTCACTTCAAACCATTACAATGCATCACACACTACACAACAAACCAACATTCAAACGTCAAACACCCCAACACGCACGCATGCACACATCACACACACACACACAAACACACTTTCCCACAAATACCAACCAATGGTCGACACATTCACACATTGGGACACATATCTGGTCAGTTGAACACATGTACACCGAACCAGTTGGCAGCAGTGCGTCTCACTCCACTTGGACATGTCGATCCGCATGACTGGTCACCTGTACTGTGTATAGGTAGCTGATGTTGGTCAACACTCAATGTGTCATTGCAGCGTCATATTCAGTGATGTGTCACTCCTATGTGATTCGTTCGTGTCATGAGGAATTCTGGAATCGTCTGAGTCCACCCACCGATTCATAAGTGAATCGGTCCACTCACATTCATCAAGATGCCTTGACCAACGAACTCGAATGATCATTCTGACTCGATGCGACAACATCCTAGAAGTTGATGATCGTGCTATTTACAAGAGGCATTCACTCGTCGTCGTCGTCGTCGTCGTCATCGCCATCGTGATGGTCTGGTTGGATAGGAGGAGGTGTGAGTGAATGTGTGAGTCAGTGAATTGTGTAGTGTGACGGAATGCAGTGAAACACTCATGCCTCGATTGATGGTCGCGATGTGGTTTTGTTGATGTGATATGATGTGATGTGATGTGATGTGATGTGATTTGATGTGATGTTATGTGACGTGGTTTGGTGTTGTATGTCTGGTTAGTTTGTTTGCTGGTTTGTTGGTTGGTTATTTGATTTGCCGGTTTGTTGGTTGGTTTGTTGGTTGATTGATTGGTTGATTGACTGATTGATTGACTGATTGATTGGATGATTGATTGGATGATTGATTGGATGATTGATTGATTGATTGATTGATTGTTGACGTGTTGAATGGATGCGAATGTGCGTGATTTGTGTGTGTGAATGAATTGTTTTAGTGTGGTCAGTATTCGTGGCAGTATGGAAGTGGGTCAGTGAGACAAGTGGAATAGGGAGAGTTGAGTAGATGGAGACCGAACAATCATGTCGATGGGGGTTTGGACAAGCAGATGGTTGAGTGCACGCTGTCTACACGCAGTTGTTTGTGTGTTTCAGTGGTGAGTTCGTCTGTGGAGTTGTGGCTACAGAACGAGTGTCAGACTGACTGTCATGTCCACATGGATGCACTGTGAGTGGTGGGAGATTGTTGAGTGTGACTCAATCTGTCCACATGATAGTGTGTCTGTTGTATGCGAGTTTGTTTTGTGCGAATGGCATGTGGACCGTGCAGCATTGAGATTGCTGTCAGTGAGTGGTGATGGATGAGTAAGTGGTGATGTGTTTTGGGTGTGGTTGGGAGTGTGTGGTGCGAGAGAGTGGGATGTTGGGAGTTGTTGTTCAAAAGTCGGCGACACGACAGACACGGTGAACTGCCTCACCAGACGACGCCCGACGTGGGGCTCGAACCCACGACCCTGAGATTAAGAGTCTCATGCTCTACCGACTGAGCTAGCCGGGCTGGCCGACTTGTACTCACTTCAAACCATTACAATGCATCACACACTACACAACAAACCAACATTCAAACGTCAAACACCCCAACACGCACGCATGCACACATCACACACACACACACAAACACACTTTCCCACAAATACCAACCAATGGTCGACACATTCACACATTGGGACACATATCTGGTCAGTTGAACACATGTACACCGAACCAGTTGGCAGCAGTGCGTCTCACTCCACTTGGACATGTCGATCCGCATGACTGGTCACCTGTACTGTGTATAGGTAGCTGATGTTGGTCAACACTCAATGTGTCATTGCAGCGTCATATTCAGTGATGTGTCACTCCGATGTGATTCGTTCGTGTCATGAGGAATTCTGGAATCGTCTGAGTCCACCCACCGATTCATAAGTGAATCGGTCCACTCACATTCATCAAGATGCCTTGACCAACGAACTCGAATGATCATTCTGACTCGATGCGACAACATCCTAGAAGTTGATGATCGTGCTATTTACAAGAGGCATTCACTCGTCGTCGTCGTCGTCGTCGTCATCGCCATCGTGATGGTCTGGTTGGATAGGAGGAGGTGTGAGTGAATGTGTGAGTCAGTGAATTGTGTAGTGTGACGGAATGCAGTGAAACACTCATGCCTCGATTGATGGTCGCGATGTGGTTTTGTTGATGTGATATGATGTGATGTGATGTGATGTGATGTGATTTGATGTGATGTTATGTGACGTGGTTTGGTGTTGTATGTCTGGTTAGTTTGTTTGCTGGTTTGTTGGTTGGTTATTTGATTTGCCGGTTTGTTGGTTGGTTTGTTGGTTGATTGATTGGTTGATTGACTGATTGATTGATTGGATGATTGATTGGATGATTGATTGATTGATTGATTGATTGTTGACGTGTTGAATGGATGCGAATGTGCGTGATTTGTGTGTGTGAATGAATTGTTTTAGTGTGGTCAGTATTCGTGGCAGTATGGAAGTGGGTCAGTGAGACAAGTGGAATAGGGAGAGTTGAGTAGATGGAGACCGAACAATCATGTCGATGGGGGTTTGGACAAGCAGATGGTTGAGTGCACGCTGTCTACACGCAGTTGTTTGTGTGTTTCAGTGGTGAGTTCGTCTGTGGAGTTGTGGCTACAGAACGAGTGTCAGACTGACTGTCATGTCCACATGGATGCACTGTGAGTGGTGGGAGATTGTTGAGTGTGACTCAATCTGTCCACATGATAGTGTGTCTGTTGTATGCGAGTTTGTTTTGTGCGAATGGCATGTGGACCGTGCAGCATTGAGATTGCTGTCAGTGAGTGGTGATGGATGAGTAAGTGGTGATGTGTTTTGGGTGTGGTTGGGAGTGTGTGGTGCGAGAGAGTGGGATGTTGGGAGTTGTTGTTCAAAAGTCGGCGACACGACAGACACGGTGAACTGCCTCACCAGACGACGCCCGACGTGAGGCTCGAACCCACGACCCTGAGATTAAGAGTCTCATGCTCTACCGACTGAGCTAGCCGGGCTGGCCGACTTGTACTCACTTCAAACCATTACAATGCATCACACACTACACAACAAACCAACATTCAAACGTCAAACACCCCAACACGCACGCATGCACACATCACACACACACACACAAACACACTTTCCCACAAATACCAACCAATGGTCGACACATTCACACATTGGGACACATATCTGGTCAGTTGAACACATGTACACCGAACCAGTTGGCAGCAGTGCGTCTCACTCCACTTGGACATGTCGATCCGCATGACTGGTCACCTGTACTGTGTATAGGTAGCTGATGTTGGTCAACACTCAATGTGTCATTGCAGCGTCATATTCAGTGATGTGTCACTCCGATGTGATTCGTTCGTGTCATGAGGAATTCTGGAATCGTCTGAGTCCACCCACCGATTCATAAGTGAATCGGTCCACTCACATTCATCAAGATGCCTTGACCAACGAACTCGAATGATCATTCTGACTCGATGCGACAACATCCTAGAAGTTGATGATCGTGCTATTTACAAGAGGCATTCACTCGTCGTCGTCGTCGTCGTCGTCATCGCCATCGTGATGGTCTGGTTGGATAGGAGGAGGTGTGAGTGAATGTGTGAGTCAGTGAATTGTGTAGTGTGACGGAATGCAGTGAAACACTCATGCCTCGATTGATGGTCGCGATGTGGTTTTGTTGATGTGATATGATGTGATGTGATGTGATGTGATGTGATTTGATGTGATGTTATGTGACGTGGTTTGGTGTTGTATGTCTGGTTAGTTTGTTTGCTGGTTTGTTGGTTGGTTATTTGATTTGCCGGTTTGTTGGTTGGTTTGTTGGTTGATTGATTGGTTGATTGACTGATTGATTGACTGATTGATTGGATGATTGATTGGATGATTGATTGATTGATTGATTGATTGTTGACGTGTTGAATGGATGCGAATGTGCGTGATTTGTGTGTGTGAATGAATTGTTTTAGTGTGGTCAGTATTCGTGGCAGTATGGAAGTGGGTCAGTGAGACAAGTGGAATAGGGAGAGTTGAGTAGATGGAGACCGAACAATCATGTCGATGGGGGTTTGGACAAGCAGATGGTTTAGTGCACGCTGTCTACACGCAGTTGTTTGTGTGTTTCAGTGGTGAGTTCGTCTGTGGAGTTGTGGCTACAGAACGAGTGTCAGACTGACTGTCATGTCCACATGGATGCACTGTGAGTGGTGGGAGATTGTTGAGTGTGACTCAATCTGTCCACATGATAGTGTGTCTGTTGTATGCGAGTTTGTTTTGTGCGAATGGCATGTGGACCGTGCAGCATTGAGATTGCTGTCAGTGAGTGGTGATGGATGAGTAAGTGGTGATGTGTTTTGGGTGTGGTTGGGAGTGTGTGGTGCGAGAGAGTGGGATGTTGGGAGTTGTTGTTCAAAAGTCGGCGACACGACAGACACGGTGAACTGCCTCACCAGACGACGCCCGACGTGGGGCTCGAACCCACGACCCTGAGATTAAGAGTCTCATGCTCTACCGACTGAGCTAGCCGGGCTGGCCGACTTGTACTCACTTCAAACCATTACAATGCATCACACACTACACAACAAACCAACATTCAAACGTCAAACACCCCAACACGCACGCATGCACACATCCACACACACACACAAACACACTTTCCCACAAATACCAACCAATGGTCGACACATTCACACATTGGGACACATATCTGGTCAGTTGAACACATGTACACCGAACCAGTTGGCAGCAGTGCGTCTCACTCCACTTGGACATGTCGATCCGCATGACTGGTCACCTGTACTGTGTATAGGTAGCTGATGTTGGTCAACACTCAATGTGTCATTGCAGCGTCATATTCAGTGATGTGTCACTCCGATGTGATTCGTTCGTGTCATGAGGAATTCTGGAATCGTCTGAGTCCACCCACCGATTCATAAGTGAATCGGTCCACTCACATTCATCAAGATGCCTTGACCAACGAACTCGAATGATCATTCTGACTCGATGCGACAACATCCTAGAAGTTGATGATCGTGCTATTTACAAGAGGCATTCACTCGTCGTCGTCGTCGTCGTCGTCATCGCCATCGTGATGGTCTGGTTGGATAGGAGGAGGTGTGAGTGAATGTGTGAGTCAGTGAATTGTGTAGTGTGACGGAATGCAGTGAAACACTCATGCCTCGATTGATGGTCGCGATGTGGTTTTGTTGATGTGATATGATGTGATGTGATGTGATGTGATGTGATTTGATGTGATGTTATGTGACGTGGTTTGGTGTTGTATGTCTGGTTAGTTTGTTTGCTGGTTTGTTGGTTGGTTATTTGATTTGCCGGTTTGTTGGTTGGTTTGTTGGTTGATTGATTGGTTGATTGACTGATTGATTGGATGATTGATTGGATGATTGATTGGATTGATTGATTGATTGATTGTTGACGTGTTGAATGGATGCGAATGTGCGTGATTTGTGTGTGTGAATGAATTGTTTTAGTGTGGTCAGTATTCGTGGCAGTATGGAAGTGGGTCAGTGAGACAAGTGGAATAGGGAGAGTTGAGTAGATGGAGACCGAACAATCATGTCGATGGGGGTTTGGACAAGCAGATGGTTGAGTGCACGCTGTCTACACGCAGTTGTTTGTGTGTTTCAGTGGTGAGTTCGTCTGTGGAGTTGTGGCTACAGAACGAGTGTCAGACTGACTGTCATGTCCACATGGATGCACTGTGAGTGGTGGGAGATTGTTGAGTGTGACTCAATCTGTCCACATGATAGTGTGTCTGTTGTATGCGAGTTTGTTTTGTGCGAATGGCATGTGGACCGTGCAGCATTGAGATTGCTGTCAGTGAGTGGTGATGGATGAGTAAGTGGTGATGTGTTTTGGGTGTGGTTGGGAGTGTGTGGTGCGAGAGAGTGGGATGTTGGGAGTTGTTGTTCAAAAGTCGGCGACACGACAGACACGGTGAACTGCCTCACCAGACGACGCCCGACGTGGGGCTCGAACCCACGACCCTGAGATTAAGAGTCTCATGCTCTACCGACTGAGCTAGCCGGGCTGGCCGACTTGTACTCACTTCAAACCATTACAATGCATCACACACTACACAACAAACCAACATTCAAACGTCAAACACCCCAACACGCACGCATGCACACATCCACACACACACACAAACACACTTTCCCACAAATACCAACCAATGGTCGACACATTCACACATTGGGACACATATCTGGTCAGTTGAACACATGTACACCGAACCAGTTGGCAGCAGTGCGTCTCACTCCACTTGGACATGTCGATCCGCATGACTGGTCACCTGTACTGTGTATAGGTAGCTGATGTTGGTCAACACTCAATGTGTCATTGCAGCGTCATATTCAGTGATGTGTCACTCCGATGTGATTCGTTCGTGTCATGAGGAATTCTGGAATCGTCTGAGTCCACCCACCGATTCATAAGTGAATCGGTCCACTCACATTCATCAAGATGCCTTGACCAACGAACTCGAATGATCATTCTGACTCGATGCGACAACATCCTAGAAGTTGATGATCGTGCTATTTACAAGAGGCATTCACTCGTCGTCGTCGTCGTCGTCGTCATCGCCATCGTGATGGTCTGGTTGGATAGGAGGAGGTGTGAGTGAATGTGTGAGTCAGTGAATTGTGTAGTGTGACGGAATGCAGTGAAACACTCATGCCTCGATTGATGGTCGCGATGTGGTTTTGTTGATGTGATATGATGTGATGTGATGTGATGTGATGTGATTTGATGTGATGTTATGTGACGTGGTTTGGTGTTGTATGTCTGGTTAGTTTGTTTGCTGGTTTGTTGGTTGGTTATTTGATTTGCCGGTTTGTTGGTTGGTTTGTTGGTTGATTGATTGGTTGATTGACTGATTGATTGGATGATTGATTGGATGATTGATTGGATGATTGATTGATTGATTGATTGATTGTTGACGTGTTGAATGGATGCGAATGTGCGTGATTTGTGTGTGTGAATGAATTGTTTTAGTGTGGTCAGTATTCGTGGCAGTATGGAAGTGGGTCAGTGAGACAAGTGGAATAGGGAGAGTTGAGTAGATGGAGACCGAACAATCATGTCGATGGGGGTTTGGACAAGCAGATGGTTTAGTGCACGCTGTCTACACGCAGTTGTTTGTGTGTTTCAGTGGTGAGTTCGTCTGTGGAGTTGTGGCTACAGAACGAGTGTCAGACTGACTGTCATGTCCACATGGATGCACTGTGAGTGGTGGGAGATTGTTGAGTGTGACTCAATCTGTCCACATGATAGTGTGTCTGTTGTATGCGAGTTTGTTTTGTGCGAATGGCATGTGGACCGTGCAGCATTGAGATTGCTGTCAGTGAGTGGTGATGGATGAGTAAGTGGTGATGTGTTTTGGGTGTGGTTGGGAGTGTGTGGTGCGAGAGAGTGGGATGTTGGGAGTTGTTGTTCAAAAGTCGGCGACACGACAGACACGGTGAACTGCCTCACCAGACGACGCCCGACGTGGGGCTCGAACCCACGACCCTGAGATTAAGAGTCTCATGCTCTACCGACTGAGCTAGCCGGGCTGGCCGACTTGTACTCACTTCAAACCATTACAATGCATCACACACTACACAACAAACCAACATTCAAACGTCAAACACCCCAACACGCACGCATGCACACATCCACACACACACACAAACACACTTTCCCACAAATACCAACCAATGGTCGACACATTCACACATTGGGACACATATCTGGTCAGTTGAACACATGTACACCGAACCAGTTGGCAGCAGTGCGTCTCACTCCACTTGGACATGTCGATCCGCATGACTGGTCACCTGTACTGTGTATAGGTAGCTGATGTTGGTCAACACTCAATGTGTCATTGCAGCGTCATATTCAGTGATGTGTCACTCCGATGTGATTCGTTCGTGTCATGAGGAATTCTGGAATCGTCTGAGTCCACCCACCGATTCATAAGTGAATCGGTCCACTCACATTCATCAAGATGCCTTGACCAACGAACTCGAATGATCATTCTGACTCGATGCGACAACATCCTAGAAGTTGATGATCGTGCTATTTACAAGAGGCATTCACTCGTCGTCGTCGTCGTCGTCGTCATCGCCATCGTGATGGTCTGGTTGGATAGGAGGAGGTGTGAGTGAATGTGTGAGTCAGTGAATTGTGTAGTGTGACGGAATGCAGTGAAACACTCATGCCTCGATTGATGGTCGCGATGTGGTTTTGTTGATGTGATATGATGTGATGTGATGTGATGTGATGTGATGTTTGATGTGATGTTATGTGACGTGGTTTGGTGTTGTATGTCTGGTTAGTTTGTTTGCTGGTTTGTTGGTTGGTTATTTGATTTGCCGGTTTGTTGGTTGGTTTGTTGGTTGATTGATTGGTTGATTGACTGATTGATTGACTGATTGATTGGATGATTGATTGGATGATTGATTGATTGATTGATTGATTGATTGTTGACGTGTTGAATGGATGCGAATGTGCGTGATTTGTGTGTGTGAATGAATTGTTTTAGTGTGGTCAGTATTCGTGGCAGTATGGAAGTGGGTCAGTGAGACAAGTGGAATAGGGAGAGTTGAGTAGATGGAGACCGAACAATCATGTCGATGGGGGTTTGGACAAGCAGATGGTTGAGTGCACGCTGTCTACACGCAGTTGTTTGTGTGTTTCAGTGGTGAGTTCGTCTGTGGAGTTGTGGCTACAGAACGAGTGTCAGACTGACTGTCATGTCCACATGGATGCACTGTGAGTGGTGGGAGATTGTTGAGTGTGACTCAATCTGTCCACATGATAGTGTGTCTGTTGTATGCGAGTTTGTTTTGTGCGAATGGCATGTGGACCGTGCAGCATTGAGATTGCTGTCAGTGAGTGGTGATGGATGAGTAAGTGGTGATGTGTTTTGGGTGTGGTTGGGAGTGTGTGGTGCGAGAGAGTGGGATGTTGGGAGTTGTTGTTCAAAAGTCGGCGACACGACAGACACGGTGAACTGCCTCACCAGACGACGCCCGACGTGAGGCTCGAACCCACGACCCTGAGATTAAGAGTCTCATGCTCTACCGACTGAGCTAGCCGGGCTGGCCGACTTGTACTCACTTCAAACCATTACAATGCATCACACACTACACAACAAACCAACATTCAAACGTCAAACACCCCAACACGCACGCATGCACACATCCACACACACACACAAACACACTTTCCCACAAATACCAACCAATGGTCGACACATTCACACATTGGGACACATATCTGGTCAGTTGAACACATGTACACCGAACCAGTTGGCAGCAGTGCGTCTCACTCCACTTGGACATGTCGATCCGCATGACTGGTCACCTGTACTGTGTATAGGTAGCTGATGTTGGTCAACACTCAATGTGTCATTGCAGCGTCATATTCAGTGATGTGTCACTCCGATGTGATTCGTTCGTGTCATGAGGAATTCTGGAATCGTCTGAGTCCACCCACCGATTCATAAGTGAATCGGTCCACTCACATTCATCAAGATGCCTTGACCAACGAACTCGAATGATCATTCTGACTCGATGCGACAACATCCTAGAAGTTGATGATCGTGCTATTTACAAGAGGCATTCACTCGTCGTCGTCGTCGTCGTCGTCATCGCCATCGTGATGGTCTGGTTGGATAGGAGGAGGTGTGAGTGAATGTGTGAGTCAGTGAATTGTGTAGTGTGACGGAATGCAGTGAAACACTCATGCCTCGATTGATGGTCGCGATGTGGTTTTGTTGATGTGATATGATGTGATGTGATGTGATGTGATTTGATGTGATGTTATGTGACGTGGTTTGGTGTTGTATGTCTGGTTAGTTTGTTTGCTGGTTTGTTGGTTGGTTATTTGATTTGCCGGTTTGTTGGTTGGTTTGTTGGTTGATTGATTGGTTGATTGACTGATTGATTGGATGATTGATTGGATGATTGATTGGATGATTGATTGATTGATTGATTGTTGACGTGTTGAATGGATGCGAATGTGCGTGATTTGTGTGTGTGAATGAATTGTTTTAGTGTGGTCAGTATTCGTGGCAGTATGGAAGTGGGTCAGTGAGACAAGTGGAATAGGGAGAGTTGAGTAGATGGAGACCGAACAATCATGTCGATGGGGGTTTGGACAAGCAGATGGTTTAGTGCACGCTGTCTACACGCAGTTGTTTGTGTGTTTCAGTGGTGAGTTCGTCTGTGGAGTTGTGGCTACAGAACGAGTGTCAGACTGACTGTCATGTCCACATGGATGCACTGTGAGTGGTGGGAGATTGTTGAGTGTGACTCAATCTGTCCACATGATAGTGTGTCTGTTGTATGCGAGTTTGTTTTGTGCGAATGGCATGTGGACCGTGCAGCATTGAGATTGCTGTCAGTGAGTGGTGATGGATGAGTAAGTGGTGATGTGTTTTGGGTGTGGTTGGGAGTGTGTGGTGCGAGAGAGTGGGATGTTGGGAGTTGTTGTTCAAAAGTCGGCGACACGACAGACACGGTGAACTGCCTCACCAGACGACGCCCGACGTGGGGCTCGAACCCACGACCCTGAGATTAAGAGTCTCATGCTCTACCGACTGAGCTAGCCGGGCTGGCCGACTTGTACTCACTTCAAACCATTACAATGCATCACACACTACACAACAAACCAACATTCAAACGTCAAACACCCCAACACGCACGCATGCACACATCACACACACACACACACACAAACACACTTTCCCACAAATACCAACCAATGGTCGACACATTCACACATTGGGACACATATCTGGTCAGTTGAACACATGTACACCGAACCAGTTGGCAGCAGTGCGTCTCACTCCACTTGGACATGTCGATCCGCATGACTGGTCACCTGTACTGTGTATAGGTAGCTGATGTTGGTCAACACTCAATGTGTCATTGCAGCGTCATATTCAGTGATGTGTCACTCCGATGTGATTCGTTCGTGTCATGAGGAATTCTGGAATCGTCTGAGTCCACCCACCGATTCATAAGTGAATCGGTCCACTCACATTCATCAAGATGCCTTGACCAACGAACTCGAATGATCATTCTGACTCGATGCGACAACATCCTAGAAGTTGATGATCGTGCTATTTACAAGAGGCATTCACTCGTCGTCGTCGTCGTCGTCGTCATCGCCATCGTGATGGTCTGGTTGGATAGGAGGAGGTGTGAGTGAATGTGTGAGTCAGTGAATTGTGTAGTGTGACGGAATGCAGTGAAACACTCATGCCTCGATTGATGGTCGCGATGTGGTTTTGTTGATGTGATATGATGTGATGTGATGTGATGTGATGTGATTTGATGTGATGTTATGTGACGTGGTTTGGTGTTGTATGTCTGGTTAGTTTGTTTGCTGGTTTGTTGGTTGGTTATTTGATTTGCCGGTTTGTTGGTTGGTTTGTTGGTTGATTGATTGGTTGATTGACTGATTGATTGGATGATTGATTGGATGATTGATTGGATGATTGATTGATTGATTGATTGTTGACGTGTTGAATGGATGCGAATGTGCGTGATTTGTGTGTGTGAATGAATTGTTTTAGTGTGGTCAGTATTCGTGGCAGTATGGAAGTGGGTCAGTGAGACAAGTGGAATAGGGAGAGTTGAGTAGATGGAGACCGAACAATCATGTCGATGGGGGTTTGGACAAGCAGATGGTTTAGTGCACGCTGTCTACACGCAGTTGTTTGTGTGTTTCAGTGGTGAGTTCGTCTGTGGAGTTGTGGCTACAGAACGAGTGTCAGACTGACTGTCATGTCCACATGGATGCACTGTGAGTGGTGGGAGATTGTTGAGTGTGACTCAATCTGTCCACATGATAGTGTGTCTGTTGTATGCGAGTTTGTTTTGTGCGAATGGCATGTGGACCGTGCAGCATTGAGATTGCTGTCAGTGAGTGGTGATGGATGAGTAAGTGGTGATGTGTTTTGGGTGTGGTTGGGAGTGTGTGGTGCGAGAGAGTGGGATGTTGGGAGTTGTTGTTCAAAAGTCGGCGACACGACAGACACGGTGAACTGCCTCACCAGACGACGCCCGACGTGAGGCTCGAACCCACGACCCTGAGATTAAGAGTCTCATGCTCTACCGACTGAGCTAGCCGGGCTGGCCGACTTGTACTCACTTCAAACCATTACAATGCATCACACACTACACAACAAACCAACATTCAAACGTCAAACACCCCAACACGCACGCATGCACACATCCACACACACACACACACAAACACACTTTCCCACAAATACCAACCAATGGTCGACACATTCACACATTGGGACACATATCTGGTCAGTTGAACACATGTACACCGAACCAGTTGGCAGCAGTGCGTCTCACTCCACTTGGACATGTCGATCCGCATGACTGGTCACCTGTACTGTGTATAGGTAGCTGATGTTGGTCAACACTCAATGTGTCATTGCAGCGTCATATTCAGTGATGTGTCACTCCGATGTGATTCGTTCGTGTCATGAGGAATTCTGGAATCGTCTGAGTCCACCCACCGATTCATAAGTGAATCGGTCCACTCACATTCATCAAGATGCCTTGACCAACGAACTCGAATGATCATTCTGACTCGATGCGACAACATCCTAGAAGTTGATGATCGTGCTATTTACAAGAGGCATTCACTCGTCGTCGTCGTCGTCGTCGTCATCGCCATCGTGATGGTCTGGTTGGATAGGAGGAGGTGTGAGTGAATGTGTGAGTCAGTGAATTGTGTAGTGTGACGGAATGCAGTGAAACACTCATGCCTCGATTGATGGTCGCGATGTGGTTTTGTTGATGTGATATGATGTGATGTGATGTGATGTGATGTGATTTGATGTGATGTTATGTGACGTGGTTTGGTGTTGTATGTCTGGTTAGTTTGTTTGCTGGTTTGTTGGTTGGTTATTTGATTTGCCGGTTTGTTGGTTGGTTTGTTGGTTGATTGATTGGTTGATTGACTGATTGATTGGATGATTGATTGGATGATTGATTGGATGATTGATTGATTGATTGATTGTTGACGTGTTGAATGGATGCGAATGTGCGTGATTTGTGTGTGTGAATAAATTGTTTTAGTGTGGTCAGTATTCGTGGCAGTATGGAAGTGGGTCAGTGAGACAAGTGGAATAGGGAGAGTTGAGTAGATGGAGACCGAACAATCATGTCGATGGGGGTTTGGACAAGCAGATGGTTTAGTGCACGCTGTCTACACGCAGTTGTTTGTGTGTTTCAGTGGTGAGTTCGTCTGTGGAGTTGTGGCTACAGAACGAGTGTCAGACTGACTGTCATGTCCACATGGATGCACTGTGAGTGGTGGGAGATTGTTGAGTGTGACTCAATCTGTCCACATGATAGTGTGTCTGTTGTATGCGAGTTTGTTTTGTGCGAATGGCATGTGGACCGTGCAGCATTGAGATTGCTGTCAGTGAGTGGTGATGGATGAGTAAGTGGTGATGTGTTTTGGGTGTGGTTGGGAGTGTGTGGTGCGAGAGAGTGGGATGTTGGGAGTTGTTGTTCAAAAGTCGGCGACACGACAGACACGGTGAACTGCCTCACCAGACGACGCCCGACGTGAGGCTCGAACCCACGACCCTGAGATTAAGAGTCTCATGCTCTACCGACTGAGCTAGCCGGGCTGGCCGACTTGTACTCACTTCAAACCATTACAATGCATCACACACTACACAACAAACCAACATTCAAACGTCAAACACCCCAACACGCACGCATGCACACATCCACACACACACACACACACAAACACACTTTCCCACAAATACCAACCAATGGTCGACACATTCACACATTGGGACACATATCTGGTCAGTTGAACACATGTACACCGAACCAGTTGGCAGCAGTGCGTCTCACTCCACTTGGACATGTCGATCCGCATGACTGGTCACCTGTACTGTGTATAGGTAGCTGATGTTGGTCAACACTCAATGTGTCATTGCAGCGTCATATTCAGTGATGTGTCACTCCGATGTGATTCGTTCGTGTCATGAGGAATTCTGGAATCGTCTGAGTCCACCCACCGATTCATAAGTGAATCGGTCCACTCACATTCATCAAGATGCCTTGACCAACGAACTCGAATGATCATTCTGACTCGATGCGACAACATCCTAGAAGTTGATGATCGTGCTATTTACAAGAGGCATTCACTCGTCGTCGTCGTCGTCGTCGTCGTCATCGCCATCGTGATGGTCTGGTTGGATAGGAGGAGGTGTGAGTGAATGTGTGAGTCAGTGAATTGTGTAGTGTGACGGAATGCAGTGAAACACTCATGCCTCGATTGATGGTCGCGATGTGGTTTTGTTGATGTGATATGATGTGATGTGATGTGATGTGATGTGATGTGATGTGATTTGATGTGATGTTATGTGACGTGGTTTGGTGTTGTATGTCTGGTTAGTTTGTTTGCTGGTTTGTTGGTTGGTTATTTGATTTGCCGGTTTGTTGGTTGGTTTGTTGGTTGATTGATTGGTTGATTGACTGATTGATTGACTGATTGATTGGATGATTGATTGGATGATTGATTGATTGATTGTTGACGTGTTGAATGGATGCGAATGTGCGTGATTTGTGTGTGTGAATGAATTGTTTTAGTGTGGTCAGTATTCGTGGCAGTATGGAAGTGGGTCAGTGAGACAAGTGGAATAGGGAGAGTTGAGTAGATGGAGACCGAACAATCATGTCGATGGGGGTTTGGACAAGCAGATGGTTTAGTGCACGCTGTCTACACGCAGTTGTTTGTGTGTTTCAGTGGTGAGTTCGTCTGTGGAGTTGTGGCTACAGAACGAGTGTCAGACTGACTGTCATGTCCACATGGATGCACTGTGAGTGGTGGGAGATTGTTGAGTGTGACTCAATCTGTCCACATGATAGTGTGTCTGTTGTATGCGAGTTTGTTTTGTGCGAATGGCATGTGGACCGTGCAGCATTGAGATTGCTGTCAGTGAGTGGTGATGGATGAGTAAGTGGTGATGTGTTTTGGGTGTGGTTGGGAGTGTGTGGTGCGAGAGAGTGGGATGTTGGGAGTTGTTGTTCAAAAGTCGGCGACACGACAGACACGGTGAACTGCCTCACCAGACGACGCCCGACGTGAGGCTCGAACCCACGACCCTGAGATTAAGAGTCTCATGCTCTACCGACTGAGCTAGCCGGGCTGGCCGACTTGTACTCACTTCAAACCATTACAATGCATCACACACTACACAACAAACCAACATTCAAACGTCAAACACCCCAACACGCACGCATGCACACATCCACACACACACACACACACAAACACACTTTCCCACAAATACCAACCAATGGTCGACACATTCACACATTGGGACACATATCTGGTCAGTTGAACACATGTACACCGAACCAGTTGGCAGCAGTGCGTCTCACTCCACTTGGACATGTCGATCCGCATGACTGGTCACCTGTACTGTGTATAGGTAGCTGATGTTGGTCAACACTCAATGTGTCATTGCAGCGTCATATTCAGTGATGTGTCACTCCGATGTGATTCGTTCGTGTCATGAGGAATTCTGGAATCGTCTGAGTCCACCCACCGATTCATAAGTGAATCGGTCCACTCACATTCATCAAGATGCCTTGACCAACGAACTCGAATGATCATTCTGACTCGATGCGACAACATCCTAGAAGTTGATGATCGTGCTATTTACAAGAGGCATTCACTCGTCGTCGTCGTCGTCGTCGTCGTCATCGCCATCGTGATGGTCTGGTTGGATAGGAGGAGGTGTGAGTGAATGTGTGAGTCAGTGAATTGTGTAGTGTGACGGAATGCAGTGAAACACTCATGCCTCGATTGATGGTCGCGATGTGGTTTTGTTGATGTGATATGATTTGATGTGATGTTATGTGACGTGGTTTGGTGTTGTATGTCTTGTTAGTTTATTTGCTGGTTTGTTAGTTTTTTTGTTGTTTGTTTGATTGTTTGTTCAATGTGTATAATGATTGCGCGTTTGTTGGTTTCTTTGGTTTGTATTATTATATATTTTAATGAACGTTGTCTACTCTCTTTTTTTTCATGAGCTTCTATTTTCAATGAAGATTTCTCTGAATTTTTACTGATTCTTATGTTTCAATCATGCCAAATTTTACAAGCCTACACATGTATATCCTTGTTTTCTATACATTAATTAAACATGAAGTAATATACCAATCTTATCTTGCGATTTATTCCCACCGATGGGAGTTCAGGATCAGAGAATTCCGGAGATTTAGAGATAAGCTATTTAGACAGTGTCAGGTGTTCGCATAACAATCATCACTGACTCACTGAGTATCTCACATGCTTAAAACGAAGATACTTAATTTAAGCTTGATACCACTCATCCAGGAGTGTAGGGCCCCTCCAACATTGTCCATCAAACTACGTCATGAGCAATCAGTTACAGTTGCTAGTCTCCCTTTCCATGTCTGCTTCCAATTCTCAGATCAGTGTGTTCTGTGACCTTCATTATTTACCACTACTTTCAGAATTCAAAGTGAGTGCTTGCATCGTGATACAGTTTGATGATATACGCCTCCATCGTCTCTAATACTAATTTCCTACTCAGATGAATTCTGGTTCGTTCTCTCAAAAAGCATGTAAGCTGTTGCTGATTTCATCCGGCCAACGGACATTCAGTATCTTACATAGACAATTCGTTATAAACACATGTTCATTTTAATATTGCTTGTAATCATTCTGCAAGTTCCAATTCCATACAATAGAATTGTCTTCATGTTCATATTGAAGATTATGAATTCGATGTTGACTAACAGTTGTTTTGAGTTCCATATGTTCTTCATTTGTAGGAATGCAGTCCTCGCTTCACTGATCCTCGCCTCTACGTCTGCATCACATTCACCTTGTTCACCAATGGTGCTACCCAATTACATGAGAATTTCCAACTCGTTCAGCCGTTCTCCATCAAGTGTGACTGCCTTAGTGCTAGTTTGATATCAATTTCTCATGCAGAATTTATTTATAAACTGTCCTTACCAGCTATTCCACGCACTTCTGCTTGTCGGCACCAATACTCTTGTTCACTTGCTTCATTAGTTCTGTGTATTCACATTGTGGCTTGACTTTGTAGTATCGGTTATATTATGTTAAGCACATATACCTTATTCTAGCATACGGAATGCCCATTCTATTCATCCTACTAGAGTCACATTTTGATCTTGTTATTTATTCACTTATCAATCTTGACTGTTTCTATATGAGCGCGTAGGTGTGTGTACATTATTTCTCATCTCATTACTCATCACATGTCTGTAACTTACATTTGCGTAACTATAAATATTGACCAACGCTTAGTTAAATTGGAGTTGGCTTACCCGCCGTCGCCACTCTGCGTCGTTTCTCTTCTCTCTATTCCATTCGCTTTATCTACGAAACATATGTGTTCACAAGTCCGTTCTCATTATTCGACTTATTTAATTCCGTTATTGACTAACGCGATTTAAGTCGATGATTATGTACGAGGATAGACAATAACAAACATTCATTACGATCTAATTGGAGTCAGTTCCACAGGCCACTAAAGTGGAGAGTCCTTTCGACAACAGTGTTCGATCTAAATGACGACAAAGTAAAGGGCCCCACAACTTTCCCCACTCTCGTTCAACTCTTGTAAATTACTGTCTTATTATTATTATTATTATTCATTCCTTGAATCTTGTCCAATTTTCCATTGACATCTACCCCTTATGACGATGATTCGAGCATTACAGAACCTCCTGACTCGTCGAAGTCAGTGCATGTTTGATCCCATTCCAGTTATTCTCCATAGTAGATTTCCCTTCTTCGAGTGGATTCTTGTAAGGCTTGGATCCTATTGTTGAGAACTATGTTGAATTCGTTGAGCTTGTGAGTATGTTGAAGGAAGGTTATATTGAAGATTGTATTGTATTGTATTGTATTGCATTGTATTTCTCCAGTTGTCCATTGTTTATTTGACTATGTCACATTCTCTCTTGGTTCTCATAACTTCCATTCATCTTGTGAACTTTTACTCATACAAATATGTTCGATCTCGTTTTGTGTAGTGTGATCCGGTGAAACTCATGTAACTTTATTTATGCGTTTGTGTTGTGATATTTTTCCCACCTATAAACATTTTGTTGATTGTACATAAATTAACACATCTCTCAGCATTCTCCTTTCTTTCTTTCTCCTAGTCAATTCACATCATCCCATAATATCTCCATATCCCATGTTGTTCATTCCGACTTTGTCGTTTATGTCTCTCATCAATCTGATCTGATTGTTTCCTGAACACTTCACTATGATCGATTGAAGTCTCTCATTAAACCGATCTTTATCGTCTCCAGTATATATATTCAGTTCGAATGTTCAAATCATAACTCATACCATATGTCAATTTCTAACATTGAACTACTACTTATTACCAAGTATTGTTGTTAAGACCCAAACATATACATTAAATTTTTCATGTGACTAGTTAGTATACAAGATTATTATTATTATTATTATTATTATTATTATTATTATTATTATTATTATCCATGTTAAATGTGGCATATTATTATTATTTCTAGTGTGTTATTTATAAATGACTATTACATTATGGAATTCATTCATTCATCTATTTACTTGATAAATCAGTTTCATTAAATCCAAACCCTTACGTAGTATATACATATATAAATACATACGTACACACATACATACATACATATATACATACATACATATATACATTCATACATATATATATGAATGAACGAATGAATAAGACACGTCAAGGTCATGCGTAATCCTCATAACTGACTTATTATCGATTAGTTTTGTAAATAATTCGCATAGTAACATAATGATGATTCTGATAATAATCATCTATGTATACATATATTTACTATGTCATAGAATATGAAATACCATTCTATGTATATATATAATTATATTACTTATTTTACTTATATATTTTAATCCATTAGTTTATTCTGATAAAAAGATTTAAAAAAATAATAATAAAACGATCCACTTTTTTATAAAAAAAAATGTGGAAAAGAAAAGAACAATGAAGAAATGATTGTAGCACAGTTTGAAATATTAATCCTATGTGATAGAATACAAATACTCTTTTCTTTTTTTTTTCTTTTTTTAGAAAAAAAAAAGAACTTAAACCATTGAAATGAATTAAGACAATCTGAATTGCCTTTTCTTTTCTTTATTTATTCACATTGACTTTTTAAACTTCAAATGAGTGTGGTTAGTTTGCTTCAATGCTTTTCAATGAATTATCTGTGATGTGCTACCCATATGATGAATTGATATTTATGTATATAAGAAGGGGTATTGTGGATATTATTAGTAATTTCAATGGTTGAGATCATGAGTCAATTGAAGTTAGACCACCGTGGAAAACCTGAAAGTACTGCTAAGTATGACAGAAGTCAATAGTTTGGACACAATTGCAAATAGACTTATCCATCAACAATTGTTGTAGAAACGATGTGAACTCTTTTTAAAGATAAGAACAACTATCGACCCTATTCACGTAGTTGAAATACTTTAATTGTCGGACCTATTTATTTATTTGAACATATAAATATTGGCACAAAGGGGCATCGAATATATATGCGCCACACATGTCACTTGATTTGTATGTGGGCTGTAATACTCTCCGGGTGTCTAGACCGAAGCAGGTGGTTTTCTTAGCGGGCCACACCCGGAGCCTTGGACTTAAAGTTTTGACCCATAAGGTAGTGGAGCAACGTCAGGAGATGCAGTCACATGGTAGCCGGTGACCAACAATTGGTTCATGCGCCATTTGTTCCTTCAGGATACTATAGTCCATGTGCACCATTGGTTTGGAATCAGGGTTTTTCAACTCCCCTAGGTGGATTCTCCATATCCACCAACCCAGTTAAAGCGCCGGACATTTACTTTTTATTCTCTCAATTTCGTAAACAACAGTAATGCCGCGAGAAGTCAGTGAGTAGTGTTTCCCTGGTAATGGCTGTATACACGTGGCCATTTGAGAACATTTCAAGAGGGAGAGCTAACTCTCCCCACCCTTGGTAGTACCAGGGTATTTGGGGGCATGAACTGGTAAAAAGTATAGTGTTTCTTTCATTATTTTTCTGTCACTTTTTTAAAAGAATTATATACAATCCATTCATGTATGTTGCTCATAGATTTTATCAGTCTTCAAAATATTGATCCATTTGTAGTTTTTCCTTATTATTTAAAGTAGGATTTGAAGAAAATATGAGGATAGTATTAATAGAATTAAAGTCAAGATATAGCTTAAAACAATCAAAACGAATTACCAACCAGATATTAATCAATCAGAAAATAACTTACCGAAATAGAAACAATAATATTAAAAAGTGTAAATCAGTTAATCAGTCTATTGAATTCCTCTAAGGGTCACTCTATCTGTATATCTAAAAGACAATGATATATAAAATTGTTTGAATGAACATAGAATGTCCATAATTTTAAACATTTAATAAAAGAACCCAAACAGAACTCTCAATTCATATATTGTTCCTAGTTAGAATTAAGTAATTAGGGTTAGGATAAAGGGTATAAGTTAAACGTTGTCATCACGTTACTGACATCAACTATACTACAAAACTATTCTATAGCTATATAGATGAATGTATTAGAAAGAAACAAAATATAGGGCTCAGTAATTTAGTTGGTTAAAACAGTCAGTCAATTGATTTTGTACATTATATACTTGCATTAATTTATTCATTGAATAATTAATGTCAACTACCGTTCACTCACAATTTATCTATTGACTGGCCATTTAAAATGATAGATATTTCACAATTATTCTTGATGCCTTTTAAATCAATAATTGATAAACAAATGAATCTTTAACCACAGTTATCCCTTTCTTCTCGTCTCAGCCTTCTTGCGCTACATTCAGTAGCGAATGGTAGACAATTCACAGTCAAAATGAATAACCGTATTAATAGAAATAACTAGTAGTTTTATTAGGTCACAACAAATGTATTTGGTGCAAAAATCCACTAGACATTATCTGGTTAATGTTGAATCACCACTGAAAACCTGGAAGCACTGGGAGCCGTTTTGTCCTAGTATGAGACTCCTTATTAGTGAGTATCCACGATCCCGCGACCTGGATTCGAATCCAGGACCAATGTCATTTCTGTGTAGTTCCTAACCGTGATCGAACTCTCATTGGTAACATCTGAGGCTATAAGATTGGTTGATAAGGATTAGAATTCTATGAAGCGTATCACTTACCTTAAAATTACAGATGTGTCTTTGTAACAAGTTCTAATCAGTACGAAATCTAAGTACAACTGCACATACTTCAAAAATAATTAATCTAATAGAATTTCTTCACAACTGACTAACAAGAGTGATTCAGTCTCCACAATAATTTCGAAACTCTCCTCCCTTGACCAAATAACCAGCCTCATAATTATACAAATATTTTTCTTATTAGTCGATAAATTAAGTTTATTTATACTTTCATTATCCTTAAGAAAATTTTGTATCCAAGCTCAATAACTGCAAGAATAATGAATTGTACTGATATGATCAATTCACTAATACTACTTCTTCGATGAATACATTAGAAAATAAACTAGAAAACTTGTATTGTCTCCTGAAAAAAACACAGTCTTATTGAACTAATCCATTATAAGCTGAACTTTGTTAGACAATTATTAAAAACCAAGAAGCATTATCCAACAGTTTTATCCTCGTATTAGACTCCTTAATACTACATATCCAAGAACTCATCAAGGATAGAACTCATGATCTTCGAACCTCATAAGGAATACTTAAACAGTAGACCGCCGAGTTGGCAAACATTAGTGTATAACTCTAACTCTTATTAGTTCATGATATTATACAATGTTCATTTAAATAGCATTTATAGATAATTAGCTTATGAAGTTATAGATCTACATGATTTACTAATCTCATACTTGAAAGATATAAATAATTCTCAATAGTTGTCTAAAATAAAATCAGTTAATTCTCTGGATAGTAAAATTCAATAATTTCCATTAATTGCCCTATATTAATTAATATTCATTAAGAATTTCTTGATTTGTTTAAATCAATTATTTATTCTTAGGAACTATGAAATCTTTTTTTTTTGTTTTTTTTTGGTTGGCATGGTCAACTATTTATTTTTATACAAATAAAATCAATCAATTCATATCAATTATTAAGGGTGAATAACATTCAAAATGTTAAGACATGAGAAAATTCTAGAATAGTTTAAAATGTTTACATAATACTTGATCATTTTTATACATACTTTTCTAATAAACATAAATTATTCCGTTTATATTATCATTTTTAATGAAACAAATTGAACTATAATTGAATAGTTGATCAAATAAATGTGAACTCCGGTTGTAGTTCTTTTAAGATTACTGCTGATCTCAAGCCAAGCTAGAGGAGGAGAGTGGGACTTTGGGTTAAAAACCTAAATCCCATAAAAACAACCTTGCTTAAAAAGATGTTAACCAGAATGAACTATCTAAACTCGGCCCTGGAAGTTTAAGATTATTCATTGAGAAGAATTATGATGCCTAATGGTGAAAGTTAAGATTCTTTGGAAGTCGAGAGGCTGATATCCCTTATAACAATCAGAGCAACAATTAATATAGGTACATGGATGATCCGAAAAATGTAAGAAACTGGGAGGACTAATCAAACAGCTACGGAAATGAGGAAATACAACTTGACGGTCCTCAGAATCAGTGAAACCTAAAGGAACCAAATTAGACAACAAAGGTTAAGTACGGAAGAGATGCTGCTGTACCCTAGTCACAAAAAGAAAATGCTCCTCACGCTCGAGGAATTGCTCTGATGCTGTGCAAACAAGCACGAAATGCACTTATAGGATGAGAAACTCATGGATCCAGAATCATCAAATCATCCTTCAAAATAAAGAATGAGGGAATCACAATGAATATTATCTAATGTTATGCGCCCAACAATGAAAGCAGTACAAATGATAAAGGTCAGTTTAATGAGAGACTTCAATCGATCATAGCCATCTGTCCAGGAAATAACCTGATCAGACTGATGAGAGACATAAACGACAAAGTCGGAATGAACAACATGGGATATGGAGATATTATGGGATGATGTGAATTGACTAGGAGAAAGAAAGAAAGGAGAATGCTGAGAGATGTGTTAATTTATGTACAATCAACAAAATGTTTATAGGTGGGAAAAATATCACAACACAAACGCATAAATAAAGTTACATGAGTTTCACCGGATCACACTACACAAAACGAGATCGAACATATTTGTATGAGTAAAAGTTCACAAGATGAATGGAAGTTATGAGAACCAAGAGAGAATGTGACATAGTCAAATAAACAATGGACAACTGGAGAAATACAATGCAATACAATACAATACAATACAATCTTCAATATAACCTTCCTTCAACATACTCACAAACTCAACGAATTCAACATAGTTCTCAACAATAGGATCCAAGCCTTACAAGAATCCACTCGAAGAAGGGAAATCTACTATGGAGAATAACTGGAATGGGATCAAACATGCACTGACTTCGACGAGTCAGGAGGTTCTGTAATGCTCGAATCATCGTCATAAGGGGTAGATGTCAATGGAAAATTGGACAAGATTCAAGGAATGAATAATAATAATAATAATAAGACAGTAATTTACAAGAGTTGAACGAGAGTGGGGAAAGTTGTGGGGCCCTTTACTTTGTCGTCATTTAGATCGAACACTGTTGTCGAAAGGACTCTCCACTTTAGTGGCCTGTGGAACTGACTCCAATTAGATCGTAATGAATGTTTGTTATTGTCTATCCTCGTACATAATCATCGACTTAAATCGCGTTAGTCAATAACGGAATTAAATAAGTCGAATAATGAGAACGGACTTGTGAACACATATGTTTCGTAGATAAAGCGAATGGAATAGAGAGAAGAGAAACGACGCAGAGTGGCGACGGCGGGTAAGCCAACTCCAATTTAACTAAGCGTTGGTCAATATTTATAGTTACGCAAATGTAAGTTACAGACATGTGATGAGTAATGAGATGAGAAATAATGTACACACACCTACGCGCTCATATAGAAACAGTCAAGATTGATAAGTGAATAAATAACAAGATCAAAATGTGACTCTAGTAGGATGAATAGAATGGGCATTCCGTATGCTAGAATAAGGTATATGTGCTTAACATAATATAACCGATACTACAAAGTCAAGCCACAATGTGAATACACAGAACTAATGAAGCAAGTGAACAAGAGTATTGGTGCCGACAAGCAGAAGTGCGTGGAATAGCTGGTAAGGACAGTTTATAAATAAATTCTGCATGAGAAATTGATATCAAACTAGCACTAAGGCAGTCACACTTGATGGAGAACGGCTGAACGAGTTGGAAATTCTCATGTAATTGGGTAGCACCATTGGTGAACAAGGTGAATGTGATGCAGACGTAGAGGCGAGGATCAGTGAAGCGAGGACTGCATTCCTACAAATGAAGAACATATGGAACTCAAAACAACTGTTAGTCAACATCGAATTCATAATCTTCAATATGAACATGAAGACAATTCTATTGTATGGAATTGGAACTTGCAGAATGATTACAAGCAATATTAAAATGAACATGTGTTTATAACGAATTGTCTATGTAAGATACTGAATGTCCGTTGGCCGGATGAAATCAGCAACAGCTTACATGCTTTTTGAGAGAACGAACCAGAATTCATCTGAGTAGGAAATTAGTATTAGAGACGATGGAGGCGTATATCATCAAACTGTATCACGATGCAAGCACTCACTTTGAATTCTGAAAGTAGTGGTAAATAATGAAGGTCACAGAACACACTGATCTGAGAATTGGAAGCAGACATGGAAAGGGAGACTAGCAACTGTAACTGATTGCTCATGACGTAGTTTGATGGACAATGTTGGAGGGGCCCTACACTCCTGGATGAGTGGTATCAAGCTTAAATTAAGTATCTTCGTTTTAAGCATGTGAGATACTCAGTGAGTCAGTGATGATTGTTATGCGAACACCTGACACTGTCTAAATAGCTTATCTCTAAATCTCCGGAATTCTCTGATCCTGAACTCCCATCGGTGGGAATAAATCGCAAGATAAGATTGGTATATTACTTCATGTTTAATTAATGTATAGAAAACAAGGATATACATGTGTAGGCTTGTAAAATTCGGCATGATTGAACCTCTAGAATCAGGCGAAATTCCGTGACATGGTGATTTTCCATTCAGAATGTGATATGCAGCAGCTTCTGTGTTATTGCATTCCTGCGTGATTTATTCTAACTTTTAAACAAACTTCAATGACTTAGCATGTGACTCTTGTGTCATTTTCACTTTACTAATAACTCTATTCTCTTCATATGAAATTGTGATTTTCATTATATATACCACTTATGTTCGTGCCCTTGTAATTCTACGTTTCATATTTGCTTGTTTATTCTCCTGTACATCGATTATTTTAACTAATATCCATTTGTTTTTCGCGCTACGGATGATGTTTTTTGAGTTATATTAACTCGTTTAAAGAGTAATATTTTGATTAAGCATGTCTTGCTTCACTTCTTATCTCTTTATCTGTCCGTCGAAATGAATGTATCGAGTATAAACACCCGAAACACTCATATTTGACGATTTGAGCATATTGATATCAGACAACAGGTATCTAATGACAAATGGTTCGTTAATTTCTTAGTTTTTGCGGTGTATGTTGACAGGACTATATGATTTCTAGCTTTTGAAGACCTTATTATGGAATTTTCGGAGATCGAAACAGCCAATCAGTCATTAAGAACTTAGGACGTGTTACGTAAGTGCATTATTTCAGATTACGACACCACATTAGCGGGGTGAGATGCCAAAGTAGTAAAAGTATTGATCAGTATTAATGGTGTGGTGTATGCTACTTACATTGACAGACATAAGTAGCATGTAACAACAATCGGAAGTGGAAAACCTGGCAGCAGAAGGCTAAGAAGATCGAGTTGAAGAGGATAGAAAGGGATTGTGAACTGGGAGAATTATACAGAATGTGAAGGGCAAATTCTGAAGATTCGCAGATGAAATATTCAGTGAATAGTTCTCATATTTTACCAAGATATTTTGTAATTTTGTTTTAAACAATAAATTGGTTGTCCCCACCTGAGTCACGTTCATTACAACGGTAGCGGAGCGATTGCACATAGACAATATAATTCTACAAGAAAATATGAATTTAGGAGATGAAGAAGCACAAGATAGCCTCCGAAATTAAAGATCAAACAAAAGATAATAAGTGCATCTGTATTACAGTGACCAATTTTGAACCATGTCATTCTACGTCTCCAATCACTGGTTACTATAATCACGCGAACCCTAACCAAATAGCTTACACCTACCTATGTAACTCAGTCCAACGATCGATGACTTCACAAATTGATTTGTGACCTTGGAGGCCTGAGAATGTGGCTATAAATCCCAAAGGACTACTACTCGAATCCAGTCACATACTGACTTTTTGGGAGTAGTTTTAGATGTGTTGGCTTTTTACTTTGAGGGCCTTACTTCCGAGGACAAAACTGCATATGACGCAATGAATTATACTATTTTTAGGTTTGACCTTTCTTTCAGTTGTGGGAAGGCAACAAAACTGCACCACCTTACTACCGACAATCCATTACAGTTGACAGTACAACAACTCTCCCCTCAAACCATGAGGATGCTGTTTTCGATCTTACCGTTCTCCTTCCAAACCTAAGGAAACGAGTAATCCAGTCAATATACCTCAGCTAGGCAATTAGGATATGTGAACCCCATCATCATATCAATGTAACAGTTTCGGTCAGGACATTCACTGACTGTTATTATAAATCAAGTCAAAGGACGACCAAGTCAGTCAGTCAGCTACAGCGTAGGACCAGGAACATATATGCATCGGTCCAAGTTGCCATACCTCATTAACACAAGATGGACACCGGATTCATAAAAGTAGTTAATTCAGTGGTGGTAATATATAAAAGAAAGATTGCAATAAGGATATAGTACAGGAAGAAAGAATTAATTCGTAGAAAGAAAGATATGAAACGATTTTAATCTCATAATTTAAGCGAAGACAGAGAGTGTATATACCTACGCCATTGTAGTCGATTTTCAGTCATGTCACCCAGAGTCTCCAACCATTGGTTACGATAGTCATACTGACCTCAATCAGGTAGTCTGCATCTACTAACATGACTAAGACTAGAAGTTAGTGACTTCAAGCACTGATGCCACAGTTTGATTTGACCGCCTCTAGCTTTGTTCCAACCATCCCTAACACGACCAAAGATCAAAGAAAAAACTTTTTTTATATTGTACTCAAAATTTAATACTTTACTGCTTAACAATGAATTAATTTATTATCATTTACCTACTACTAATTATAAATCACCTTTATATTGAATTTACCATCAAAAATTATATTAACTTTTATCAAATTATTAATAATATTCTATCCTCATTTACAATTCGTTAAACGAAAAACCAAAAAAAAGCAGTACCATAAATTTCAGGTCAACTAACAGTAAGTACACAAGAATAATTAACCTCTCCAAAAGTACAATTTATTCGCCTGCATAGTTGGTTTATCTTCAATTTTTTTAATGATAAAACAAAAAAATCTTCATTGCCAAAAGTCCTAACAATGAACGGAGTAATATAACTATAAAATAAAGGGTATTTTATATGATTAGCGTTTTAAGTGGTTTGAATAATTTTTTCTGGTTAGCGTTTTTTTAGCGAGTTAGTTTTCTACGGGATGGGGTCGCTAACCCTATGCACAACCCTCCTCCTTTATTCGGGCTTGAGACTGGCAGTAGCCTCAGAGGGGCTCCAGGCGGAGTTTATTTTATAATGATATAATATGAACTAACTATTAGGTGTTATGGTCATAATACAAGATAATTATAGACCACCTATTCAGTCCATGTAATAAGTATAAGTGCAATATCTAAATAACAATTAAGAAATAGATTCTAGGTTAGATAGTAGTTTATTTCATTTTTTTATTAATATAATTATCAGAAGTCCACGGTACAGTAAAACCCAGAGTAGAAAGTATATCACAATATTAAATAGTGTCTTATGAATTTAGCATAGCTGAAGTTTTGTCTGTTTATCTTTATTAACTGATCAATCACATCTTATTTTGACATGTGTTCATTTTAATAGGATTGACAATAGAAACTGATCAATTACAGTCTTTAAGATTATTGACAGATAATTACAAACACTCAGAAATTATATAGTTCATATTACAGAATGACCTTATATGGATAACCATTGATAAATAGGAAGGACTAGAAAGAAGTTTATTTCGAGTATGTGACACCTTAGAAGTGCACATTCAAGAATTTACCAAGGATCGACCTCAGCATCTTCATCTCTTATTGAGACTGTCTAACCTTTAGACCACTAAGTTTATATCCAGTGATTTACATTTTATGTGGTGGCCGGTATTCGATATAATCCTTAAACTTCGTATACAGTTCGTCTTGATAACCGTCCTATATAACGCCCCAACGGTATATTAATCAGGAGACGAATACGAAGCGTTGATTACGTTTATTACGGGACCACACACAGATATCCAAAATTACAGATGCGTTAAACAAGCATAGAAGAGTTGTGCCGAAAGGCAAGCAGACAAGCGAGCGAGTGAGTCAGAGAATATGAGTTCGAGTAAGCAAGAGAGAGAGAGCAATGAACATGAATAACATGGACATATATATACGTAGTGAAATGAATGAATCATCGAATCAATTAAGCGGTTAGTAGTAAGGCTAGCAGCGTGAATAAATGCGTGGGCAGTAAGCGATGCTCAAGCATCCATGTTCATACATTCGCAACAGTAATAAAGATACAATGATCTAGATAAGTTGTTGTTGTACGGATGACTCAGTTCGTTAGTAAGTTAACAAAATGACTTAACCGAATTAAATGTGAACAAACTCAGTTACACTTGAGTTGCTATACATTTCCAGCTTCAGTCGATGCTCGATATTCCGCGACCAACGTCTAATTTCTTTTCAACAACTGTTCAGTACTTTCTGGTTTTCATTAGTTGCCTAGCTGAGGTTAGTTCATAAAGTGAATTATTAAGTTTGACAATCTCTATAAAACTCCTTGCAAATTAACTTAAAAAATTTAAAATTACAACGACAATTTCAGGAAATCATTGAAAATCCTTTAATCTTGACTGTAATGACAACATTCGATATGAGTTTATTTTATATTTACATCAAATACTCTTTAAATAATTTACAATACTTAATACCGAGCATAGGTAATAAAGTTTTGAAATGAGCTTCTCAAGTTCTAGAAAAAAAGTCATGACCGGTGAAGTTTATACATATCTAGAGTGAAATCTTTGTTACTAGACAAATTGGATGGTGGTCACACTATTTAATTGTGGAGCTTTCATCGTTCTTCTGAATGATATCATCAGTACAAACTTCAGATCAAAATGAGTGAATGTTTGTTTAACCCAAATGATACGTTGTTCAGTACTGCAATAATTCATATGGACCTGATGAGTGAATACACTTTGTTGACCAATACATATACATACACACACTGTGTAATCTGATGTGAATATTATTGCTTCAAAGTGAAATACAAAGAATAATTTTTTATGAAAATTAAGAAAAAATATTAAAGTACATAAAATATTGACTTTAAATTCGTTCATTCAAATGAAATTTTTAATTCATTCACTGACTATAATATGACCATATTATTCAATGTTATAATATCTTTGGACAAGTTTTATTGTGGATCGTTTCTTAGTCTAGATGTTCGAAACCAAATCGGGAGGAAATCCTTGACCTAGGTTTTGTGTTAATTCACATTTGTCAGCTAGACATATCTGTAATCCTTAAGTGACCGACATTCCTCGTGAGGATCGGACCCGTCTCACTATTTACAAATATTGGATTAATTACGATGTGATATGGGCAAAACTAGTAGTGCGACCACTATCATTCCACTAAGCATTAGGCTTAACCTTAGGTTTACTATATCTAAATTACCTTCGTAATAAATATAAATGTTGTTCAATGTTATCCTTATAATAGAGTCGGACATGTACTTATGGGGCTATTTCATGATTAAAAAAGCACAGAATGTGGTAAGTGATGTCAGCCGTCGTACAAAGTTCTTCAATGAATATAATCAAACACCTGAATTATTGGAAACTATGATGGGACACGCTGTGCGAATCACCACATTTCATCACAAAGCAAGTATAAATAACACTTTGCGACAACTGGAAAGAACAGAGTTGGTTTGAGACTTCATCGGCGGCCCAAGTCCCATGAGGCTTAAGTAAGGACCTCATGCACTAGCTAAATAAAACATCGAGTTAGAGAAAACCAGATAGCCTGTCTCACCCATTTTACTACTATTTCAGTTAATATAACATCTCGAAATAACCTAGGACGAGTGAAATATGAGACCCTCCTAAATTACTATTTTAGAACTGACCAACTGTCCTAGCTCTCATGACCGATTGAATAATTTCTCGTGTTATGCCATTAAAGCCACCAACAGTTATTTTTTTAACACAAATCCTCCCAATCTTACACGTCATCGAACTAACCCATCACTTCAACTAGGACACGTAATGGTTACGAAGAAACAGCTGCTTTTAAAAGGTAAACTTGTTTTCAAGAGATTATAATCATGTGACCTCCTACTAGAAGACAGTGTTAGACAGAACATATCTGAGACAGAATATCATGTTAAGCTTTGTTGTTATTCTCAATAAGAACTCAGATGACTGAGGGGATGTAGGTTTCGGTAAACAACCTTAAACCTAGTTACCCACTTGTTCGAAATATTTTCTTGAAACTCACTTTTCCAGATACTGGCAGATGGTGAGGCTCCTGCAACTGTTCGGCCTATGAAAGTAATGACATACAAAGGGCGCAAGCATTTAATAGTAGGTATCTTTGATACACCACTCCCATTTTCAGGAACAACTAAGTGAATGCCAAAATTAGACGTAGGTTACTAGACAGACCGACTCGTGATCGCTAATCTCGACCGGCTGAGGTGTGTTACTTATGCCGAACCATTGCTCATCTCAAAGTCCACAGCTTGTTGGCGAAAAGGTGGGTACGCTAGACAACGGACTAAGTAGACTATCCTGTTTAGGTTTGGCTAATAATTGGAACCAGTGGTCGAATGTGAAGTGTAATATGTCTCAGATACTCACTTATCCCTGTCTAATACCTCATACGTATTTTCTGGAAACATACCCTCCACCGGCTTGTCTTTCTTAATGTCACTGATACTTCTATTTTACCTTTTCCATCACCCAGGACCTTTGAAGTACATCAACTAAACCAAGATCGTATATGTCCCACACTTTTGACTTTTAGTGCTCACAAGCATTTATTTACAGCCCTAGACTCACTAGTTTTTCGCAACTTCCTGGTTTATTGCTACAACGCCTCAGTAGTCCCTACGGCAGAATGAAGACCATATCAACCATTCTCAGAGTGAACGCCTTTCTTGGGAGACGACCCAAAAACACTGCATCCAGCAAGCTCTAGAAACTGCCACTTAGTGAGAAGGCGCTTTAAACCCCTATTCACACACTTCAAGGGCGATTATAGAGATTTAGCTTATTCTGATCCACCACTGAGCCGAAATCTGTAGTTGCCCGGTCGAGAATAACGACAAGGAGTAGGTGACGCGCACCATGGTTTGATGGAGCATGAGGAACTATCAGCAAGGATGCAAAGTGCTTCTTCCCCTCTCAAACTTAGTGTTATACTGAAAACTAGATTGTGAAAAACTGAGGGACGATCTGTGCTGGTTCTCTATAATAATTCAGTGGAGTTGCAATTTAACTCTCTATGCGTATTACAGAGCAGATGTAATGGGATTCCAGTCCTGATAAGTGAACCAATAATCTGTAAAGAATCAGGAAACTTAAGCGAAAAACACCTGCCGATCTCAGTGATGTACACCGTTACGTAAGTATCCAAATGGGACACAACTGTTGCAATATTACGCTTTACTTATACGCCAGTATTATCCTGTGCTACCGCTTCTTCATAATGTACTGGAAAGTATCTGAATCAAGACACATAATGCAATGAACACTATGATCGATACAAATACTCTACATATTGTTAGTTTACTGAACCTGTTTGTTACAATTAGCCTTAGGACACGAATATTTTCAGATGAATGTATTCGGTGAACTAGTTATCTATTCAAAGTATTATGGCAATTCTGATCTACGTATCATTGGTGAAACTAAATACACATGTTAGACACGATTTGTAAGCCTAAACTTTAAATAGGAATTTGGCATGTCGATGAGACGCACTTCTTGTTGAACGACCATATTTAAAGAAAAAACTCACTGAAAATTTCTTGCAACAAGAGGACAGAAGGAAGTTAATAAAGTCGGCAGCGAACATTTTTGTTAAAAAAAAAACTTATAATATTGTCACACAACCCCTTCAACTGTTACCTTGGACATTGTTTTGCAGCACTTCACACAAAATCAAGAAATGAGCTGATATTTCGACCGAAAGTACAAAGAAAATGTGTGCGAAGTTGTTTTTTTCTTCTTCATAAACTAAGCAAGATACACAAATAACCTTCAGTTTTCTAAATTGATTATTTGGTCAAATTGTTAGGCTGATTCCTAGTTGAGCATTATTTTTCCAACGTGTTTTCTTTTTCTGAACATCCCTCACATCATACAAACATACACACAATAATCTGTCGACCCTAAAAGAAAAGTGATTCAGTGTCCTAAGAAGAGAGAAGTATGAAGGAATAAAACGACAGACAGGTGGGAAGGGAGGAAGAAATCACAAAACACAACATTGATTGTAAAATCATTTACAGAGTGGTTTAAAAAAAGGGTGAGATATATGTACACTTTCGTTTACTTTTGTTTGGTACCTAAAACAAAAATTTAGTGTTGAATGCGAGAATTGGCCACGCATGTAAATTGTAAATCCATTTTAACTGATCGACAACTGTGTGTAGGGATTTTTTGTTAAAAAAAACAATATAGACGTAAGTTATGTCTCTACTTAAGGAGACGATGGGTTCAAAATTGTGCAACTAGTTGGCATACGAACCTCGGTACTACTGCTGACAGGTGAACTATTTTTCTTCGATGGAGATCTTGAATGCTGTTTATAACTATTAATACTAGATGAATAAGGATTTTTCTTTCGTCTATTCAAATGTTGTATAGACGATGATGATGCTAATTTGGTATCATTTAAACTGACCACCTCATTGCAATGACGACTACAAACGGTTGAATTTGACGATGATGAATCTCGATGTTTGTCCGTAATTTTATTTTTTCTTTGCGATGACAAAGCACTTGACTGACAGTCAGTAGAATTCGATGAACCATTAACTTCTAAATTAGACGAAGAGAAATGATGGTTCCCCGTTAAGTAAGCAGAATTTGGGATAGAAGAATGATTTGAAGGATTAAGTGAAGTGACTACATTAAATTCTTCATTGGACAAACTCGATAAGTTATTAAAATCTGAAGAACTAATTTTTTCTTGCACAGGATTTGTGTAACATTGAGTATCATTTTGCTCTACTACTGTATTAGACACAGTAATAGTATTTTGAGTAGTAGTAGTAGCAGTGTAACCAACATTCCCATCGCTTGAGGTTGTTAACTCATGTGAATTTTGAACAACAGATGGTGATTGATAAGCTACATCACTTTCTGAAGTGTTGACAGAATTCAAAGAACATATTTTTTGGTTGCCAACATTTGACCATTCTTGTGTTTCACAAGAAACATCAGTCTCCAAATTTGAATGAGACGATGAAACGTTAGTTATGCTATTTGAACCAAAATTCATCATTTGAAATTCAGAGGTAATTAAACCAACAGGATTTAGATTTGTAGTTGCTTCTGAAACTGGACACGAATTACATGGTATATTTTGCACCTGACAAACTGTAGGAGTGTTATTAGAGGAAAGAAGTGGTTGCTTCTGGTGACCACTAGTCGATGAGATACCTGTTGGATAAGCGGCTGATGTAGATCCATTTGATGATTGATAAAGACAATTAATAGGGGTCTGAGCCAAAATAACCATTTGAGAACTGTTTGCAACCGCCGCTGCAGGAACACTCTAAAAAAGTATTCAAATAAAGACTCGAAATCAAAGTTATGAAAACCACTACAACAGCTATAAATCAAATAAAAGATTATGTTGGCAGTGAACTCCTGTAAAAGATTAGATGATAATTGAGGTGATAGGAAAGATTGTGTGGACAGAACTACCACACACACACACACACACTTTATCCCAAAACCAAGAGTAGAAATAGTTCCTACGATCGCAAGCATTAGTAGCAGTGGTAATAATAACGACTCATGAAAAATATCAATATGTAAGTACAGGGACGTGAAGGAGTTCCATATTAGGATGACGTGGTCGTCTAGGTCCTCAGTGAAATCAATACGTGATATGAGACGACACTCCACCGGCCAAAGCAGTGTATGATCTGAATCTATAATACGACGACAATGAATTAAATATTGCAACTATGAAGCTGAAATTTTGGCGCAAATTTTAATTAGTCCTAGCTTGAATAACAGTTAAAAGGAAACAAAATTCATACTTGTTAAGTTTAATGAATCTGGCAGACCTTGTTAGATGACTCGAAAGAGTGACTGGTCATTGGCTTGTATAAGGCCAAACGCAATGAATACATTATGTTATATTACAAAGTGAAAGTATTATTCCAGTCTTTTCCCGTATGTAGACAGTATTCAATAATAATAAATACAATTTTGTGATATCCCTACGACTTCGGTTATAGTATCCAATAGTGTCTTGCCAGAATACTTCTAGAACGTAACTGAACTTTTAAGCTCTCATTAACATGAAATACCAAACCATAATATTACAGCTATAATATTCTACTTTAGAAATTCACTGGAACTATACCAGTATTTGGAGTATCAACAGATAAAAAAGTAGGTTAAAAATAAGATCATAAGAAATAATATTTACAGGTGTTGGTTGTGACTGCTGTTGATGATGAACATACGATAATCCTCCCTGATAATTAGAAGTTGTAGGAGTTCCAAATGCAACTGATTGAAAAGCACTATGAGTAGACTGAGATGAGTTACCATTTGCTGTATAAACAGGGAGATTGTTAGCTGAGAAGTTTCCAGATTGAACATTGACACATGATTTGGAACGACTGAAGGGATAATCAGCATATCCAGCAACAATTGCAGTTGCTTGGTTTGGTTGAGCTCCAGAAGGCATTTGACCCTGGTGTATCCCAACCAAGTTAGCTCTATAAGAACTAGTAGAAATAGCCGACTGACCATTACCCCCATTCGTTCCAATGGAAGGGAAGGAAACTGGGACAGCTGTATTACCACCACATGGACCATTCTGCAATAGTGCTGCAATTGAAAATTAACACAAAATATTTGAAAAAAGTAAACACGGCTTATGTTTGAGAATAAAAAGTGAAATGAGTTTCGCTTTAAGGTTGACGTGGCAATAAAAGAACTAAAACAAATTTTTACGCGACAGATGGAACTTACTTGATGGCAATAAAATATTACGGTTTTGTGAGGATATTGAGGATGAATGCATATTTGGAACAACAACAGGAGTTTGATGCAAAGGTTGCACTAACTGTGCAGTTAAAGGAAATTGAGGAGTAAAGGTAGATTGTTGAGCTTGACCTAAAGCTTGAAGAGAAGCGAGATTAGAGAGACCTTGAGCCGTACGCGTTAAATGATTAGCAACAGGTATTTGTGGATGTAATCCAGCAGCGGCAACAAACGCTTGTGCATTAGGAGCAGCATTACGTCGTCTAGGATCTGCTTTATCAGCCAGTTTACAAGTTATGGGTTTATCCCCACCTCGAACAATATGTTTTGCTTCATTCATTTGTTCAACTGCTTTTTCCGCTTGTTCGGCTGTGGCAAAACGAACAAAACCAATCCCTGAAAAAAAATTTTTAAAAATGAATGCTCGAACATTTAGTGAACAAACTAGTCAACTTTTGAGTTAAATGCGCTTAAATTGAAAAGATGAAGACACAGCTTTAAGCAATTACTTGTTGATAGAAGACAATGTACATAGATCAATACATTAGATTTATATGATACAATAATCAGTACGTTAATAAATTGCATACAAGATTGATTATGCATTCTTGTCAAAAAGTAGAAAGAAAATACATTGGTAGGAACCCACCAGTCAGCACCTTAACATAAGTAGACGTAGGTAAAATGTACCATTCCTTTTTAATAAACTGGCTAAATTAATGTGCGAGCTTTACACACCGGTAAAACTTAATGATTCAGAATATGAATTATAAACGATGTCTGAATAGTAATGTAAAAGTGAAGCTTTAAAATTTGAACAATGGATAATTAGTCTTGGAAAAAGACACGTTCAAAACCTAATAAGATAAAACATGAACATGCGACACTAGTATAGATGATTAGTAGTACTATGAAAAGTCAATATAATCATACGGTTCATCAGTAATACTAAAATATCATAGTATCTCGACTAGAATCTGTCTTAAAAATGACGAAACTGCTTTACAATTGAAGAGCTGGTAAAATATGCAATTAATCCGCTTCTCCAGACAAATTGCGTTTTTAAGAAAAGTGATCTTGGATATTATTGTGATTAGGCTGAATGCATCACAAGTGAACATGAACATATTCGTTTATTAAGCTTTGAAGTATAGTTTTGTGTGTGATGACTGTAAGATACCACACAACTGCTCACATCGAACTAGGTGGGTCGGGGCTTAAACCTACAACTTAGTAGTTAAAAAGTCAAGTATTTTTACCATTCGTAGACCGCTTCACATACTAAACAGAATGGTATTTTTTTCATCTTATTGCAAATCACAAGAACCTTCAACAGATAAGTTTGCGGGTGTTTGTTGTAGTTGTGATAATCGTATTTTTATCTAGTTAGATTTAAATAAAAAACTTCAAGGCAAAACTCGACAAAATAGATCATTTTTAAAGCAGAATGAAAACAATCGAAACGTTATATTGTGGTGAACGAACGCTTAGGTGGGGAAGACCAATTTTATTGTTAAATGAACAATTACAGTGGTTTAGCAAAATGTGATACTTATACATTAAATAGATAATTTGCACATCTTTGAATTGTCTTTAAAAAGCCTCATTGTTCCTTCGTTCTTCTTGTTATCTTGATTGTTATCAGTTTCTTCCCCTCTTCTCTGTATTTCAATCTTCTCAGCCTTCTGTTCGCAGATATTCCACTTCTAATTGGTGTTAGATACTGCTTATGTTGACAGATATAAGTATGATACATCACACTTGTTCCCCTTTTAAACAATCGCTCGTGAGGTTGTTCTGCTCGCCGTACCATTTTCTTTGCCGCAGTCTGTGCCACGCTCCCTCAAAATTTCGAGTCCGCCAGCGCTCTGACTTCCGCAGCAAGTTCGACCTGCCGTGGCCATCAAAATTCGCCACCGAACGTCCCACTCCTCTATGTCGACAGTGACCGCCACAGCCAACGCTGCCTCGCTAGAGAAACTCACTCGGCGTCACCTTCCCGAACCAGACCGTCCCAACTAGTGCCTCCTCTACTAATCCCACAAGGTCGTCGCGGAGCCTCACCCTCTCCTTCGGCAGCGACACCAAATTTAGTGAGTGAACACTCAAATTGGGAAGACGTAACAATGGAGTAAAGATAGCACTTAATTAGTATTGCCAAACAATAACCATAAAGCTATGTACTCATGACGCATAATGCTCGCATAAACTCGGTTAAAAGTTGACAAAAAAGTGCTACATACCTGTAAATCCTGTGACTGTTTCAAGAAGTTTAACAGACGTAACATGACCAAATTTCTGAAACAAACTTTCCAACATCTCTTTTGAAAAACCTTCACGTGGAAGATTGCGTACATAAACATTAAGAGCATCTTTCTCATTTTCATATGCGTACTTTACTGATAATTTGCGTCCGTTAGTTCTGGCGCATTCTAAAATATGTGCTTTCGCTTTTTCTGCATCCTCTTCAGAAGCGCAATCAATAAAACCAGAACCTAAAAAGTTCAATAAGAGAATCTCTTTATCCCATTATAAAAAATTAAGTATGTTTTACCACCACCTAATTCGAGGATAATGTAGAGGGTTGGAAGTTAGTAATTACTAAATCAATATATAGTACTATTCCATGAAGTCCCTGATTTTTGGACTAAGTCATGTAGGTAGATTCAGACTATTTGGATGAGAACAGATCGACTATCGTAACCAATGGTTAGAGACGATAAAAAACTAAAATAAAACTAACATCGACGCATAACCAGATTTATTACCATCAATTCACATTCAGATGCTTAGTGACATGGTTTAAAACCATATCTGACAGTAAGTACTACGACTCATGACCCATTTGAACACATAAATATTGGTACAAAGGGGCACAAAATACATATGCGTCACATCACAATTTACGAAGCATATATGATTATTTAACTTTACTCAAATACTTGTGAATGTCTGGCAATACCAAGGAAATCACTAATCCAATATGTGAAATCTCATAAACCTATTTAAGTAAGTTGTTACTATTCATGAATCATGAACAATGCTTTGTCGTGGTTTAGTTATTCTTATTACATAGAAGCACATTAACTCCAGTGATTAGGAATAAAGTGATCCACAGAAAGTCATATTGCTAGGATTTTATCGTTAACTAATCGAATATAGAGGAATTTGAAGACCACTACGATTTTCACCAACACCTTATCTCCATCATACACTACAGAGAATTGTTTTGAGTGTCCACAATTCACATGAATACAACCCATCATGCACTGAAGTAAGAAAAGACCGAAACGCTAAGAAAATACCTGTAGTAATATTTACGATTACTGTTACATCAAAATTTCTTTACAAATCATCAATATATGACATCTTAGTTAATACTACTAACCTCTGCATCTTCCATTGACAACCATTGCTTTGCAAGACTTTGGCTGAACAATATTTTCAACAAGTGAACGAACTGTATCATCTGTATCAGATTCACTTAGTCCGCTTATATATAAATTGGTCTTGGAAGTGACAGTTGATTTATTCCGACGACCATGCTATAGGAAAACCAAAAAAGTATAGACAAATTTTCAATACAAGTCATTCAACAGTTGATTATACTAATACAGAACCGAGATTTTAAAATATACCTTTAGCTAATAAGTTAGAAGTTTAATGCGATTTAGAACACACGTCTATGAAATAAACTGACTTTTTTCAAAGCTTCATTACAGCATCATGAATTAGATATACTGGGATACGATATAACCAAATTAGATATTAATTTCAGTAGGGTAGAAAGGCTAAAAATAATCTTTTCGTGATCCAAATATCAGGTAAATTATTTATCAATATGTCCTTTCGATGACTAATTAGCACGACTCAACAGGTACATATTTATGTACCCCGTTTTAAGTCATACACTTTGTATGGATGTTAGTTGCGCGATTCCGTTTTCCACATAAACGTAAGTGGGGCTCCGACTTGTGACCTAATAGTTGGATATCAATTAATTCAACTAATACGCCACCGACCCAACACGTCCTGATACCAGTAGTTGTGTTATGAACTAGACCCGACAGGTATTCTTCAAACTACGTAACAAATTATTAAAATTCTAACCAGTGGAGTGCTACTAACTGACTGTTAATTGTAAACCTTAAACCATATGAGGTTACTTTAAATTTAGCGATAAATGATCATTTTATGGCAAATTTCTAATGATGCACTGAAGGGTATTGTTAACTGTCTCCAAAAACGAGTTTCTCATTTATTTATTAGATAGTCAACATGTGGTCTTCTATTCACCCGTCGAGGTTTCTGAAAACATTAATTACATTCTTCCCAACAATCTTTTCTGTTTAATTACCCTTCTCAGGCATTTTTTAGCGAAAACATGAGTTTATCATCAACGCTATCTTATCAGTACAGATCACGATCATTGAGCCGGAATGAGATATTCCAAAGAGAAATATTTCAGAAGCCAATTAAGTTAAACACGCACACCGACATAATCTTAAACATACAGTTGACCAAAAAAAATAGTATATCTGTAATATCCCAATGAGTAGAAAAATTAGATTTTCTACTCATTGGGATATTACAGATATACTATTTATTTATAACAATCTACCCAATGCCCAATTTATTCGAAATTATCAAATCAAACCTTGGTAATGATACCTATATACAGTTGACCTGTTCGTACATCCTTGTAATAAACATTTAACACAAATTTGCTCAACAGGTTGAGATAACTTGCAAAATTGATGTGAAACGTTGAGATGAGTCACATTACAAATTACTAGGTATGGGAAGCGAAACATAGTCATGGGAATTTTACATCAGATGAATAGATATATCAATTTAGAACAATGTACACAAAAGTATACAAGTTTAAGCCATCTTAGGTAAAATTGAAGATTTTGCATTTTTCCGAAATTATTTTCGGTGGGATTAGTATGGAACAATGTAACTACGAGAGAAAAGTAATTAATCATAGCCCAAAAATAAGAAACTCACCTGTGTTTGAGGGACAGAACCAAAATGTTTTAAAGAATCAAATGTACGGCAATGCGCTGTCATATTAACTGCCATCGGTGCCTGTGATGGTACATTTGCATAAGTTTGATGTATGTGACCAAGGTTGCCATTACCCATAGCTGTTACTAGAGAAGGTGCTAAGTAAGACAACGACTGACCATATGGAACAGGTGGATGAGGCAGGGGTAAGGGCTGGGAAGCCGATTGTTGGAACTGTTGTAGGTGGTAAGAGGGATTTAATGAAGCACTGGGAAATTGACGCCCAGTAATAGCAGGTTCAAGTGACTGGTTGGCACCAACAGAGAATGAATGAGGGAAAGGGTAAGCCAAACTCTGATGAGGACTGAATCCACCAGGTGCTGAAGGGATTGAGGAACCAGGCAAAACATTGGAAGAGAGAGTCGGTCGTACATAACCAGGGGTAAGTGCACCAATAAGCATACTGCTAGAATCCATCGGACCAGAAATGTGACGGTCAATGGATATTGCTGAGCCATTAGCAATAGTCGGGTGACCTGACATCGCTGCAATGATAGGCCAATGTGGTTGCATATCTATGCAAAGATTTACATACCAACATTTAAAAAAAGGAATTTTACTTTATTGATCCAATAAATTGTTTAAGAAATTAATTTTTCTATGCCAAAAAGGATACTGTAAAGAATTTGACTTGATTCAGTATTGACAACACAAAATTCACGATAAACAGACGGTAACACTGAACTATGAATATGGAAGATTTATGTACATTACTTTAGATTGAAATAAAATACCATTTTTATGAAGATTAAAGCAATGAGCGAGAATGGGGTCGAAGTGAGTTTCCTTAGTATCACTATACTACCAACACTCGGCATAGCCCAGCAAAGAAAAGATGGCCACAAGTGTTGTCTGACCTTGAATTTTACCGGGAAGTATGATGAATGAGACATTAATACTTACCCAGATATCGATATTAGACTACCCATTAAAGTAACACTAACACTGACAGTACATTCGCCTAATTATCTAAAATAGGACGGTAGCTACGTAAAATATTAAACTTAATTTGATCTGGTCTCTAACTTGAGTGAATTTGTACTAATCACTGTAAAAACGCTGCTACTTTAGTGGATGGGATCAGACTAACAAATTCAACGTTTAATAGTATTTTTGGGTGCTGACAACACATTACATAAACTTGTTATTCCACATATTGACGAAATAAGTTACTTTGAGGTACCTTTAATACATAGAACGTGAACCAAAATTTGTGAAAAACACTTACCGTAAAAATTTCTTTTAATATTCGAAGAGATAACGAATTATTGCTATTTAATATAACGTCAACGTTTAGCCCGTCGGAGTTTGAATGAAAATCATATTAACCGCATTTGCATGTTGAAAATCAGAATTTAAAGAATGCGTACAACAACGGAACCAGTCTTAGCTAAAATGTTAAGATACAATCCAAAAGTCAAACGATGGTAAAGTAGACTAACGTAACGAAAATAGGATGAGTCGATTTAATAGTGTAACGATTATTGGAATTAAAAAGCAACCGAAACACCTAAGTTACTAAAATACTTTATTTATTTATTTGTTTATTGAAACACGAACATTGGTACAAGGAGGCATCAAACAGATATGCGATTTATGTGAGGGTTGAGATACTGATCGGGTGCCCAAACCGAAGCATGTGGTTTTCTTGGGGGGGGCACATCCCGAACCTTTGACAAGCTAGATTTTAGTATACAAATCCATAGTGCATTCACCTAAGCTCAACTGTTTCGTACAGTTTTCATTCGCTGGTACTCATGCATAGTATTTATCATACACATCCTAACTATAAAGTTATGCAACATAATTTTTTGTAGTTCACAAAGTTTAGACTTTTCTAATACAAAAAGTGCCGTCTTACAACGAAATTCTAAACATTCAAAGGGAGAGGTAACTTTAAAGAAGATCGTAGCGAGTAATGGAGAAATCAACTCTTTGTTTTGTCTCTGATAACTGATTGCCAAGACAGACTATGTATCTGCTCTCTACTATATCATAAAAACACGCAGTCAAAACAGGATGACTTTTTCCTTTCTGTGGAGGCACTTTTAATGCGGACCCAAAGGGCCACAAATGTTACACTACTCATTAGTATAACTGGTTTACAAGATAGATACTAGGCCTAAAGCCAGTGACGAGATAGCGATAGTCGGTTGCCCAAGAAGAAGTAGGTAGAGCATCGTCTGGACAGTGTACAAGACTGATCTCCCCTAAGGACAGAATACACTGCTGGGTCATAATTTAGATTTAACCTATGATCTCGTCAAAACCAAAGGACTACGTGATCTGTTAAAATCCTCATGATTCATAAATATGAAAGCCACTAAACAAGCACCTAACACAATCAAATCTTACATAAAACATTCAGAAGATTTAGGGTTGAATATTTTTCTTTTAAGATCATTCCCAAACCTGTGGTGAATTGAGAAGTGACTGAGTCTCGACTGAAGGCGAAAACTTCAGTAGTTTGCCCTTCACTAACCGTTCATTTTAAACGTTATATCTTGGATACCAGTTGTAATGTAACGAAGTAGAAACTCACTAACAACTAGTGAAAATATTTATAGGGGTTTTCGAAACATTGCTACTAGTAACCTTCAAGTGATATAGTAATAAGCATGATCGGAATGTTAACTGATGAATCCACAAACCTTCGTCGACTCAGTGTGGCCAAGACATGCTCTACATCTGCTGAGTCACTATCTCCATCCGCAATGATTACTAAGAGCAGTTTGCGCGAAAGCTAAACGCGGCCAAACGAAGACACGATGGCAGTGCATACAGTTGGTAACTTGGATAACCACGTCGGGAAGTGAAAATTTACCGACCGAAGTCGGCACGATTACTAGTCCATATTCAGGGACGTTGAATGATATGGATCAAAACTAGCCGCACTGGCACTATCAAATATAACCTCTTTTAAATCCGTAAGCACTGTTACGCGATTTCTATTCCCCAACTTGTTCTGGTTAGTTCTTAACATTTCAACTGTTTAACCTAGCCTTAATCTTCATTTTGGCAGTCTAACCCGCTGTTGTCATGAGGTATCTATGGTTGGTCATTTGTAAATCATGCCTAACAACGCCTCATTTATGATATTGTGGGATGAAGTAGCTAGTCTGTGGACATTTGCCGGGGCGTTTTGTATTGGTGTCCTAAATCTCTAATAAGTTTTAGTAACTCACAACTACAGTATACCTGTGAAACATACGGGATACATATTTATAATCATACATTAGCAGGCGGACAAGGGAAGTTAAACACACGTCGTAATAAGTGACTATGAGCCGTAAGCGAGAAAATTCTGGCGGACTCAAATAAAGCCTGGATAATGAAAAGAATGACCGCTTGATACTTCTTAGAAATGTACAACGTCCTTAACCATCAAGTTACTATTTTTTATCGTGTTCTCGACTTTACAAAACCTTACTTATTTGATAGTAGGTGGATAGCGAATGCAAACGATGAAAGTAATTCAAAGACTTAGACTGGACCAATTAACTGCTACGATTTTCATATTTACTTATTTACAGTCAGAGTTTCTGGTATTGGAAACCCACGGATTTCATAACTGTAGATAATACTTCAGTCGAAACCCACTGAATATTGTGCCTAATATCAATTAGAAATCAGAAGTCATCAAAAACAATACTGAAGTCCAACGAAACCAGAAAGAAGTCAACAAATACATTAACCTAATCTCTAAGTTATCATTTAAAATAGAGTTGTGATTATTCCAGCTATTCGAAGTAGTCAGGCAGTTAAACATATGGTGTCGAAAAAATCTAGTACTTTAATGCACGAATACACATACCAATTTCCAAAATCTGTCTTCATTATGACGAACACTAGATAACAATTTCAAAGGACAAACATGGCGGAGGCGAATGTGCATATGGCGGTCCCGAAGGAGCCTTGACCTTCGATTTTGTAGCACAAAAACAAAAAAAATGGCAATGCATAGCTTAGACAAAAATTGTTATTACAAGGTTCTCAAACTTAATGTTTTGCAAATTTGAAGAAATTTATCGATCCATGAGTCAAATAAAGTTATGTCGCCTCAATTTAAACGACCGCAGTAGACTTACGAATTTCGGATGTTACATCAGGTTACCAGGACTAAGGGATATGACAGTTTATCACAGTTAGTGACGCCTTTGTCAAAGTTAATAAGGAGGAGTCCCGCGTTTGCTTGCCTGATAGGTTATTTTCCATCTTTAACTTCGAATCCCACCAGTGTAGATCGCTAGCGTAGATGGTCTGCGTCAAATCATTAGGGATCCACTAAAGTTAAAAGGGTGTGGTGAGGACAACTAACCGACGTCAAAATCACACCTCGTGGCTAGTGCCTAACATGGATTACCCTCTCGTCGTGTTCGGGTACTATGCCTACTTTGATGACCGTACAACACAAACGACGTTATCCCAGAAATGTATTAGAGTTGGTACAGAAAACAGAGTGTGGCCACCACCGTATGGGCCAGTCCACGGCGTGCAATTAATTTGGTCACATTTGCTGTCCCCAACCATGAAGAGGATCGGCAAACCGTCCAACATTCAGTGACCTGACTGCCAGATACTTAACTAGAGCTCAGTAACGTTCCATTGCTCCTATTCCCCAATAAAACTTAGCGTCGATGGAGTAAAAATATGGCAGAAGATAACACGTAGCGGAACCCTTTAATAACTGAGGACGGAATACAAGAAAATAATTTGTTACATAAGTTTATGTCGGTTGTGAGGACTTTGTGTTCCCTCTTGAAAGATGCAAAGATTCATCTAACTATTTCTGTATTCAGAGAGTAACCTGGTTTCTAATTTGTAGTTACCCCTCTTAATGATACCGACAAAACTAGAATTAATTTTTCTATTAAACTGTCATGTGTTCTAACAATGCTATAACGTATCTTCCTGAGTTCCTGTATTCTATAGTTGAAGGTCGAGTCAATTCAAACCTTTCGGACATGAAATCGCAAGCTCATTTAGAGCACTTGTAACACGTCCATTCTAAATTGTCTTTACCACTGTAGAGTAATTATAGCAAAACCTTGTCCATATATTCTAAAGTCCAATCACGTTATAAAATACAACAGAGATTCCTTCCCAATAACTATCACCAGATTGGTTCGGTGTGTATTATTGTTGCTATCGAACAAAGTTTTTAATACAGAGGAACCATTCAACAAACTGTTTGCGTTTCCGTTTTGCATTCCAATTATATACTTCTACTTTCCGCTTGTTGTGACATAATCCCTTTAGTGCATTTACTGTAGATCACCCGGTTCCGTTCGACAATCAATATTCCACACATACAAACTTTGTCTCCAAGCCTATCGATTCTCGAATTTTTACAATAATTGGTAGTGTAGTGAACAGAACATGGGTGGGGAAAACCGAATGTATTGGACACGAACTTACTGAGCATCTGAATAAAATCTGAGAACCACAAAGTAAACCATTAATTTGCAAAATATCAACCCATCATATCAAACTTGACTGTTCCTGTTGCAAACATCAGTCCATTATGTCAGATCTCATTGTTCATGCTTTTTCATACTAATTGCATTTCGTTCCCGTTCTTTCCTCATCGACCTTCTACTGAAATACAACCTATGTCTGACACCGTTATATACCATTTCTGTGGATATAAGTATCCCACACCACAGTAGTTCTAAATTTAATGCCCTATACTGGCTACGAATAAACATGCGGGATTTTGACACGACCGTTGCCTCTACCTTGAAGTAATAGTCGGGATTGCCTACCGTGGTGGACCAATCGAGCCACAGTAGCTGAAACAGTCGTTCTTCAAGGGCCTACCCCACTAGAAAGGTCGGTTGAAGAGCGGCAAGACTAAGACCAGCAAACCCAAAGTCCGACTGCGAAACCGAAATATTGACATTACAGAGGTGTGACGGCAGTAAGGTTTTCCCCTCAGACAACCAGCAGAATAGTGATACTGCCCCTACACAAGGAACGGTGGAGTTAGAAATTTTCGACCCTAAAAGCCACACCCCGTCTTATCCCACGGATATCCGTCTCCGGCGGTAAGATCTCAACAAGTACGAAGCTAACATGAAAATTACCTACAAAAATGTCGTGTGTAACCGGCCTCAAATAGTTGTCCCTTGGGCACTGAGGTCACACGCCCAGATCAGTAAAACTAACACCAACCCAATTTCATTTTTAGGTACCTCTAGAATAACCCTTCCATGGTGATGGCAAACGGGAAATGATAACCGCCCTCATATATCTAACAGCATTCAAGATTGACTGTAGTATTTAGGCCTACACCGGCATTAACGCACTTATCTATACTACTAGAACAATAAGTTGAGTCAAATATAGTGTACTTGACATGGTGTGACTACCTGAACTACAAGATCTCATACAAAAGTCACATTACTGTCTATACTGACCCAACATACATGATGTCTTCCTGAAGAACATTCGGGCTGGGGATGGAATAATTTACCTCATATAAAGAACAAGAAGAAACATAGAGTGACAACGATTGCAAGACCAAGACATGCAGCCACGACTGAGTGTTCCGTCTCCAAATTTTCTTGAAATGGTTAGCGTTTAACACAAGCCCCTTTGGTCAGTATATGTTCGGATTGAAGGATCGTGTGTTTAAGGACCAATGCGACTGCTGACTAACAACAGAACAGATGCATGGGCACAATGCGTATAAAACATGCTACAATTTCAAAGGAAATTGAAGACATCATGGATACTCGATGTATGACAACTCTACTGTCCAAAACCCATCGTTACGTAATGGTCCCAAAGGCAAGTAAACCACAAGTCAAGGATGTGATTATATGTTTGAACATGGAGCACGAAACATGTGGTGGATCGGACGTATCAATACCAAAAACAGCGATAAAGTTTCTGCAAAAAGTATGGAGGTTATTGAACTATTGTCTACTTTGGTATTAGTACATTTATCTTTGCTACTAAAATAATAGACCTAATCTCAAAATTGTAGATTTGTCATGATATGAAAACCTAATTTGTGAGATCTTAGGTGGAAGTTACATCATTGCCTACGCTGACTCGTCGTATCATGATAGTCTGCAATATGATGTTTAGCACTCAGAGTAGAGAGGATATTTAATACAAGATGCAACTAGTTTTACAGAGTGGCCACGCCTGCATGGCTGAGCGACGCCATGTCAGTTCGACTCCATTCCTCCCGTGTTCACCATTCTTGACCTGTTAGTCGCTTAACTGATCCGATTATTCCTTATGTATATATATGTACATTTTAATCCTGTTAATTGACTTGCCAACTCTCTCATTCATCTCGAGCGCTCACTTGCTTGCCCGCTTGCTTCTCGGCACTACCCTTTCATGCTTGCTTAGCGTACATGTAGTTATGGTTATCTGTGCATTTTTTACTTTTACTTACACCTGTTACTCCTCGTGAAGGAGCATAGGTCGCTCACCAGCATTCTCCATCCAACCCTGTCCTGGGCAATCCTTTCCAGCTCCTTCCAGTTGTAATTCATCCTTTTCATATCTGCTTCTATTATCCGACGTAATGTGTTCTTTGGCCTTCCTCTTTTCCGCTTCCCTTCAGGATTCCAAGTTAGGGCTTGCCTCGTGATGCAGTTTGACGATTTGCGTAATGTATGTCCTATCCATTTCCATCGTCTTTTCCTAATTTCCTCTTCAGCTGGAAGTTGGTTTGTTCTCTCCCACAGAAGGCTATTGCTGATGGTATCCGGCCAATGGATGTTGAGTATCTTGCGTAGACAGCTATTTATAAATACTTGTACTTTCTTGATTGTGGTTGTTGTAGTTCTCTAAGTTTCAGCTCCATACAGTAGAATTGCCTTGACGTTCGTATTGAAGATTCTCACTTTGATATTGGTTGAAAGTTGTTTTGAGTTCCATATGTTCTTCAATTGTAGGAATGCGGCCCTTGCTTTGCCAATCCTCGCCTTTACGTCTGCATCTGAACCTCCATGTCTATCGACGATGCTTCCCAGATATGTGAAGGATTCTACATCTTCCAGAGTTTCGCCATCAAGGGTGATTGGATTGCTGTTCTCCGCTTTGAATTTGAGGACCTTGGTTTTCCCTTTGTGTATGCTGAGGCCTACTGATGCAGAGACTGCTGCTACATTGGCTGTCTTTATCTGAATCTGTTCACGTGTACGTGATAGGAGGGCTAGGTCATCTGCGAAGTCCAGATCGTCTAATTGGTTCTGAGCTGTCCATTGTATTCCGTGTTTTCCTTCAGATGTCGAGGTCTTCATAATCCAGTCGACCACCAGAAGAAAGAGGAAGGGAGAGAGTAAACAGCCTTGTCTGACTCCGGTCCTTACTTGGAATGCATCTGTCAGCTGTCCTCCATGCACTACTTTGCACTGTAGTCCGTCGTATGAGTTCCGGATAATATTGACAATCTTCTCAGGAACTCCGTAGTGTCGAAGAAGTTTCCATAATGTCCTCCTATCTACACTGTCGAATGCCTTTTCATAATCAATGAAGTTGATGTATAGTGACGAGTTCCACTCAACTGATTGTTCGACGATGATCCGTAGTGTTGCAATTTGGTCTGTGCACGACCGATCCTTTCGGAATCCAGCTTGTTGATCTCGAAGTTGGGCATCTACTGCATCCTTCATCCGGTTCAGCAACACCCTGTTGAAGACTTTCCCTGGTATTGACAGTAGTGTAATGCCTCTGTAGTTTTCACATTTGCTCAGATCTCCTTTCTTTGGAATCTTGATGAGGTGTCCTTCTTTCCAGTCCATTGGCACTTGTTCCTCCTCCCAAATCTTTTTGAATAGAGGGTAAAGCATGCTTGTGGTTACTTCGACGTCTGATTTCAGTGCTTCAGCTGGTATGTTGTCGGGTCCTGCTGCTTTCCCGTTCTTGATTTGTCTGACGGCCATTCTAATTTCTTCCGTCGTTGGTGGGTTGACATCTATAGGAAGATCTGTGTGTGCTACTTCGATGTTCGGTGGATTCATTGGAGCCGGCCTATTCAGGAGTTCCTCGAAGTATTCTACCCATCTGTTTCGCTGTTGTTGAATTTCAGTGATTGGCTTGCCTTCTTTGTCTTTGACCGGCCTCTCTGGTTTACTGTATTTCCCTGATAGTTTCTTCGTTGTATCGTAGAGCTGTTTCATATTTCCTTCTCTAGCAGCTTTTTCTGCCGTCGTTGCTAATTCTTCCACGTATTTCTTCCTGTCGGCTCTAATGCTCCTCTTCACTTGCTTGTTTGCTTCTATGTATTCAGCTTGTGCTTGGACTTTCTCTGCTCGTGTTTGGCTGTTGTTAATTGCTGTCTTCTTGTTCTTCCTTTCTTTGATCTTGTCCAGTGTTTCTATAGAGATCCACTCCTTATGATGGTGTTTCTTTAGGCCCAGAACCTCTTGACACGTTGAAGTCAATGTTTCTTTGATGCCTTTCCAGTTGTCCTCCATACTAGTTTCTTCTCCCTTCAGTAGATCTTGCAAGGCTTGGAATCTGTTGTTGAGAGCTATCTTGAATTCATTGAGTTTGTCAGTATCTCGAAGGAAGGCTGTATTGAACCTTTGTAGTGCTGTTTGTCCACTTGTCCAGTTCTTTTTTAGCTTCAGTTTTAAATTGGCTACAACTAGGTGGTGATCTGAAGCTACGTCAGCTCCTCTCCTGGTTCTCACATCTTCCATTGTCCTTCGGAATTTTTTTGATGCAAATATGGTCTATTTGGTTCTCTGTAGTGTGGTCCGGTGAGATCCATGTAGCCTTGTGTATACGTTTGTGTGGAAATATTGTGCCTCCTATGACTAATTTGTTGAATGCACACAAATTTGCAAATCTTTCTCCATTTTCGTTCCTCTCTCCCAGTCCATGTCGTCCCATAATATCTTCATATCCAGTGTTGTCTATTCCGACCTTGGCATTTAGATCTCCCATCAGAATGATGAGGTCCTTTCTTGAGCATTTCTCTATGATTGACTGCAGCCGCTCGTAGAATTGATCTTTAATGTCGTCGTTGCTATCATTGGTGGGTGCATAACATTGGATAATATTCATTAAGATCCCCTCCTTCTTTGTTTTGAATGATGCTTTGATGATTCTGGATCCGTGGGATTCCCATCCTACAAGTGCATTTCGTGCTACTTTGGACAGCATTAGAGCAACTCCCTGTGTGTGTGGAGCATTTTCCTCTTCGTGACCGGAGTATAGCAGCATCTCTCCCGTAGCTAGCCTTTTCTGTCCAGCTTGAGTCCAGTGGGTTTCGCTGATTCCCAGTACTGCCAAGTTGTATCTCCTCATTTCCGTTGCTATTTGGCTGGTCTTCCCGGTTTCCCACATTGTTCTAACGTTCCATGTACCTATAAAAATTTTTGCTCTAGTTGTTAGAAGGGGCATCGGCCTCGTGGCTTCCGAAGGAATTCGGCTTTCACCATGAAGCGTCATAATTCTTCTAAATGAAGACCTTCTAACTCTCAGGGCAGAGTTAAAATGGTTTGAATTATTTTTTCTGGTAAGCGTTTTTTTAGCGAGTTAGTTTTCTACGGGATGGGGACGCTAACCCCATGCCCAACCCTCCTCCTTTACCCGGGCTTGGGACCGGCAGTAACTCTAGAAGAGCTACAGGCGGAGTTTATCTGTGCATGGTGCACTAATAAACATAATCAACACTTCGTATTCGCCTTCTGATTAATACATTGTTGGGGCGTAATTCAGTGACGGTTATCAAGACGAACTGTATATGAATTTTAAGGATTATATTGAATATCGACCACCACAAGTGGATAATGGCAAAAATTATTTACAAAATAAGTCTATGAGGATCATCTCTACAAACTTAAGTCGACTAGTTGTCATAGATGATACTCAGAACAATCTATCCAGTCTACACAGATTCGGTGCTGACTGTTGACCAAGAACCTTGAGCTAGAGATGTGTTCCGTGTCGGAGAATATGGCATTTAACCTACATGTGTTAACTGTATGTCCATCTTGGAATATCTGACTGAGCATGTGACTGCTAAATGAATTACTTCAATTTTACTGGTCAACTTGTACTCAGTTGTGTGATTAATTCGCATGCCTTACATGTGAATCCTCCCAATATTCCTTTGTTTTTTTGTCTCTCTACCTATCTATTTGGACACTATATTTTACTACTTTACTGATGCATAAATACTTCAGACATGCTAACTGATTGATACTCTGGACAGTTTGTAATCGTTTCAATACAATTAAGATTAATGCACAGAATTCCAGTTCTGAGTTTATTTCACTCCAATACACTTGTTAAATATTCTACTACCAGTGTTATGTCTACTCTAATACGATTGCTGTTGATTCTAAGTTCCAGTGTTAATATAAATCCAATTCATTTACAAAGAAATTTGATCTTGACCTTAATCTAGTACTGTCATTATTCTAGTCCACTTGTATCCATTTATCTAATCATACTTTGACTGTTTATAACTACTGTATATGCTAGTGAATTCAATCACTGAATTATAAAATCAATAACATTTGCATTCTAGTTCTTACTTGATTCATTTCTCCTTGACTATCGAGTAGAAAGATAAAGAATATATCAAAGACTGACAAAATTAATAATTTTGGGGATTTATTTACCATTACGCAATTATCATTCCATACAACTACGGAATTCTTCACTGTTTAAACGGAAATCTGGTCTTTTGAACTTAATAATATATCTCCAACTAATGTTCATTGGATATATACCAGGATTTGTATTGGAATCCATGTTAATGGTGTCTGGGATAAACTCAATAATTTTAAGACTAATAGTGGGAGCCGGAAAGTATGCATTCGTAACCTCGAAATATGTCCTGCTTTCTTTGACTCCACGGCAACCATCTCACTACAATGAAATAGAGTCCCCTGATTTGATTTCTTGGGTGGATTTTCCCACTTTTTATTCTGAAAGTCAAGTGTTGAATATTTTGATGATACATATATTTTGAGGCATCTGCAATAAAGTGAATTTTAGTTGTAATGTTAATGAAGGTTTATCTTTTCCCCTTGTCGATGTCAAATACTTGAACTAATCAATCTTTATTGGTAAATTTACATTCTGAATGGATTGTCTCAATATTTCTATTTAGTCACAAGGTTTTGTTGAAGCTATACAATATTAAACAGTGAAATCAAAAACATATTTTCTCTCTTGTTTAGAACTCATCAGTTAGATGTACCTGTAGGCAAATGTTGCTGTTCACAATGAAACTCGAACCCGTTGAATAAGTTATGATGTATATTAACCCCATACCCCAGGAGATGACTCATTCAAATTCAAAGAAAAAATAGCACTTCGTTACAATCTTAATGTACGTAACAACACTGGGACGTGGCAGTGTGATAATTAGAAGTATTTGAATTATAGTACAAACTAAGAATTTCAGAAATAACGCAATTGGATCAATAAGTACTATATAGACACGAACTAATCTATTGTATTTGAAATTCGAAATCAAGCATTCAACATGTACAAAGGAGTCGTTTGTTCATACAAACATCACAGGCAAATAGATCTATCTAGCGGGTTCTAAATAGAATACAATGTTATCTCCATATTCCACCCCTAACCATATATTATTATTACTATTATTATTATTATTTTAACACATAGATACAAGGAGGCACCAAATACATATGTACCACACAAATCTCATTCGACATGTGTGAGAGCTGTGATACTGCCCGGGTGCCCAAACCGGAGCAGGTGGTTTTCTTAGAGGGCCACTACCCGAGCCTTCGACCTGAAGGTCTTACCTACAAGGCAGTGGAGCGTCGTGAGGAGATGCAGTCCAATGGTAGCCGGTGACCAACAATTGGTTTATACGCCATTTGTTCCCGCAGGATACTGGAGCCCATGTGCACCATTGATTTGGAATCCCGTTAAAGCGCCGGACATTCGCTTTTCGTCCTCTCATTTTCGTAAACAACACCCCCTCCACGAGAAGGCAGTGAGTAGGACTTCCCTGGCAGAGGCTATATACGCGTGGCCATGTGAGAAACCATATACCAAATATATTACTTATTATTAATCAATCTTCTTTCAATATATATACAATAAATGGAAGTTTTTTTCCTTCAAGAAAATCAGAAATTTGTTCGTTTCATTACGGAAGAATAAATTTTCAAAATTAAAAAAAAAGAGAAGAGTTTAATTATGTTGTTCCTTTTTTCTTTCTTCTGGTTCCGTCATCACTGGTTTTACACAAATATGTATTATCATGTCATAATATTTTTGAGTTCATTGAAGAGAATAATAAATTTGATTTCTAGAACCAAATAAGTCAACCTTAATGAATGTTTTTTTTTGTTGAAGAAAACAACATATATATGTATAGAATAACTTAGTATAGTCATTCACGTGTACTGAAAAGAAGGGGGTTCCATTTACGAATGAATAGTAGAGATAGTCAAAAAAGTGATAGGGAGAAAGCAAAGTATCGTACATCCATTTTCATGTACCATTTTAATGTACACATGTCATGCAATCACACGTGTTTGTCTATTCTTTTCATGACATACTAACATGAATAATGATAGTTATAATAATATCTTGCGATTACGTAATCCTTATTAATTGCATGTCTAAAGTGATTACTTTTCTCTTTTGACTTGATCCGATCATTTTTAGATGTTGCCAGTAAAAAAAAAACAGAACATCTTTTTAATCGTAAAGTAAAAATAATGTGAATAATCTAGTCAAGTATTTATGATTGAATTGTGAATTATAAAATAGAACTGATTGAGATAAAATTAATAAAGAAATGGATTAGTTGAAGTGACGTTTTTTTTTAAATTCCTATCAAGTAGACTTTACTGGACAATATTAATAAGAATTATTAATGTACACGTGGTATTAGTGTGGTGAATTGATCTTAGCTAGAGTATCATTGAAAATCAGAAATCACTGGATATTTGTTTCGTCCTAGTATAAGACTTCTCAACAGTGAGCATTCATCACAGGAGATCGAATCTAAAGTCATCGATCTTGAGGTGAATGCTTAACTTCTAAACCACTAAGCAGGCATCCGACGATGTATATATCAAATTTCATGTGTTAACTAATGTATAGCTTCAAGATGTTATTCCTAGAATTGTTTTGAGAAGCTGTGATCATTTCAGTTCAACTATTTCGGTGTTGAACACTTATCCATCTCAAGCAATGGGAAACGGTTGTGCTATATCGTGAATTGATTGAAGTAAAACATGTATACAATCAGATATGGGTCCAGTGATCTAGAGGTTAAGCGTTCATTGCAACGTTCGATTCCCTACAGTTTAATCGTAGATGTAGGCTGATGAGAAGTTCCATGTTAGGATGAAATAACTCCTCAATGCTCCCTGATTTAAATTATGAAGATCACGTATAAACTGGCTTTTCTATTTCTAGAAGAAATCGACATAAACATATGATTACTGACTTTCAATAATTACTACTGCAAAGATAGATAGATAGATTCAGTTGATGATGAACATCAACTCCACAAAATATCTCTCTTAATATTCAATTCTTCAACATGAAGTTAAAATTTGTTTTATTGAATAGTCACAGAAAATAAACCATGTGTTACATCACTAAATCTAAATATTTAGTGTGTACTTAATAAGAGATGGGTAACATTATAAATACTATACAAAGATTTATAAGATACAGGAAAGCATTCTGTAGCCAAATTCTTACATACTTTATCATAGTAAGTTGTTTGAAGTAAATAGTTTAATTGTGAAACTTATCCAATCTCTCTAGATAACACTATCAAAACCAATTTTTATTTTGGAATCTGAATGATACAGGTACTGACTATGTTGTCTAGATCAATAACTGAACAATTCCTAAATCCTAAAGCTGGGTAGCAACACTATATAAGATAATATCAATAGACAACAACAACAAAATAATAATTCATCATGTTTATTTATTGATAATCATAATAAACTAAAGTTTTATTTTCAAATATTCACTTAATCGATAAAACGAAAAGAGACTTGAACATTGAACAGTTACATTCAATAGATTGTTGTTTTAATATTTACAAAGATCATTCATTATTTTTTTTGTACAACCATCATCATCACAAAAAACCAAAATCGAATTTCGATAAAAAAATAATTTCCAAGCATATGATAATTCACAATTAAAAAGTTTACCCGGTCAACAATGGACAGCTTAGTAGTTAGTAACAGTTGAATGACCATAGTTATCGGTATCGGTGGAAAATTTAGATAATATCGTTTATATTTTACGTAGATTCTTGTCCAATTACTGAATTATGATTGATTGGTTGATTTGTATGTGGAGATTTATTTAATAAATCAATTAGGGATATGATGTAATCACGCGCACGCTAAAAATAGATTAAAGGATAAAGATCGTTTATTTTTTTTGGGGGGGGGAGGTTGTAGCGATTTTTTCCACTATGTAAGTTCAAATGTTAGTAGAAACCAATATTGGTGAGGAGCTTTATGCTAAGACGAAAACACTTTAGTACCTGTTTGCTTTCAGTGGCACTCAAAGTGAGATCAGCCCGTGCAAAATAGACCGTATAAATGGAATTCTTATTTTTGATAGAGTATAATAGGTTTACTTTATTAAAATGTTATAATTTGGCAATTAACAGGCATTACTAAACTGAATTTAGACTGTACCTTAAATCACATTTTAAGAGAATTTTCTGGTTTGCTATTAGAAGCTGTGAAAATTTGATTTGGACATTCATATGCTCGTTTATCCATAAACAATGTAGTACACAATTCATTGATTTCTGGGTCTAGTTCTATAATGCTGGTCAAATTTTATGGATCAAGTTGCAATAAGCCCACTAGCCTAAGTCACTTAAGATTGCACCTCTGGCTCGGTTCCACAGTGAGCATTAGTCCCCTTTTAACCGTATTTTCACCTTGCTGACAAGTGATAAGTAGAGTTTACTACATCGCCTAAATAATGTAGGTTTGATCCCTCTTAGGGTTATGAGTGCATATTGCGGAAGAGTCTTACATAAGAACAAAAAAATTGTCCGGTAATCCCTGATTTTCAGTGGTTGTTTAGCTAAAATCAGCCTATAGCGTATAATATCTTCAAAGTAAATAATCCTCAAAACAATTTTCCTTTTAAAATATGAATTGTTAGTTAAAAATACTGATTCGTTAATCATTTACTCAAGAATTTTCGGCCAAAAACAAAACGACACAGGTATATTCAGTCTTTCAATAAATAATGTCTGTTTGGTTTTATCTAGTCATCAAAACTATTTTGAGTTTCTCCTACCACCACCACTTAGAAATTTCTAATTATTTGACATCAAATGCCCTGGCACGACAGAGGGTGGGAAAAGTCAGTTCTCCCTTTCGAAATGCTCTCACATGGCCATGCGTATACAGCCACTGTCAGCGAAGTCCTACTCACCGCCTTCTCGTGGCAGGGGTGTTGTTTACGAAATTAAGAGGACGGAAACTGAATGTCCAGCGGTTTAACCGGGTTGGTGAATGTGGAGAATCCACTTTAGGGAGTTGGCAAACCCAGATTCCAAACCAATGATGTACATGGGCTCCAGGATCCTAAGGAAACAAATGGTTTATGAACTAACTGTTTGTCACCGGCTACCATGAGACCGCGTATCCTGACGTTGCCCCACTGCCTTATGGATCACACTTTTAGGTCGAAGGCTCCGGGTGTGGCCCTCTAAGGAAACCACCCGCTCCGATCTGGGCACCCAGGCAGTACCACAGCCCACACAAAAATCAAGTTACTTGTGTGGCGCATATGTATTCGATGCCCCTTTGTGCCAATATTTATGTGTTCAAATAAATAAATAGACATGGTTAGCCTAATATTATATGCGAAATTTACTATTTATTATTTCGATGGGACTTTCAAAGAACTACCAGCAAATTAATGAAACATTGAGAATTGTTTCTTAAGATAACGTATCAGTGAAAATAGCCTTAATTTTAATTAAAGTAAGCATTTCAGTCAGTACTGTGAGAATTGTATTGATGAAACAGAGCTAGGAATACCATCTACATTGATTGTGTGAAATTTATTGTAATTTCTGATTGTCAGATTCCGATTCAAATGATTTCTGAAGTACTGTAATACAGTGAACTGTCTATTAACACGGTTCTAGCTATCATAATGCAGGAGGGACGTATGGCTTTTAAACACTTTCAGGAATGTTCTTAACAATCCAACAAGCTAGTGGCTATTGGGACTCAGTAGATAAGTGGATAACGCTGTGGCGTTACTGGGTTCAAGTCCCTGAATGAACATCAACTCTGGGATGCAAGTACATTCATCTGACGAGTACTGAAATCAGACGAAACTAGCTTTCTAGATTTAACTGCTAGCCACCATTCATTTTCGCTTGAGCATTTATAATAAAATAAAGTAGTAAGTATTTCAGTGATTAAAATACTTTTTGCAAAAATAAATAAATTTTCAACTTACCCTTAATGTTTCAATTTTACTGAGTTTTATTGATTCACAAGAAGAATGCGGTAAAACAATTCTAAGTTGTTCTAATGCATTATTTAATGCATGCATTCTAGCACGCTCTCGTCGATTGGCTTTTAATCTTCTTAGTTTGCTTACTGAATATTGACAATTCAATTGAATATTATATTCTTCAATTGACTTGTAAAACATATTTAAATTCCTCCACACAACAAATCTATGGTGAATGAAGATTTTTGGGCTGGGGGTTAGAGGAAACAGTGAACGTGTTCAATCAAAGGTGATTAATATCTAGTAAAAATTTGTTATTAAAATGAAAAGGTTGTGAAGATTGTCCATTTTAAAGATTGTTTACTTTACTGATTGATTTTTAACTAGGCAATTATTTAGATCCAGTGATCGCTAATTGTGAAAACGAACTGTGGAAGAGTTAACTATAGGACTGAAATAGTTTTCTATTACCCCTTCCCCATAGTTTTATACAATGATTTCTTTAGCAATTTCTCAAAAAATTTGACTTCACATGCAAAATAATTTTCTACACAATTTTCTGTTGATAATAATCATGTGCTCACTAGTGACTAGCTTCAAGATGAATTTCTTTGAGTTCTAGTGAGAGGCTGTGACCAATGGAGTCTAATCCGTGTCAAGTGTGGGACAGTTATCCACCTCAGACAATGGATGAAGTGTTGCGCACGACCATTAATCGATTGGAGTTAGACATTAACATCGTTGGATACCGGCTCAGTGGTCTATAGGTTAAGCATTCGCGCGAGACCGAAGGTCCTGAGTTCGAGTCCCGCGTACGAGGTTGAGGATATACAATACTGAAGTGTCCCACACTAGGACGAAACATCCATTCAGTGCCTCTGGGTTTTCAATGGTGGTCTAGCTAAGGTTGATTCGTGAATCCAACTTTGTAAATACTACAATCCCCACAAATTCCCGTACTGATCATTTTCTACGTAGTTAAAAAGAGTGCACAAAGGAATCTGTGTAAATATTTACAAAACATCACTATCTCATTTGATTTGTTGTGACGATGTAAGAATATAACGAGAAATTTTACAGTCTAGATTAGTAAATTTGTTACCGCTAAACACTGTTGATTGAAGCTATCAAAATACCTGAGGTGAATTAAAAATGCTTCAGTGTAATGCTTGGATAGTAAACTAACTGGGAATTGAAGTTCTATTAGTTAATTAAGTCTCCATTTTACTTTAATTTGAAATACTTTTTGGTTCCGTTCGACAAATACACTGATATAGAAAAAGTTGTCTGAATGTGGAACATGTTTATTTGCTTGCTTGTCATTCACATGAAAGATTATAACCTTCAGATTGACTATTTCCTCTTAGGAATCAGGATTCAAGATAAAATATCTATCATTTCTAGGATATATTCGGTAAGAATTAATTTCATTTAGAATAATATCGAAAACCACGAAGCATTAAACTATAATTTTGTCCTGGTATATGAATTTTCATCAGTATACGAATGTGATCCTACCGAGAGCTGAACCCAAGACCGTCAGGTCTTACACCGTATACTTACGCCTGTTACTCCTAGTGGAGGAACATAAGACGCCCACCAGTAGTCTCCATCCAACCCTATCCTGGGCAATCCTTTTCAGCTCTTTCCAGTTGTTATTCATCCTTTTCTTACCTGCTTCTATTTCCTGACGTAATGTGTTCTTTAGCCTTCCTCCTTTCCGCTTCCCCTCAGGATTCCAAGTTAGGGCTCGCCTCGTGATGCAGTTTGATGATTTGCGTAATGTATGTCCTATCCATTTCCATCGTTTTTTCATGATTTCCCCTACACCTCGAAGCTGGTTTGTTCTCTCCCACAGAAGGCTGATGCTGGTGGTATCCGGGCGATGGATGTTGATTGTCTTGTGTAGACAACTGTTTATAAATCGTTGTACCTTCTTGATGATGGTTGTAATAGTTCTCCAAGTTTGAACTCCGTACAGTGGAACTGACTGTCTTGACGTTCGTATTAAAGGTTGTGACTTTATATTATTTGAAAGTTGTTTTAAGTTCCATATGTTCTTCAATTTTAGGAATGCGGCCCTTGCTTTGCCAATTTTCGCCTTTATGTCTGCATCGGATCCTCCTTGTTCATCGATGATGCTTCTCAAGTACGTGAAGGATTTTACATCTTCCATAGTTTTGCCATAAAGTGTGATTGGATTGGTGTTCTCCGTTACACCGTATAATTAACCATTAAAATGAATTTACTGAAAAGAATAGTTACTATTCATGATATATTTGGATGTATGAATTTTGATATCAGAAAAATAGTCTTCAAACAATTGAACTTATTAAACATACTACTTAACATAATTGAAAACAGATCATACTTACTTTTCAAAAAGATAGTCGTTTTATGCAAAAATTAACCCGTTTTAATTCAATCTAAGAAAATACTATAATCCCTTGAATTTAGATCCAAGTTAGTAATTCCATTATAAAATTGATGATGAATGTATATGTGTATGTATATACTCAGCTTTTATATAAATGAATTTATCCATAAGCATTTACTACCTCCCCCTCCTCGTCCTAACCACCATTTTTAACTGTCTCATCTTTTTTTCCAAAATTGTTTTTAAAAAAAATCTGATTGGATGATTTTATTCGGGTTTTAGTCTGGTTTTTTTTCCACTCTTAGTTTATGATGATAATTTTGCTAATTGGATTAAATTGATCATTTATCTATTTTCAGAAGGAGTTTTGTGGAGATCTTAGTAATTTCAATCCCATACTACGATGAAATGGCCGTCTAGTGCTTCCAGGTTTACCATAGTGGTCTAGCTTCAACTGACTCATGATTTCAACCATTGAAATTACTAAAATCCTCACAAAATTCCTTCTCATAATAATCATCTGCTCACTAGTGACTGAATTCAAGAAATATATCCTGCAGTTCTAGTGAGAAGTAGTGACCGGTGGAGTTCAACCTGTTCTGTTGTGAGATATCAGCTCATTGAAGGCAATGGTGTACAGTGGCGAAATTTCGTGGATTAGTTGAAGTTAGATATTAACACCATTGGATGTCGGTCAGCTCAGTGGTCTAATGATTAAGCGTTCGCGCGAGACTGATAGGTACTGGGTTAGAATCTCGCGGTTGGTGGGATCGTGGATGAGCACTGTTGAGGATTCCCACAATAGGACGAAACGGCTGTCCATTGCTTCCACGTTTTCCATGATGATCTAGCTTCAATTGACTCATGATTTCAAATATTGAAATTTATTTATTTTGTTGTAATCGATGGATAATAAATTGGTAGTAAGTTTAAGAGTTCTGTTGAGAAGCTATGAGCAATCGAGTTTAGTCATATTAGGAGTTGGGCAATCATTGTTTACTAACTGAATTAGATAATGGTTGCGCAGTATTTTGAATTAACTGAAGCTAGAAATGTAAACCATTGGACACTGGCTAATTGGTCAAACAGTTGAATAATTGTTGCGAGATTAAAAATCCTTTTTTGTGTATGATTTAATTTGCCCCACAGATATAAAAACTAAAATCTGTAAATACGATACTGGCGATCCTAGAGTCTATGGGAAAGCTATAGTCAGAACAAGGACAGCTTGGGTTTGAACTTTATCAGTTTCTAAACGTAAAAACAATTAGATTAGTACAATAATTAAAGGAATTATAGTCATTAAGTGCAACACACAAACATAACGACCAGTATTGCATGTGTCTTAACGAAATGAATAAAAATTGAGTGACACTAATATAATAGGGTAGTAATATCCTTCAGTTGACAGGTCACATGCAATAGGGATAATCTACAGACACATCAGATCAGATTGACATTGTGGGCGCTTAAACAATCATTTGATTGGTTAATTATGGACATAACTAACGGTTTGATCCCCTGAGAAATCACGGGTGACCATTGTTAAGGAGTCCCATCCTGGTACGAAATAATCATTCTGTTCTTCTGGATTTTCAGTAGTCATTTAACCAGAGCAAATTCGAGATTTAAACTATGAAGGCGTAGATCAGCATTAAAAAATGTCATTAAACCTGGAAAAGAGTAAGTTTTTTGGTGTTTTACGTCTGTTGACTTTCAATGGAAGACTGCAAATTTCTCCAAATAGTAAATTGTATTCTCATACAGAATTCAAAGATAGAAATAATTTATATTTGTCCATCAATGAATATTGAATAGTGTCATTCTTGTCCTGTCCTCAGTGTTGATCGAATTCTATCGATCAAGTTGGAATGTTCATTCCAGTTTGAGTAACTTGACATCGTATGTACAATGTTGTTATGTTGGGTGCTGGAATGTAGTCGGCAAGAAATCCTGAACCTAGAGTTCGATCAGGACTCAGTGATAAGCAAATCCAAATGCATCAGTCTCAAAGAACACAAATCTCTGTCCGAATACTTCAACCAAGTGACCCAGGTTTGAATCCTACATGGAGCATCAGTCCCCTCAAAATTGCAGGTAAAATAAAATATAGATTCAAGGTTTCCTATCGACTATCTTCGACCACCCAACATTAATTTGGATGGTTTCATAGAGACTTCATGTAATCTGTTGGTGATTTTCACGACGGGTAGAAATTGCACGAATAACTAGTGAAGTTTAGGTTTTTAAGTACCGGAAAGCTGTTTCACTGTAGCTTAAGATTATCTCGGTGTGTACACGCACGAGATCCAATCCAGGATTTAAATATACAAGAAGCAAGAACTACACAGTCAAACCACTTCCATAGTCGTTTTACGAAACAGATCGATTCTTATTCAATTCCCTTAATTAATTACTGAGTTGTTTCCAGTTTGATTAAATCCCCAAATCACAGCTTTTTAATATGACATTGAATTCTGTTATTTTCCAAATCGACAAAAATCTCAACATGTATAGTGTTGAGTTTTAACCTTCCAACCCTAAACCCCAAGACTAGGATGATGCCGGTCTGTGGTGAATTATGTCACCACTTGAGCTACAACAATGATTTAACTGATATCACTTTGTCGTTGAAGATAACCCTTACAATAAAAGTTCTACCAATACTAAGAAAAATATAATTCTGGTGTAGCTGCATTCTCTGAGGTGAATGATTTGGTATTGAACCTTTAAATGTATTTAGCTCCACCTATAATCCCTGGTCGGTGGCCTATGCTGCACGAGGGATAACAGGCACAAGTATGTAAGGTTTTATTATATTTCTATCAATATCACCAACAGCACAATCTCTCAATAGAAGTGAGAGGACTAGAATTTATTCACAAGTGGCAAACAGCTTGTTTGGTCAATACAAAATTTGATTAGTTATTTTCAACACTTGTTCTATCAATGCTTGCACATTCATTTTAATTATCAATTTTTCTTGACAGGATTCTTGGCTTTATGGGTGGTTATGGTTTTTCCAATTAGTTGAGAAATTGAATAGATTTCGATATGTCAATAAAATACTGAATGATTTAAGTCCTGACCTTTCAAAGATTCTCTTGTCCACTTTGTATTATCAGTAACCGAGTTTCAGAGGTTATCGAGTGTCATGAGGATCACGAACCAATCTAGGCTAAAAAACCACTGAAAACCTAAGAGAACCAGACATCTGTTCCGTTCTACTCCTCAGTTTTGAGCATCCACCATCCAGCAACCGGAAGTCAAATACAAAACCCGTTTTGCATGCTAAAGTTCCTTCAGTCGAACATGTATCTACTATCATTCATGTGCGTTGATATAATCAAAGACATTGTGATACTTGACAGCTTACTATCACTGACTCCACTTTGCTCATTATGAGGTTTCTCACACTGTTTTAATGACGCTTGATTTTTTTTCTTTTGTCATCTCATCATTTTGTTTACATCAGATTGATTGAAATAATTATATTGGCCTATCAGAGGGGTCCATTTCGAATAGCCTCAACAATTTGACTGTAACGTCCTATGGGATAATCCGTTTAATTTATGTTTATTGATGAGTATGAAACGTATTTTTTTCAACGAACACGATTAGGTAGGAGTTCTTCTACAACCAAGACGAAGAATTTAATAGTCACTTATGAACAAATTTGGACAATTCACGCCACTATCTGAGTCTTGTGTCATTAACAATATTAATTTTAATGGTTGAGATCATGAGTCAATTGAAGCTAGATCATCATGGAAAACGTGGAAGCAATGGACAGCCGTTTCGTCCTATTGTGGGAATCCTCAACAGTGCTCATCCACGATCCCACCAACCGCGAGATTCTAACCCAGTACCTATCAGTCTCGCGCGAACGCTTAATCATTAGACCACTGAGCTGACCGACATCCAATGGTGTTAATATCTAACTTCAACTAATCCACGAAATTTCGCCACTGTACACCATTGCCTTCAATGAGCTGATATCTCACAACAGAACAGGTTGAACTCCACCGGTCACTACTTCTCACTAGAACTGCAGGATATATTTCTTGAATTCAGTCACTAGTGAGCAGATGATTATTATGAGAAGGAATTTTGTGAGGATTTTAGTAATTTCAATGGTTGAAATCATGAGTCAGTTGAAGCTAGACCACTATGGTAAACCTGAAAGCACTGGACGTTCGTTTCGTCTTATGATAGGACTCCTCAGCAGTGCGCATCCACGATCCGGCTCACGGGATCTGAATCCAGGACCTATCAGTCTCAACCATTGACATTACTATAATATCCATACAACCCCTTCTGATACTAATTAACAATATTGTTTTTAAAAGCATAATTAAAGCTTTGCAATTAAACCATCCTGTTTATAGAATATAACTTCAATCAATATCATTCGTTTGAATCATAAATCTTTTGTACCACCTCAAACTAAACTTATTTCGTAGGTTTTAGTCATCATGATAATTTAACCTTGACAAATACAAAAGGTCGTCTATTTTATGAAAAGGGAAAAAATAATTAAAATAGTACAGAGATATTGGACTATTGAACACAGCATGAACTATCCTTTAACAATAATAATAATAATAATAATAATAATAATAATAATAATAATAATAGTAATAATAATAATAGTAAGAAGAAGAAGAAGGATAGTAACATGAATCCATGAGAGAATTAAACTAAAACTGTTATTTCATTTTATTGATTGTCTGGTATTCATTTCCATTTCATAAGAACAGCATATAGTAAACTGGCGAAATTTAATTAATTAGAATTAAAGGGGGAATTTGTGTAACTGTGCTACATTTCCAATTCTGGTGTTTGTTTAAATAAATATATTAAATTGATAGTATTACTACTCTACTACTACTACTACTACTAATAATAATAATAATAATAATAATAATAATAATAAAATATCAATGATAGTAGGAACGCAGCTGTGAGAAAGAACAAACCAGATCCCAGCGGATGAAGAAATTAGGAAGAAGTGATGGAAGTGGATAGGACACACATTGAGGAAAGCACCCAACTGCGTCACAAGACAAGCCCTTACATGGAATCCTGAAGGCCAAAGGAAAAGAGGAAGATTAAAGAACACATTACGCTGGGAAATGGAGATAGACATGAGAAAAATGAACAAGAATTGGATGGAACTAGAAAAGAAGGCCGAGGACAGAGTGGGTTAGAGAATGCTGGTCGGTGGATTATGTTCCATTAGGAGTAACAGGCGTAAGTAAGTAAGACAGTAGGGACTGATTTATTCAATACTCAGTTGGAATTCTATTTTAATTTATAACCGAATACAATTTTCAAATAATGAATATGATGATAAGCAAAGAATTTTATACGTTGGTGAAATATTGACGAAACCAACGATTTCTGAGTTATACAATCAGAGCTAGCATAAGCGTATTGATATTTATGAAAAGTATTTTGAATAAGATAAAACTAATGTTCCTTAAACAATGTAAAATTATGTTTGTATAATCTGAGTTTGTTCATTTATTGAACAGAGTGATACAAGTGACTAGTTGTGAAATTCATGCATAAGCAAGTATAAACAGATTAATTCACTGAATACCAAACTATTCTTAAATCATTATGGAATTTTAAGTTTGGTTCCTACTTCATTCCCTAAACAATAATACAACCTAATAAGCAAAGATGGATGGTGGCTAGCAATGGAATCTAGGACATACACAAGGATGCACATATGCCAACAAGAGACTGATCAATTGTAATCCTAAACAACTATGAGAAGATATAAGTAAACAATACCAAGTGAATACAACCTAATATTTTACAAAATGAACAAACAAATGTATACAATATTTCTATCATCACTCTCCTTAGAGATCTCTATGATCAGTAGTACACGATTCACCAGTGGGAACAATTAGATTACGCTTAAACTTACATATGCAGTTCCACTTTCCATAGATCATAACACACGTTTAGATTTCAATAGTTTTACAGAATAGTAGGCAGCGCAATATAGTAAATGCTGCTTTTCACATTGGTGATATTATCAAGAAGAATTAAATCTTAAATCAACATAGTGTGTATTTAAAATAGTAAAAAAAAATACCACGTTCGTACAGACATACATACATGGGGAGGAGTAATCGAACAATGCGATCAAGGGCCATGGAACATATGCCTAGATGGCTTGAAAACCAGTTAATGTCAAATGATCTCATTAACATGAGAAGTCGAAAACCATATTCATCGATAACGAAACATGCAATTGAAACGGGGCACAAAATTGACACCAATACAGCTTTTAAAACTTTGTATAGAAATTATCAAGGACGAATTTTCAGATTTATTGAAGCCTTGGCTATTCGTAAACTTAAACCCCCTTTATGTGTACAAAAACAATTTACTGTAACATTGAATTGACCCTGGTAATCCTTAAATCATTTTATGACCAAGGGTAATGCAACAATTTCTTATTCTTTCTATACGATGTAAAAAACTTTTCTCTCCCCTTTATTACCTTGTTTACTTGAACTTTCATTTAATTGACCTTTATTAATTTTCATTTAAAATGCCTCCTAACAAGTATATGTATGACTAGATTGTTCGAAATGTTTGGCGCAAATACATCACATTTTTCAGATCAACTCCGTATTCTCATTACTCTATCGAAATTTATGAGACAAATTGCTATAAAAATACTACCGTCGCAAATTCGTGTTAAAATTTACGCTACTAAATTCAGATATAAGTAGTTAGTTGTTCACTTACTAAATATTGATTTTTAAAGACAATGTCTGAAAATGAGCTTTTAATCCCCCTCTCTTTATCACCCACATATACTCAAATAATAAATGAATATAACTATCAGTGTTACTTACTTAGACAGTGGTTATCTATGTTTCTAATATCCATATAGAGCTTATTCCACTTATCAGCCTGAAAAAATCAATAGGTACGTAGTTACTTCAATTTTTTTAAATATCCATTATGACAACAGGCAGAGGAATAGATGGAATGAAATTTTAACTCAGTGTATAATTTTCCCTTTACTCATTGATATAAAGGACTTAGTTTAATTCATTTTAAAAAAAGATATTCCGTAAAATATTCCTTGCATAAGTTGGACAAAAATGTTGTCACATTCAGTTCATTCTTCAGAAGATATCTAATTGAGTCAAATAATCTAAGGGAATCAAAAGAAATAGGCATTCCTCACGATATTGTTATTTATTATTCCAATGGTTGAGATCATGAGTCAATTGAAGCTAGTCAACCATGGAAAATGTGAAAGCAATGGACACCCGTTTCGTCCTATTGTGGGAATCCTCAACAGTGCGCATCCACGATTCCACCACCCCCGAGATTCCAACCAAGTAACTATCAGCCTCGCGCGCGAGCACTTAACCTCTGTTGTGAGATAGTAAACTAATGAAGGCAATGGTGTACAGTGGTGCAATTTCGTGGATTAGTTAAAGTTAAATATTAACACCATTGGATGTCGGTCAGCTCAGTGGTCTAATGATTAAGCGTTCGCGCGCGAGACTGATAGGTACTGGGTTGGAATCTCGGGGGTGGTGGGATCGTGGATGAGCACTGTTGAGGATTCCCACAATAGGACGAAACGGCTGTCCATTGCTTCCACGTTTTCCATGATGATCTAGCTTCAATTGACTCATGATCTCGACTATTAAAATTACTATAATATCCACAAAACCCCTTCCGATAAAAAATAATCTGATTTCATTAGATTTTTCGGTAGATAATGTATATATATAATTGATTTGAAACTGTTTGTTTAGCAATCCAGAAAATACTGAACACCTTGAATTTTTCAATAGTATACGCTCATAATCCTGTCATATATCCAATTATAGAAGTATTCAGGATGTTAGTCTCTATCGTTAAGTGTAAATTAACTAATAATATTTGAGTGAAACACATATCAATTTAGATTTATTTAATCCTAGACTCTGACCTTTTTTAATTAACTGCCAATCACGAAATTGTACTAGTAACATAAACATGATCAATCCCTGCTATTGATTTACTTTTTTGTGTCCCTGCTACTGTTCAGTATACGTGTGTTTATTGTTCTTTTTGTAATTGACCACTGTTTTGCATTTTTATAATAGTTGTATTAATTTACATTTAAGAAACATATTATAATTGTTGATTATATACATCGTTACCTGTTTTGATTATAACCATGCTAACATTGTATGCGACAGTATACGAACTTATTTAAGAAATTCATCTGTAGGTAACCATTTCCTCCTACACAAGACCTATGAGAAAATCCAGTCTGAAAACTGTCTGTGATGCAACTTATTTCTACATTAAACAATCTTCACAAACAATGCATCCTAGTTTTTAAACCACAATGAAGATTGAATGAACGGTAACTCCCAGAACTAGTTTTTGGATTATATATATATTCTTATTGTATGATTATTAAGTAACTGTAAATTGCTATATCTATGTATTCCGTTTATCAAAAGCTTTCGGTTAATACATAAGCTACTGTCATGAGACTTACTATTCCTACTTTATTCCCGGTGTATTACTTACAGCTTGCTTTATTCACAGACACTTTTTGACTTGTTAATGTGCAACTGTTATTTTTTATTTTACAGTGTGATGTGGCCTGGTCTGCCAATATATGGAATACATCTGTTTGAAATACAGATATCGTAAATGCTGAGTGCTACTCATGGACTCAAAGGTTAGCTATGGAAAAAAGTTAGCGAATAATGAGTCTATAGAAACCTAGCTGTTGGCTCAAGGTCAATAATGCCAGTCGGGTATGTAACTGGCCGAATCAGAGATATTAATCCATAGAGTAAATAATAAATCAAATTACAATCAGAAGTCTGAATAATAACTGGGAACGTGATATCGGTCTGCCGTCACAAGACATAACACTAATGTTGTAACGTGTGTGACTGCAGATTATGCTAAGCAGCGTTATCGATCGGTTCGGTGACAGTTGACACGTTAACACGTATGGACGACCTAGTGCCCTGATTGGCCCTGCTTCCCTGTCTAGCCCCAGCCAGTTGAGTCAAGAACACAAGTCACAGCCTCTGAATTATGAATCATCATATTTCAAACATACTTTGTTTATATACCAATCAAGCATACCACATCGTACCATAAAATAGAAAACAACATTTTGTACAATATTCAACGAGTGAACAGATATCGACCAATAGGAAATGTCCATTTAAAGTACAAGGACACCATTGGACTTAACATCATAATTATTGGTCTATTCCTCCGCATTCACAACAACTAACAATGATAATATGTTTTCCGGAAATAATGTCCGGGAAGAATCCTTGAAGATATAGTGAGAAATCATGACCAGCAAGGTTTTGTTAGGTCGGAACAGTGACAAATAATGAATGATCCTCTCTCAGTATCACTAAGGGGTTAAAGTTAGAAGTATGAACTACTGACATTCAATTTGTTAGTCTAAAAGTAAGGTGTTTGACAGAACGGCTTGATCCCTGATACTATTGTGAGTGGATATTATTAAGAGAATCCAAAAAAATGATGATCAAATAACTCTTCACTTGGCCATAACTTTCAATTGCTGTATTAGGAAGCAATCGATAGTCAGATGATTGATTAATTCAGTATGATAATTATTCAGTACAACATTCGATTGTATTCTAAAAACTCCTTCCATGTATTCACTCAGTTTTGATATCTGTTCAGCATGACATTCGTTTAAGTTATCATCATTTAAACTTCATCTCTAGTCGCTGAAAAGTGAGTCTGTATATAAGAGAACAGTATTTGCGCGAAAAAATAATTTCTCCGCAGTCACAGACTAGACTATTTTTGTTTTCTGATATTCCGCGGCTCGTTAGTAAGAGATTAGGTTTCGGGGGTACCATTATTTTTACATCATCACACTAGATTGAAAGATTTGTTTGTCAGTAAATTTCAGCTAATTGTACACTTCTTTTAGTTAAGTTCAGTAGTAGCTAACAACAGAATTCAGGACTCATGTTTCGACTGGTGAGGCGTTCAAACAAATCATTTGTCGAAATTACTAGAAGACTAGAAAACGTCAGGAAAATTTTCTTTCCGATGGCCATTGAATAGAGGCTTCTTAGGAACACCTAGAAAATGAACGACTAAGTTTCATGTCTTTGATTGTAACCTATATGGTTACAATATATTGTATGTTTACTGAAAGTTTTGGAAGTTCAAATCTGTAAAATTACCCCTGATTTTCTGTACATAAACTAACTTTGAAGTAAAGCTTTAACTCAAATTTTGCACCTTCTCTCTTTTGTTAAATTTAATGAACAGAAGTAGTTTAGGGTTATAAGAAGCGTCTAGAAAGTCGATAATAAGCGTCCCAGTAGCAGACTTATCAATAATCCAGTAGAGACTCGTCAGCTGAATTCATCTATATCCTATATAGGGAACATGAATTTTACTTGTAAAAGTTTTAATTTGCTTTTTTATCAATGTCAAGGTTTGCAATTAGTCAGTTTTAGAACTAACTCACAATATCAAGTCAGTCTATTCAGAACGAATGTAGGCTAGTAGAGACTGAATGAATCTAGTCCTTGAAATCAATAAACGAAAAATACATACATTTAGACGTGAGTGCAACACATCTTTGGAATATTTAGATATGATTACTACAAATATATCCTTTGAAATTGTTATGATCAGATTATTCTTTGCCTTTTTTTATATTTTCATTCATGGGATAACATGTTTGCCTAAAACTTAATAAACTGTTGATTTCCGGCTAATCTAGTTTCTGTAATTTGGGTAACATAAGAGACAAGTTTTGATTTGAAAATGATTAATTAATTGATTGGATCAATACATCGGATTGAGTGATAATTGCTAGTTGGTAGTTTATCAGGCAAAACGCTTGTTTGTATCCTATAAAATGGGAAGTGGGGAGGATTTACTTCACTAGTACTTCCAGTCATCTGATTTGGTTGCAATTCACAAATTTTGTGGCCTAAGATCCGACTTCGATTTGGTCGAACAAATAGATATGTCATGAACATAAATCTTCTATTCAATTTGTACGTTACACATAGGCTAATGCCCCTTGAGAGACGGCGATTATAAAAGCCCAATATGGATTGAGTCGGATGAATTTGCTTAGACAGATATTGATGAAAAGCAGGAAATTGAAGTGAAACGGAGTTGGCAAACACGGTAACACCCTAATACTACCCATCACAAGCGTTAATATTGACCAGAATAAACAATAATGTGTAGTGGGAAAAGAGATGGGCATCAGGCAAAATAGTAAGTGATAGATATACTTACAAGTACACATGCGAAATAAGTAAAGGGGAAGAATGTATTTGTGTGTATGTGTTTTTATGAGTGCTGATCAGTCGTGAGTAAAGTTGTCGATCGTCTTTGGTCACAGACAATCAATCCGACTATCCGAAATTCAAACATTGTGCAGTCAATCCCGAATCAACTAGACTAGTAGTCACGATGTTAACTGACAGACAGAATTCGATTAGAATTGAAGACTAAATGACATTAGTGACTACCTAATGATTAGTCAATGTCAGTGACACGAAAGATGTTTTATAATCAGAACGCCGCTGTTTAGCTATCCTTAAGTGTGACTCTGAATGACAGAGATTTAAATCCCACCTAAAAGTATCAGTTCCCTTACAATTCTAAATACTCCTTATTTAATGGGTGTCGAGTGTTACGACTTAAACTTTTTATATGACGTAATTAATCAGTTTCTGCAATTATGCAGACCACTAATAAAGAGTGCTAGCTAACAGCTAATAAGCTCGAAGACAATTGCTTTAACCAATGACAGAAATGACTGTGAACAACAAACGAGAACCCGAACTCCTATTGATTCACACAACTTCTCCTATTCCCAATGACCGATTGGAACACAAGTCAGTAAGCAGATTAAAAAACCCACAGGTTTATGTACATTATTAACAATATGTATGTAACTAGGTTATAGGTAATACAAAACAGAGCAATATGTGCATAATTAATTAATGACGCATATAAATAAAAATATGATAATTCGCCATAGAGTAATTCCAAAGATTCTCTCTTTCCCAATTATTCACTTCATATTGAATAACAATTACAACGAAATACAAATCTATGGAACTAACAAATTTTCTCTATTGCATTTATCACGAAAATTATATCGAATAATGGAGAAGAACTGCCGGCTTTTTTTCATTCATATATGTATATATAAATTGAGAGATCTTGTATGACCGTTACTATTAAAATTGATTTTTCCGCATCGCACATAAATTTTCTTATGAAAGTTTTACAATTGATTGACCACTGGGTGGTGATCAATGTTATGTATTTCAGGTCCTTCTTAGCGCAGATCGAATCCTATCGACCAATTTGAAATGTGGCCACTAGTCTAGGTGACTCAACATTATGTGCACTATGTTGAGATAAGATGGTAGTTGGAGGTAGCCAACAGGACAAGATTCGATCTGCGTTAGGAAGGACTTGACATACATAACATTTATCACCATCCAGTGATCAGTCAATTGTAATTACATCTCACTCCTACAGGAGGTCAGTTGCAGCTTGGGTAGCTCAGTGGTACCGTCTCTGATTGTAGAACTGCATGAGATGGGATCGAATTCGTCAGGGAACATCACTTCCCTCAAGATTCCAGGTACACCTTGCTGACGAGTGCTAAATAGCACGAAACCTAGGTCCAGGATTTCCTGTTGACTACCTCCAACAATCAGCTTATTCTTATAAAAAAAAAGTGTTGTTTTTTTTTGTTCAAATCCACTCTTCATTCTCTCTAATGTAACCTAAATACATTTTTTCATTGAATTATTTCTCATCAAGATAATAAGTTATGACAACTTAGTGTAATATGTATATTGAATGTAATGCTACCGAAAGCAATTTCGGTCAATTTCATTATCTTAGACCTATAAACTTGGAGTTTTTTTTTGATCAATTGTCTTTTAATAATTCATACATACTATAGTAAAAGTGTTATCTCTACTCTACTCTACTTTACTCTTTAATCGGCTAAAATGTTGTTAATATGTATACAACCTAATTCTTCTCAGCTTACATATATAAAATAATCATCTTTTTTTGTTCCTCTTCATAAAAATATTACTGAGGTTAGAAAATCCCTTAAAGATTGTTGTACAGACATACATATGTATGGGATTAGAGACATGTGTAAATTCTGATAGGTAATAAATAGTGTGACAGACAGTTATATGTGTATATATTTATATATATTGGGCAAATCAATTTTTTCAACTTAAAATGAACATAACCAACTTTTATCTTGATTCAACATAATCGACGTGGATTTAAGGAGAACAAATTGGGAAAAAATTACTTTCCTCTATTGTGAATTTATATCATTTCAAATGTAATTAACATATATATGAGTAATAAATTTTGTGGAATAATCAATTGTAAAAATTAACCTACACTACTATAAAATACTATACTATTACTATACTATACTATACCACAGAAACAATTTGTTTGTTAAAGGTGAATATATTTAAAAGATTATGTTCATATCAACAAGACAAAGATGATACAAAAATGATCGTGAATTGAAAAGGTTTGCATAGTGTTTTTGTTGTGGATGTTAAAGCAATCAATATATTATAGGTATCATTATCAAGGTTACATTTGATAAATTTCGAATAAATTGAACATTGGGTTGATTGTTATAAATAAATAATATATTTGTAATATCCCAATGAGTAGAAGAATTAGATCTTCTGACGTTTCGTGACGTAGTGTAAGTCACTTCTTCAGAGAATAAATAACCAAATTAAAATTATTCCAAGTTTAAATAGTACACCGGAACAATAAGAATGATATATATATATATATATATATATATATATATATATATATATATGGTTATCTATTCTCTGAAGAAATGGCTTACTCTAAGTCACGAACGTCAGAAAATCTAAATCAATAAATTAGTTACAATTCCTGGTTTGAATTATTTTTTCTGGTTAGCGATTTTTTTCGAGCGAGTTAGTTTTCTACGGGATGGGATTCACTAACCTCATGCCCAACCTTCCTCCTTTATCCGGGCTTAGGAACAGTAGTAATCCTAGAGGGACTCCAGCGTGGAGTTTACAACCACTGAACTTTACTTTACTTAGAAACTTTTGACTAAATGACAATATTTAAACAAATATATATAACAGAGATTGATCAAACCTTTTCAAATAGAATCAGATCTCATAAACAAATTAGTAACTATCTGAATTCAGTAGATTAATAAAGCGTTTAAAGTGGAAGGATCTGGGTTTAAATTTTTATGAGAAAATCAACATGATGATGTAGGTATATATCATCTAATAACGAGTCCTAAATAGACTGAATTAAGTGTCTGCTTACATTTACAATTCAATTTTACTCAAACAATAGTCACTTTAAAAGTATTTTTGGCGAAACTCTAATTTATGGACGAGCCAATCAGGAGCGTTTTAGAGATTTCAAGGTTACGGTGCCAACCTCAGTGCTTAATACTAACGTACGATCGGTTCACAGGAAATTTTGTACAAAATGTGATAATTGAGTGGCTATAACAAATTAAACGGTGGGACTATAATTTGTGGACGAATCAATTAGGTATAAGATAATAGATCTCGGATTTTAACGCGAAAGCCTTTCATGCACTTGGCTAAATAAATTTCTGGCATTATAGCTGATGTCAGTTCGTGATGAAAATCCCATATATAATTCCTAACTAAGCCAAATTACGACAATTATCGCGAAACTGGATAATAAAAGCACCAGTAACACTGGCTGCAGCCAGGTACTACAATATGTACGGATGATTGGAGAGCATACGGACTCCTACATAGGCTTGGTTATGTACATCGTGTCGTTATCCGAAAGTAGCATTCTGTGCACTCATCACCCGGAGTGCACATAAACAATATTGAAACTATGTGATCGAGGCTGGAAGAGTTTTTGAGAATTCATCATGGCTCCAGAGGCCGACTATTCTGTAGCCGTATGGATGATTTCCTCTACTGCATGCATTATGATTTTAGAACCTCTGAACCTCTTTCTAACCTTGACAAGTGTTTGAACCACGTATAAGAATTGTATCCACTTTATTTCCTTGGTTTTGTGTAACACATTTTTACTCTATACTGACTGTGTGCTGCTTGTCTAATATTTCTCAAGGTCACTTAAGATTCGTTCAAAGGTCGTCCATAAATTAGAGTCGCGCCGTATTTTTTTATTATTAACTGAGTTGGATATTATTTTCGACCGCTTTGGAATTTCTTAACTGTGTGTATCTAGTCTACTTTTAAATTTGTCATTTAGATAAACAGGTTCAATTTTCAATATCACCATAATTCACAAATACTTTACATTAAAATACAAAGTAGGATTTCGTTTATTTGTTATTTTTAAACATGTAACCTCCTTATCTTAATGATGTTGAACAGCAGTTTGAGTTAATAATAATAGTAATAATAATAATAATAATTTGTAATAATAATAATCATGTCCATAACTAACCAATCAGATCGTTGTTTAAGCGCCCGAAACGTCAGTCTGGTCTGATATGTTTGTAGATTATCCCTGTTACATGTGACCTGTCACGTGAGGGAGATTATTATCCAATCATATTAGTGTGACTTATAATTTTTATACATTTCGATAAGACACGTAATACTAGTCGGTATGTTTGTGCGTTCCACTTAATGACTATAATTCCTTTACAAGATGGATAGTATCTAGTAGTGGAATCCAAGACGCGCGTCTCGTCAGCTGAATGTACTTGCATCTCGGAGTTGGTGTTCACTCTGAGGTTTGAACCCAGTACCGTTCGTCCCACATGCCATAGCATTATCCACTCAGCTACTGAGTCCTATGTCCGAGGCCCAGGGTAAACATCAATTCTGAGATGAGTGTATATCCAACTGACGAGTCCCAAATAAGACGAAATGCGCGTCCTGCATTTCACCACTAGCCACTGTCCATCTTTGCTTATAATACTTGTGAATTAAGGTAATATCGAGGCAATACACGTATTATGCACATATGCCAATAAGAGACTGATCAGTTGCAGTCCTAAACATCAATGGGAAGATTCAAGTAAACAATACCAAGTGGATTTATAATTCCCTTAATTATTGTGCCAGTCAAATTGATAGACTTATGTTTAGAAACATAAAGTGTGAACATAAGTGTGAACATCAACATTATGACGTAAATAAATCCAGCTGAAAAGTCCGTATTAATCATTCGAAATGGATTTCCGTGATTCCACTGCTAGCCACAATTCTCCCATTATATATAACTTGCAGCATAAGACCTATATCAAGGTAGTTTACACTGGATGCACATATACAACAATTTCAGTATATAAACTTAACAACCAAACAACTCAAACCCTTTCTAATAATAATAATTTAAATAACAGTCAGTTACTCCATGCTATTGGACAAGAATTGACTTGTTTAATACAAGACAAGGATACATCATGAATTAAAAATGTGGTTTGATTTTCTTAAGGAATATATCTATAATAATAAATGATTTAATGTATCTGTTTCGATTCAGATTAACCAAATTAACTTTCATGTAAGTAATTTAAACCCATTATGTAATTATGATTTTAAATATCACAGGTCGTAAGCAGCTGACAAGAACCTACAAAAGAAAATGAATTCATGCTATTCTGTTAGAATGTTTGTTCTAGCTTTTTCAAAAGCTTTCTACTCAGTTTTGGTTTTCTCACTGAGATAGCTGATTGGAACCGGGCATAGGAACAAGAGAACAAGAAACAATATTGTTTTCAATTAGATCTTTATCAGACACTAATATATTGTACTATTTTGTATGGTTATGTGAAAAAAATATTAAACCAATTTAGTCAGTTTACGGGACATTGATAACAATATAAATAGATTATATAACTAATCACAATAAATGAAAATTACAGACTGACAATAAGGTGACGTTCTGTTGTTCACCGTCTAATTTTCTTACCGATATCCGATCTTCCTATACACAATCCCAACTCTCTACTCGAATGAAAAGACTAAGAGTGAGAAGTGAATCGAATCGGGAATATACGTGAATCAGTTTATGGGTTCATTTCTTACGAATGCAAGCCATTCCTTGGCCAATCACCTGCGTTTTTCATTTGGTCGATTTCTGACTGGTCCAATATATCCGAAAAGAGATATATTAATAAATATAGTAGTAACGTACATCATGATGACATAACCATGTTAATCTGAGCGGTATGTCAAAGCTTGCAGAAATAAACTTACTAAAATAATAATGAATAAAAATTACGTAATATTAAGTGTGAACAGTTTGCAGTATGCAGACGGTAAAGAAGAGTTGCCAACTCCAAATCTTTGTAGCTTCTTTATATGTAAGAGATGGAAAGAAAGCTTATTTGGAGAATTCGAAGATGCCTCATAAATCATTGCAGACGTTCTGATTGCATCTATTATACAACTACTATCGATCAAATGTGACTGAATGGAGATTTTCTATGACCCTTTTGAAACCATAGGAAGAAGTATTTCTTGAATAATTATATATCCTTATATTTACTACTATATCTGTCGCACCACCTTACTTACAATTTGTAGTTTGCAATTAGTTATGTAATCCTTTTAGCATTTTTGTCATCATCTCAAAAATCATGTTAATTAGTTCAATATATTTTTCTTTATTCATACAAAGTATTACCTGTGTATTAGAGTACTACTTGGTAAAGATATAATTGAAAGAATTAATTGAATAATTACAATCCTATCTTGTTTGTAAACGATTGAATTTACTCTTTGTTGATGTTAAGGTCTGCAATTAATCAGTCGATTTTGGTAAATATGCATTCTGGACAGATTATCATGATATGGCTGTTAAGTAACGAGTATAATAAATAATTTTTGGGTGGTAGTTAGCAATGGAATCGAGGACGCATATTTCATCCTGTTTGATACTTGTCAACTGGATGTATTTACACCAAATTTCCCAAAACAGAGTAGAGTCCTTAACATCAATAACAGGAAGATTGAAAAATATTACAAGTGAAATAAGATTCATCCGCGTCATACAAACCAGTGTTTATATGATCCTAATAACCTAACTGATAAGGCTTTAGTTGTTTAAAGTGAAAGTTACAGCATTCGAATTCCGATGTGAACATGAACACTGAGATGTAATAGGTACATCCAACTAATGAGTTCCTAATATGATATGACGCACCACTTGGATTATATTGCTGGCCCATACTTACTTACGCCCGTTACTCCCAATGGAGCATAGGCCGCCGACCAGTATTCTCCAATCCACTCTGTCCTGGGCCTTCCTTTCCAGTTCTATCCAATTTTTGTTCATTTTTCTCATATCTGTCTCCATTTCTCGGAGTATTGTGTTCTTTGGTCTTCCTCTTTTCCTTTGGCCTTGAGGATTCCATGTGAGGGCTTACCTTGTGATGCAATCTGGTGATTTCTGGCCAATCACCAACTTATTCTTAGAAGAGGTTCTGTGGAGATTTTTTTGGGAATTTCAATAGTTGAAATCATGAGTCAATTGAAGCTAGACTACCATGGAAAACCTGGAAGCACTGAACGCCCGTTTCGTCCTAGTATGGGACTCCTCAGCAGTGCGCATCAAATTCTTCCCAAACTTTGAATTATTTATTTTCCTTTGCTGCTTTTTGTTATTGGGAAAAAACTGGATAAAAGATATCTCACTTATTTAATTTTTTTTGTCACAGAAAATATAATAACAATATGAAATGGAATTTTTTTTCGTTTACTTCATTTTTGTTCATATGTCAACTCTAGATTAAAGCCGTGCTGTTTTAGATATCAACAAGACTGTATATGTATATCTTGCAAGTGTGTGTGTGTGTTGTGCACAGATTCTCATATGTATGTGCATATATGTTGACCCTATTTTTATATATATCAGAAAACTTTCTCGATTCACTTGAAGAAATACATCTGTATGTGTATTTGTGTGCATGGACATTGTTCTGCATTACACTTGTATTAGTTACTGGAGCAAGAGTGTTTATCCACCCGTAAACGATGATGAATGAATTATGTTCGTGAACGAATTCAGATAAATAAATAAATCGAAATGACTATCTGACAGTTGAATAAAAACTGACCAATAAAATTATGTAGATTACTCAATAACTGATTTAATTCTTCCTTTTTTTTCAATTCGATATTTAATTTCTTTACAAAATGTTAATTATTGTTCATTCTGATCAATACACAATTCTGGTTCATTTATAAGTATTTGAATCTTTCCGTTGATTGTGTGAAGGACTGTAATTGATCAGTTTCTTTCGGCATATGTGCGTCATGGGCGGCTTGTATCTCGATATTTCCATTACGTCATATTCATTTTGAAGTAAAATTAGATAGTAGCTAGCAGTAGGATCCAACATATGCTTGTTGTCCGATTTGAAAAACGTCAACTGGATTTGCTTGGGAATACACTTATAAGCGAAATAAACTTCATTCTCGTTGCACAAAGAAGTGGCTATCTAAACTCTATAGCTCGGTCCATAATGCGTTAGACCTTTGAGGATAAGGGGATTGTATTAGAGTCTCGGTGTGAACACCAATCTACACAGACATATTATTGAGTCCAAATGATGAGTCATAAATAGAACAAAACGTGAATCATTGATTCCTCTGTTACCCACTATCCAAATCTACTTACATAATTTTTGTTGCTTGAATTAAACTATTACAATAGAGCAGTAACATTTAGCATTAATGATAACAGAAAGGTTGTTCAGTTGTAACCAATTTCACTTTCCAAAAATATTGATTTTCATCGAATTTTCACATTTCATAAACTGAATGAAACTAATTAGTACGAGGAAATAGTGGAAAGTTGTTTCTGTCTAATTTTGGTACACTTTGTATTTTACCTTTTCAACTCAATAATATATAGGGTTCAAATGGTAAGAAAAAACCTCTAGGTTCAATAAGCCAAAAGTTTACTGGTTTGTATTTCACTGAAAGGTATACAAACGAAGTACATCAACCTTGTACAGCCTCTCTACTTGATTACTATTGGTTGATTTGGAGCTTATGAAGAACTGTCACCGGAGTTGATAACATCAATTGGTGTTTGCCAGGGTTGTCCAACTCCACTATTTTTACTTAACTTCCTCGTAAATATTCTTTTAGAGGTTACACTTGTTATCTGTCATGAGATTCACTTATTGACTTAGAATACTCAAATGACATGGTCCTATTTGACGAAGATGCTAATGGAATGCGGAATCTTCTGACCAACTTCATAAAAAATTTAGGCATGTTTGGATGGGGTTCTCTCCCTCTGAAATGGTCTGACCCAACGCCTGAGTTAATGGTAAAGAAGGAAGTAGTTGAGTGAGTTAATCATTTCTTCTATCTCGGAAGTCATATCAGCCCGAATGGGTTGGTGAACTTAGTTTTTGTGTCCACTTGTAGTGAAGGTGAACACGGGTGAGGACAACCAAATTGTAATTAGGACAAATTAAAGAATTACTTGGTAAAATAGAAAAACCATATAGTAAATCGTTAATTTGCAAAATATTATTCTATCATATCAAACCGGACTGTTGCTTTTGCAAACATCAATCCATTGTCTCGCATTTCATTGTTCATGTGATTTCTTACAAATTCCATTGTTTTCTCGCTCTTCTTTTCTTGATCTTCTGCTGCCAGACGTTACGTTCTTTTGACTCACGTTATATACTACTTATATCAATATAAGTAGCACGCACCACACACTTAGATCTTGGGTTCCAACACTATTTTTTTTCCATAAACCAGAATTTTCGTCCTGAACCCATTTGTAAAACGTGACAGTAGGTAGGAGGAACGTAGACACTATTCTGAGTAGTTACAAAGGATTTACAAAATACACATACATAGCCTTCAATCCTCAATTCGCATCTTTCAATATATTCCCAATCTGAAGCGTCATCGCGTCTGTCCTCCACGTGTTAAGCCAACACCATACTTTCGATATACTTAAACTCTTCATTACGTCCGACAACTGTCGCAACTTCGATGCCACATCCCTCCACACACTATTACTTTTACTACGCTGGCATCTCGTTGTACTGATGTGCAATAACTTGAAACGATGCAGATATACCTCAGGTTCTATGTGACGTATAACTTACTATGTATACATAATTAAGAACTTGATATTTTACTAAGGAGCGAACACATCCAACGAATTATTAATTATTTTTAAAAATAGAAATACCGTCTTAACATCACGAATCGGCTATAGTTAGAGATGAGCACTATTGTCTATCACTGCAGTAGTTTGAAAATAGTGCGCTCTTTTCCATATCTCGAAGTACTTGTTTGAATGCCATGAGAGGTTGTGTGTGCTCACTATTTAGTAGGTCTCGAAAATAGTGATAAACAACTGTCGAATACTTCGAGATTTTCAGTGGCGTTCGTGATGTA